>NW_027211637.1:30590000-30850000 GCF_022749685.1 Semicossyphus pulcher
CTAGGCCTTGCACCGCCTCTCGGCTGTTTTCAGTCTCGTCCATGTTGGAAGGCTTCGGCAAACCTCAGGTGAATTCAGAGGGAGGACATGCTTATTGGCCGTGATCTATAAATACTGATGTGCATGCATGTCCCCTCAGGTGATAAAAATGGAAGCCTGTTTCAAAGGTTGCAGATAAAGTTGCTAATCCAGAATCGCTTCCGACTGCACACACTACAAAGCCAGACCGTATCATCACAGGAAGAAAAAAAAGTTTAACCATAAATGCAGTAATCGGTGCTTCAGTATCGGTGAAGCATTTCAGAGATGGAGAGATAATCGCATCAACTCAACGTCAAGCAGGGTTCTGTGCTTTCCCCAAAGCCCTCAGGCAGGCCGTAATCTCTCAACGTGTTGCAGTGGTTGGTCAGGTCGTGTAGGTAGATTTATAATGAAAGCAGTATATGTAGTGTAAACTGAGCTACTGAAGTGCCTTGACCCACAGTGACCTGACTGACGCCCTGTGTGTGTTGTAAAAGATCTGCAGCCGGACTGCAGAGCACAGCAACATCCAGCTCAGGTATTAACTCACCTGTGCATGTGACTTTGAGCTAGTGCAGCGTCTAGCAAACAAAACACTGAACGTTCGGTGAAAGCAATACTCGTGCTGCGGGGTTCATAAACTGTTTGTCATTCCGGGATCAAACACCTGACCTAGACAGTAACTCCCTTCATTTTATACCCCGGCTTGCCTTTTCCAGCAACTGCCTACCACAGTTTGACCGACCTGTGGAGGGAGCGCTGGCCTTTTTTAAAAATAGTCTTATTGTCTTAAATCTTTCACATGAACTACAACGTCCGTATTTGAAGGAACAGTTGGATTATTTTCTTTCGAGTTAGAGTTAGAAGTTTTTACGATACCACTCACATGTCCTGTTAGCTTAGCTTAGCACAAAGACTGGAAACGGAGGGAAACAACTAGCTCTAATCGCCAGCAAAGAAATCCACCTTCCAGCACATTTTAAAACTTGCTTATGAGCGTCTTATATCGTGTTTATTTATCCCTATAAAAAGCTGAATGTAAAGACACCTGTTGGCTGTTTTATGGAGGTCAGTGCTGGAATATTACGTGGTGAGGAAACTAGTTGAGACCCCAGGGTTAGTGTAGCTAGTTACTGGTAGCAGCCATGAAAGAGTCTGATACATAACCTACCTGTAAAAGGCCACAGTGGTTCACTTTTCCTCTGACACTGTCTGCAGAGTTTCATGCCTTATGACCCTGTCAGTAATATAAAAGCATACAACCTAAAACTTGCACTCTTTGTAGAGAAATGGACGCTCTCGCTGTGTTTTTTGCTGCGATATTTTGTCTGTAGAAGTCGAGGTAGAGATTTGTACGGTGCTCAAAGGAGGAGGGTCACATGAGAATATGTAGGCGTAAAGAGGGGATTATGGGAGGGGGAGATGGACGGAAATGCCCCGAGCTGTGAGCTTGTCTGCCTTTCGTCTGTCTGTTTGAAGCTCAGAAGACGATGAGTTATGAGTCGAGTTAAAACCTGAAGATGCAAATAAGTAGATAAAATATGTGGACCGGATGTAACCTGCTGTCTTTTATAACGTTAGTTTATCAGATGTCCAAATACCCTGTGCAGGAAACGTTTGATTCTTGCTCCCCAGCGAGAGACATGCTCGACTCTTTGACTGCAGTGCCTTAACTTCCACAAACGCACCTTAACGGCTTGTACACCTCCCAGCTAGTTGCTAAATTGTGCAGAAAGGATGATGATGGATTTCTGTAGCCAAGCACACTGTAAATGCTACCAACATCTTTCCTATCCAATTTGGTGGCAGTCAAGTAGAAAAAATAGACTTAACTGTGAAAATTGACAAATAAAACTGACATTTTTTTGTCCTTCTAAGGGGTCCTTTACACTCCCTTTAACATAAGTGTCCTTGCATGTGGCTACTGGCTTAACTGCAGAGTATTTAAGCCTTTTAAAATATCTTTCTTATGCTGATTTGCCGCACTGATGTTGAGTTAAAAGATGTAAGCTGTTCCTGAAGCAGAACGATGAAGCTGCAGGTCATTAATCATCCTCCAACTTTCTGCAGGTCAAAGAGCTAGGAGGTCAAAGGTTAGTGTTTCTGGGGGCCTGCTGCACTGATTACCGAGCACAGACGCAACATTATGACTTTTTTTTAACTGATCGTGTTGAACTGGATCATATTTTTGCGTTAAATATTTCCTGGGTTTCTCTCTGATGTTGTCCGGCTGCTCAGCCTGAACTCTCTGTGACTTATGAGTTTCCTGAAAGACAGATTGGTACTTGTTGCTGCTAGCTCGCTAGCTCGTTAGCTCACCCAGCCAAGGAGGTTTTATTGTCATTCAAGAACATATTTGTACATTAAAGATTAGAAAGAGTAGAAAAACTCAACTCTGGGTGTTAATATTTAGAATAACGAATCCTATTGTGGTGATTAGGGGTGCAACGATTAGTCGACATTGTTGGCAAAAATTGAAATGTATTTAGTTGTCAACGTCATTGCGTGTTTTTGATGCTGTGCGCGGACATAATACATTTTCCGGAGTTGCTGAGGAGTGAGGCATCTCTCATCCTTACTATCTCTGCTGAGAGGTGCTCATGCAAAACAGCGACCGGGAAGTGACAGGTAATCAAAAATGTCGGTGGCCGGTGCAACACCGTCGCGTCCTAAAACTTGTGAAGTCTGCAGAGGAAAGCATCGCCTGCAGGATCTGTAAAGCGGACCTGCTGTTGATATCCCCTCCTTGAATTTATGAGCCCCCCACAGTGCCTCACAATCTGACATGTTTGATAGAAGTTCTGTGACGGGATGCTACGCTTGTTCTTCTCGTTGTTTCTTTATGGAACATTTTTATGATCAACATCTCCTGAAAACCAGCGTTTGATTTTTTCTAAGTGTTTCATCAGAGCTGGTTCCAACTGGTGTCATAAGTTATGATTTAAGCCTGTGAGGGAGGAAGGTAAAGGAGAACAGTTTGAAGTCATAAATCACACACGTGGCTGCTGCGCCTCTCATGTTCACTTTCAACAACTGTTCACGTGTTCTTTGGACTTCTGCCAGATGGATTTCTGACAGAACCGCACAAACTTTACAGGTTTTTTTGTCCTACTTAAAGGTTGTTTGTTGATCATAAATGAGCGGCAGGACGCGGCCTCTGCTAAACAACAACCTGTGCAGAACACGGAGACCAAACGTCTAGCTGTATACTGTGCAAAAGCATGACCCTCTGACCTATATATTTATATAATTACCTAATTTTGTATCGACTTCTTTGATTGCAGTTATTATGTAATTATGTTCATTATTATAATTAGTGTGAGATCTAAGTAAAAACATTGCTAAAGGCTAATTTCTACCTGCAGCCCACAAGATGAATAGCTTGGCCCGTTTGAATGTTCCTTCTTGCTCCTTTGTGTTTTAGTTTTCTTTGAGTCGCTGACTGGAGTGCATTTGTTTAAATGTACCTGTCAATCAAGGTGCCGTAAGGTGCCTTAAATTAGAACCAAACAACAAACGCACAAAGATCAGCCTTCTTTGAGATTCCTTTCGATCCGTGTTGTTGAGTTGTATGCAAAAGAATCTTTTACATTCACCTGCTAACTTTTTGCATGTGATCATTGCAGCGCAGACAACCGCAGGGAAAGCCCACGCTTGAGCCAGTACCTGAAGTCTTTTGGTTTTACAGGGCAGCTGCCAGGTGTGAATGTGTGTAATGCAAAACAGGAAGTAACTGAACTGAACCCGGAGGTCAGTGCGTCTGCCCCTTATGTCATATTTCACGTTCTGGTGTGCTAGTTAGCGTTTTAAGGGTGCGTGTCGGCAGCTGAGGCCGCTTTAGTACAGCTGTGCTGCAGGGATCAGGTTTCCTCCAGCTGTGCTCCTTCATCAGGCTCTGCAGAGTATCAGAGAGGACGTGGAGGGCATGCACTCTGATAGTCCAGTTTTATTTGTCACACTTCATCTAAGAGGAGAGTCAGAGGTCGTTTAAAGCTTATGACGAGACAGCATCTTCAGCTGAAGCAACAAATTGAAGTCGTAATGGGATTTTTGTGGTCTTAAACCTGGACCTGATTTCCTGTACGTATCTGACTAATGGTTACAAAAAGTTTTCTCCGGTAGATTGATCAGCTGATCCGTGAGTCAGTTTGCCTGCAACATGATCCAACTGTGCCAAAGCAAAGTACGTCTACTGAAGGTGCTTCTTTTGCCTCTGGTTGTTATTCTTAGTAAAACTTTCTCTCCTTAAAAACACAATATTGCAGTCTGATGGGCGAGGTTTCGCCGGGCGTACGAGGGCACGTTTAGGCAAGCTCCATGACCATCGTTCTTTAACCTAACGAAATGTGACCGATCCAGAAGGAACGCGATCACAGTTCGGTTAGGTTAAGGTGCACTGAGGCGTGTGGCCCCGGGGTGTAATACTGTGTTTTTATGAAGTCTCACTTCCTGTTGGCTTCTTGCAGCAGCTCACTTCTCATGAGATTTCTGATCAAGACAACAATAGGCCTTTCTGTAGGAGTCCTTTGACAGCCTGGGGCATGTCATTGACACCTATGACCTATGATCTACTGGAGGAATTGCAAAACTTTAGTCCCTAGAAGTCATTTAGACCCCAAAGTATGTTGAAAAAAATGAATGAATTAAAAGGGCCACAAATACGGTGGCCAACAAGGGCAAGCCCACTGCTAAGGCCCAAATGGTTTTTATTAGAGGAGACGGGCTGCAGATTCAGAAACACATGCAACCACGGAAACGCACGGCACATTTTTCCTTCTGCATCGTCGTGTTTTGGACTTTTGCACGTGTTTCTGAATCTGCAGCCCGTTTCTTCTTATGGAAGCCGCTTGGGCCAGTGCGCCGTGATTGCCCTCGTCGGCCTCCGTACAAAATACTGGAATCACCCTTTTTGCTTCCAGACTAATAAGATTAATGTGAAAGATCACAAAATAATGTTTCTCATTAATCAAAGACAATAACAAACATGTGGCCTTAAACTGACCATTTCACACACACGGACAGTCGGCAGCTCCTCGTGCATCTGTCTGTCTGACTTCACACTCTGGTTGTAATGCGGCTTATCAACATCTGCTGTTCGTCCCTCATCTCTCCGCTGCTCTCCCTCTGTCATCACTCTTCTTGTTGCTGTTAACCAGACTCTGGTTCTGCTCACTCTGCAGTCACTCCTCACCTCCGTTCACCCCTGACACTCTTCACTCGGAGACTTTCACACTAAATCTGTCTCCGCCCTCCGCCCTCCGTCGCGGTCTGCCCTCCATTCCTGAGAACTGACAAGACGAACTCTCACTCAGCATTACTTTGTTTGATTTTATTTCTTGGTAAGTTTCCTCTTTGATCTCAGATTTAATTCTTTCGACTCTATAATCTCTAAGAATCGACCTTTTTCTTGTAGATTTGTGAGGTTTCTTTATCTTAAATTTAGCACTTTAATCTCAAAGTTTTCTCTCATAAATTTGTGACTCTAATCTTGGAAATGTTTTTTCTGCGAATCTAAAAGTTATGTTCTTGTAAATGTGTCGGGGTTCTCCTCGCTAATTTATGACTAAAACTCGGACAGTTTTTTACTAGCAAGTTTTTTCTTGTGAATTGACCCTTTTACGTATTTTCTACATCGTCTAAATGCTCTGTAGAGGATTAATCGTCTTCGGCGACCCCACTGACCTCTCTCTCTCTCCCTCTCCTTTTCTCCTCTGAGCGCTCTCGACCATCTTGAGCGCACACTCTGAGAGAGGTTCATCGAGTTCATTTATTATAGTGGAAATTTGGCTTTACAAACCACATGCATTCCCTGTTTTTACGACGTTTAACAATCACAAACAACCTCACATGAGCGTAGCTGTGATTATCTTAAACAGCCAGCACAATGTCACCGTTTACCATCTGCTGCACAGCTGCTGCTTCTCTCTCCTGTCTCTACTGTGTTCGTACGCTGTCTCTTAACGTGACTCGCATATTAATTTACTCTTAACATTCTTTTAGCATGTTTAATTGTTATTTTATGGCTCTTATTCGTGATCTAAAGGACACGTCTGGACATGTTTGAAAAATGTCTTTAGTGAGATTTGCAGTACAGCAGCTAGTGAATAGGGTTGTTCCACTACTAATACCAGTATCGATATCATTCTCCTAATCTACGAGTCAATGCACTGATCCGATAATAACCAATTAGCTTTCAAAAAAGTATAAAGTGTAAGAAACACCAACAGCGCCATGCTAGCAGATAAGGAAATGTCTGTCAAAACTTGCAAACATTAAGCAATCAGGGTTTCTCTGCCATCGGCAGCATCTCCAGCCTAGATATCAGGATTGGTGTGGGAACATCTCTACTGGTAAAGTACCTGCACACGGACAGTTCTTAAAGATTTCATTTAGCAGACGCTTTTGTCCAAAGCAACGAACATCTGAGAGTTAATACAACACGAGCAACGATCGAGACAGGAGGGGGCGGAGTCAGTAAGAGCCAACAGACAGCTTCAAGTGTGATCGGACACTGGTGCTGACAACATCAACACGAGTATTGTCATCATCATCATCATCATGTAAATCCTAGTCAGCGTAAACGACATCCTTGATGTCATCATCATCAGTAGCATCAGTATCATTAAGGTCAGAGGTGTTCATAAAGAGCTGGGTCTTTAGCTTCTTCTTAAAGGTGAAAGGGACTCTGCGGACCGAGTGGAGTTTGGTAGCTCGTTCCACCACCGGGGGACGACTGAGGAGAAGAGTCTAGTTAGAGACTTAGCGCCCTGTTGTGATGGGAGTACCAGGCACCTTTCATTGGCAGAGCGTAGTGGGCGGGATGGAGTGTAGACCTGGATGAGGGCGTTCAGGTCGGCAGGAGACGTTTTTGTTGCTGTTTTGAAAGCGAGCGACAGGATTTGAATTTGATGCGAGCGGCAACTGGGAGCCAGTGGAGGGATGTGAGCAGAGGAGGGATATGCTGTTTGGGTTGACTGAAGACCAGTCCCGCTGCTGAGTTCTGGATCATCTGCAGAGGTTTGAATGTGCATGCAGGAAGGCCTGCCAGGAGGGAGCTGCAGTGGTCAATGCGTGATATCACGAGAGCCTGAACCAGCAGGTGTGTTGCATGCTCTGAAAGGTAGGGTCTGATCTTCCTGATGTTGTACAGAGCAATCGAGGCCGCATGAACCTTAAAGGTTGGTCGTCAGTTGTGTAATTACTCTTCAATCCAGTGCACATCTCATATTTAGACACGTGTAAATCATCAAAGGTGTTACATAAAAGACGAGCGTCTTTTGTATTTGGTCTTCCACTAATCTGAGCTGCTTTGGTCGGGGATTAGGTGGAATCATTACTTTAAGTGGGATGTCACAAGTTCAAGTCCAAACAGAGCTGATCCGAGTGTGTTTCTCTACGTACACGCAGCCGGCAGGTTTCACATGACAGCAAAGAAGTGATGCAGAGAGAAACATTGATAAAAGCGTCCCTGCCCTCCTCCACGTCTCGTCCTGATCTCTCCGACACACCAGTCGCTCCCTCCGAACAAATGACTCACTGACACCAGAAGCTAATTCCTCACAGATTCATCATCGGCTGTTATTATTGTACAGTTTTGCAGGTGCTGTTGGACATGCCAGCAGACGTTTTTATTTTCTAATCTTTGCACCTTTTCTGTGACATCTAAGCGAGCAGGGCGAGACTGTGATTCTTTCACAGAAACAACGCCTCGAGGGAAGGGAGGGTTCCACCGCTTGTTGCTAAAGATATTCAGGACCTGCAGCTTTCTGTTTAAAGTCATTTGTCTCCTCAGTGGTTTTGCTGTGGTGCCTTTGGTTTGGTCAACAAAATAAAAAAGGAAGTTATTCTAAAGGTTGTGTTGAAGCAGGTGACCCAGTTGGAAAGCCGTCAAACTTTTCTGCCAAAGCAGTCATCTGTTGCGCTCCAGGGATGAAAAGTTCAGGATGTTCAGCCGTGATTCAACAGGTTTCATCCTCAGCTTGCTGTTTTGCATGTTGCCAGTAATGTGGGACGAAACAATTATAGGAATATCATATGACAGTTTAATAGCAGCTTCATAACCTGCACCTCTGGAGGGTTGTGTATGTGGTGCATGAAGGAAAGCAAACACTTTATCATCCTCGGCTCTGGGTGGGTTAGAGGGTTGGGATGTGTGGGCGTTGAGGAGTGCTGCTGTCATCAGGTCGCTTCCTGTTTGCCTCTGAGTAAGATCTGATTCACATTTGTTCCTGAGAAAACTTCTATTAGCAGAAGGCTCTAAATATTCCCTTTCCACCGTGGAAGTAAGTGAAATCATTTAAGGTTAAAATCAGGTTTTTGAGTAGCGTTGTTTTTTTCTTTGCAACAAAAACAGAAGCTTGAGTTTTGTATGTTTCTCACTAAAATGTATAATCTTAGTTTGAAGGATTATACTGAATATAAATAAACCTGAAATTCAGACAGACATTTAAAATGCTCAAATCGTCTGACAACTACCATCATCTTTCCAGAAAACAAACGGGGCTTTTACTTTGAAAAACAGCGTCAGACGGCTCAAAAAAGTGTATCTGAAACATAAAAACACTTAACAGCTCAAATGTGAGTTTTAAAATATTTCACTCATGATCATACTGATATTTTTATCATCCTTTTTCTGCTCTCATCACGTTGTCATCTTTCGTACCTGCTGCACTTCCTGTTTATCTTCCATGACGCTCCTCGTCATCCTGTCACCAATAAATAATCAATCAAAAAAGCCAGGTTAGACTGACCTCTATGACTCACCTCTGTCCTCAGGCGCCGGTGAACGGAGACACGCCTCCGGCTGAAGGCCTATCAGAGAACGACAGCGGCGTGGAGCTGACCAATGAGAACAGCCCCCTGACCGCGGCTGAACCGCCCTCCCCCTTCAGCCCCAAGCAGAACGGAGACGCCGCCTCACCTCAAGGTAACACATCCACACAGGGCAGCGTTTTTTTAACTCGTCACACACCGAATATAAGACGTTATTTTCCCTCAAATGAAACACACCTGAAAAACTGGGATCGTCTTATATTCGGGGTCTAAACTATAAGACGGAGCCACTTCTCTGTAAAGCGGGTGTACCCCTCATGACTGAGGCCAGCCGTCACTCACAGCTGCAGAGCCAGGGGGATGAGAGAAGGGGAGACGCAGTGATCGACCGGCCAAGTTAACCAACAACTGCTGCGGAGTTATGATGCTAATGTTAAGATAATGGTTATCAAACAGCAGAGACAGCTGTCAATCAGCCAAGAGATACGGTGTCACAGAGGGTAACGTCTGAAGGCTGCGAGCCCAAAAAGAAAAGCCTTAAAAATGCTAACAGTCTTAGCTAACAGATGCTAACAGAGAAATCGTACCGTGGTCCTCAAAGCGACCGCTGCTAAGACACTGACAGGAGTGTGTGTGAGAGTGTTACTGAACGAAGGTCTGCCTGTTAGCTGAGCTGTCACCCAGCTGCTTCAGGTCTGCTCTGTAAACAGACCTCACCTCGATGGTTAATGATTTACTGACATTTTAAAAAGGCATTTTATTTCATTTAAATGTGACAATTTAATCTGAAAGATTGTCAAATAAAATAGTTTTCTTTATAAAAACAAATTTGGCCAACAAAGGGAGGGTCTTCATAAGTCTTATATTCGGAATGAAACAGTTAAATTGATACAGAAATAGTAAAATTATTTGTGTGCTTTCTGCACGTTAGCTTAGCATGCTGTGTAAATGTATGTTTCCCCACAACAAAGCACACAATTAAACATTGATGAAGAATTCAATCTCCAGTCTCTTCAGCTGAATTCCTCTTTTTACAAATACTTTTCACTTTATAACTTTTATTATGATGTAATGTTTATATATTGTTTTACATAGTAACAAGATTTAACTTAAGGCGACATTATGAGGAACTTTTAGATTGAGTTTAACCACTTATTCTATCAATATTAGGGAGCCAAGATCTTTATGTTCAGACTGAAATAAAACCTAAACCTGTTCGTGTGAATGTCAGACTCACAGACACTTGTTCAGACTTCCTTTCCTTCAGTCTGGAGTTGAATTAAATTCATGTGACTGACTTGGCCAAACATGAACTTAACACACAGCCGCCCTTATTGTGTGTTTAACCTCAGCGGCCTGATGCTGCTCCTGACATCTGGAATGAACCGATTCCTTTAACCTCTTCATTTCAAATCTTTACAAGGACATAAAACAGAGAAGTGGCCATTACTTTATCCCCTGAAAATATTGAGTTTCCTTCAGCCATCTGTCTAACCTCCTGTTGATCCCCTGCTCTCTCCCTCCCTCTCTGTCCGTCTCTTCTCAGATGATAACGAGTGTACGAGGGAAAGCAGGAAGAGAAGCAGGAAGAAGTCCGAGGAGGAGGAAGCTACCTGGGACTCGTACAGCGAGGTAGAAAAGACACACCTGCTTTCCTGGTTAATAAATCTGCTTTAGGGAAATACAAACGTGATATTTAATCTAACTTTTATGTGTTTTCCAGGAGAAGACTTCAGGACCGTCTCAGCTGAGTTTGAGACAGACTCCTCGACCCAGAACCATCTTCCAGGCTGGGCTGACGCCGCACACGCACACCAAACCTCGCAGACAGAACCGCAAACAGGAGCACAGCGCGTCACTGGTAAACACACACACACACATTTTCTACCCCCTGCAGAGAAGTGAGTAATAATTAAACACCAGGTAATAGTTTCCATTTGGCTGCTCAAGTGCTGTTATGTGCACTTTAATCCCATGATGTAGTCTGTTGTAGATAATTAAAATAAAATGGCTTTGCATTCTGCTCGTAAAAATGGTCGCATCTCAAAAAGTACAAAGTCCAAATAACTCCTGGAGTGTTCCGAAATATCTGGTTCATGTTTCTTTGTTGTGACCGTCGATTTAATTCTAATGTCCCAACTTTAGTCACATTTAAAGGTGTAAAAGAAAGTGTTGGTGGTGCTAACAGGGAGGGAGAGGAACCCAACAGCTTAAAGACGGATTTGTTGCAACACAAAAGGGAAAAACAAAGAGTTCCTTTTGGAGAGTTCAAGGGGAGCAGGTAAAAAACATCTGTTATAAGGTGAAAACATTAGAAGAGCCACGAAGGGTAACTGAGACAGGGGAAGAGAAAGGCTCAGTACACCCCAGGCACAGTACACCTGTGCCTGGGGTTATCAGGCACAGGTGAGACACTCACGGAGCAGGTGAAAACAATGAGGACGGCGCGCACACTCACAGCTGGAAACACACAAAGGCAGGACGCAGAGCAACAAACACGAGGGAGGAGAAAGCGACAAAGTAAAACAGGAAATGAAAACAAAAGATCCAGAACATAACGGGGATGATGCACGACACCTTCAAAGCTTCCTGTTCACCTGTGACCTTTAAACACCTGACTGCATCACCTGACCAGTTACCCCACACAATATGCAACATCTAGTGGTCATGCAGAGGCCAAACACAACTATTTACACACATAAGACAACAATAACACACATGCTAAATCGCTCAGATAATTGTGTGTTTATTATTAAAAAGTTTCATAACCTTTAAAAGTTATTATGGTTTATAGACTTGCCTAGCCTTTAAGCCCACGTTGTGCAGATTCAAGGTAAAGTATTAAATATTTTAAAATATGTGCAAAAGTAGCACCGTAGGCACTGGCGGGCCGAGTTTTAAGGGTTAATAAACATTTACGGGACTAACTTCTCCTCCTTGTTTGCTGCTTCCTTGTTTGAGTCTCTGTCCTCGGGCCTCATTCGGATTACACAAAGTTAAACAGTCTAAATGAGATGATCGCCGTGCTGCTTGTCCGCACATGCTCGGGGGGGATAAACACAAACACACAGTAGCTCCGTGTTCTTTTGAGCCTCCCTGCTTGCTGTAGTTTGTGTTGCACCGTTTTCACAAAGCAGTGGAAAGTTATAACAGACAGGTCAGTCGGTTCAGCCTTGTTTTGACTCTCCCACATCCTGGTGCCGAGCCTGAAACCATGAATCTGAGGTTTTATCCAGGTTGTAAAAACAAACACTTTGTCCTTTAGAGGCCTGCAGATTCAACCTTTTGAATCCATCAGAGGAGAAGGAGGATTTGTGTATTCTTTCTTGTTTTTTTGTGTCATTCGTCTGTTTTTGTTGCCCTTCTTTTTACTCCTGTGGTGTCTCTGTTTCTTACTCGTACGTCTCTGGTTGTTTTTGTCTAAATGTGTTGCAAAATGTGGGAGAAAAACAAGCATGCACATGTTTTTGTTGCTGTTTAGAAAGATCACATCTTTGTCTCTTTTTTGCTCTCACACAAATTAACAGATAGTTTCCTTTGAGTGTTATAAATCCTCTCTCTCTTATTCTCTCTCTGTCAGTGCGGCGGTGCTCCTCGGGCAGCTGTGGTTGTGTCCGGCGGGGTCCCCGAGGCCCCTCGCCTGGAGCTGATGGAACAAGACTCCAAGGACTCGGCCCAGAGCAGCAGCACCTCGTCCAGCTCGGAAGTCCAGCCGGAGTACAACGTAAGGCGTGAGAGAGAGTGTGTGATGGAAACAGAGGAGGAGACATGATAGAGGGGAGATAACAGGACCACAAACGTGACTTTCATTTTCTCATGGGGGCAGAGTGATGACAGGAAGGAGCTGAACATGTCTGTAAATGCAGATGCACTGATGTGGAAAAGATGAAGTTTGTGTTTTTTATCATGTTCACTCTTAAGTTCTTTTTTTTAGGACCAGGAAGTAGATGGTACGATTCAGCGTGCTGTTATTTGTGACCTGATCACTCATGCTCATTGAAAAAGTAATTGCGTGTTTAAAATGCTGCAAAAACTGCTTTTTTCTCAGTCCCTTACAAGTAAAACTGGAGATAAACTTGCTGCTTGGCCTTGTGTTCACATACACAACCGTCTGCGTCACGAACTTAGTAGTTCACATACTTGTCTCTGCACTACACGTGTTACTGGAGGATACCTCTAGAGGGCGCACCAGAGAGCTCAGGCCGTATGCAGCTACTGTATGTGCAGGATGTAAACAACAGACATGGAGACACTCGAGGAGGTTACTGTGATGTTCATTCTGAGATCATTACAGAGTCTGTGTGTTCGATGGACAGAACACACCGTCTGCACTGTCCCCGCTCCGTCTCTCCAACATGTTCCTCCGTGCACGGACGTAACGCTCCCGGACTTGTTCCCGTTTAGTTTTGCAGGTTTCCACGTCGACTTCTGAAACAGAACTTATCTGTCTGCAGCTGTTTGACAGGCATGTTTGGCAGCGACACATCGTACAGATGTGGATCATTGTGGACTTGGTCTATCAGCTCGTCTTCAGAACTTCCTGCTTGTTGTCCCTGCTGCTGTGTCGACCCTGTCAAATCCCCTCTGCCTCTACACTGCCCCTACTGGTCATGTGCAAACTGCATCTCGTGTATGCACTAGTCAGCCCATGTCTGCAGCTTTTTCGGCCGATTGAGCATGTTGAATCTCAGGCTAGTCAGTGAGATGGGTAGCTCTGATTGGCTGTTCAGTTGCATTTAAAACAAAAACGTAATCATGTAGCCGCAGCCTGTGATGTAGGTTTGGTGCTTCTGTTGCTTAAGCTGCAAAGTTGCAAAGGAAAAGGGTTAAGGATGATCAAAGCAGGAATGAAAACAAAGACAGAGAGTAAGAGAGCGTGAATATTTTAAAAGCAGGAAGTGGAGGTTTGGCAGCGATAGAAAGAAGCGGAGGGCGGCTCAGAACCTCCTCCACCTGGCCTTGTGTTAGTGCAGGTGGCCACAAACACACTCAGGCTGTGTTTGCTCTGTATCAATAGTTGCATTCAGGTTGGGATGACCACAGCAGGGCTTGTGTGTGTGTGTGTGTGTGTGTGTTTGGAAACACTCTGTGCATACTCATACAGGTCTGTGTAAACCTCTGTTTGCTTGTGCTTTGTGCGTGTTGATGCTTCTCGGTGTGTTTTCACCGGAGCCCGGCTGAACTCAGCGGAGCGTGGCGTCCTTTAATGGAGTCTGACTCCGTTACAAAGCCTAATGGGTTTGCTCTCTTAAGGCGGACTGAAGGATCACATAGTCTTGGCTCAATTAGGATTCGTATGCAAGCATAGAAATCCCACCTGCTCATAAACTAGAAGAAAAATGGGTCAATTATAGAATTATGAGGCACGTTTGATGTTTTCTTTAAAGCTTCTTCCTGCAAAAAGACTGATGTGCAAAGCTAACAGCAGAGACACCTGAGCAAACACAGGACTACAGTCTGCTTCAGACAGGTGTTGAGTGATGCTGAGGTGGACAAACAGTTTATGTTTGTGAGACTTAAAAGATCTGGACATGTACGTAGGTCCTAAATTACTAAAGGATTGTGCAGCTTTTGTGGCTGTTTAAACCTGTGCAAACGACACAAAAAGACTCGCCTAGTTCTCGAAGCAAACGCAGAGGGTTCAACAGACCCCAAAGTGTGCTGCAGAGCAAACAGCGTCCCTGTGTTACGGTGCCGTTTGCTCGTATTTAAATGAGTCATTATGCAGATATCCTATCTATGCAAATGAGCCTCATGCCAAAAAGCACCTAATTCACAAACAGCAGTGCTGACAGGACCGCTCAGTCAGAGAGAAAATATGACTGTCTGCAGAGAGCTGGTGTGTGGAGACGCTCTGGAGCCGATGAGGATTATTGTAGCTGGACGTGCTGTTATTGTGCGCTTGTTCTAGAAATGAAGCTGTGTTACAGAGAGTGAAACTAGTAAAACTCCTGTCAAGGCTTTGCTTTACAATAAATTATTAAAGAGTTGCGCTCCTCTCCCTGCTCATCATCGATCTGTGGATGGAGCTGAGCTCCGTCAGCTCGGTTAATGCCTGAGAGCAGAGAGAGGAGGTGCAGACAGATTCTCTCCACAATCAGACACAAAACAAGAGCAAACTGCAGGACCTGTGAAACTTTATGGGCGTGTTTGTGCTCGAATACCATCAGTGTGATTTGTTCTGTGAATCTGACCTTGAGATGGAGCAGATAGTGGGGCAAAGGATGCAGAATGTATGGTGCTGTCAGCGCCCCAGTTTAAGTTTTTTATCAGCCACGTTCTTTTATTTTCCATCATTACTTTACTATTACTGGAACAGAGGGGGTTAGTTGTTTGCATAACGCAGACATTACAGATTTCACACAATCAATCTATCTCTGTTTTTGGTTATCTGTAATCTTCTTCTCTTCTGATATTCACTCATGTTTCTCTTTCTTCATTTCATGACTAAAAGATATTTGTGCCAGAGCGTGCTGTTTGCTCTCCTCTCTTTTTGGCACCTGCAGGCTCAGAGAAAAGGAGACGTTTCTTCATAAAAATCAGTTTTTCTGCTTTGGCAGTAGTGTGAACTACAAGTTCATGACCTTCTCCTCTCTCCTCTCTGACTCGTCCATCCAGGACAACAAGGGTTTTGGCATCGGTGAGCTGGTGTGGGGGAAGATCAAAGGCTTCTCCTGGTGGCCTGGCATCGTGGTGACGTGGCGTGCTACTGGCAAGCGGCAGGCCAGCCACGGCATGAGGTGGCTGCAGTGGTTCGGAGACGGCAAATTCTCTGAGGTAAGATAAGAAAATGTTTTAATCCTGGAGGAAATGTTAGTGCCAGGTTGCTCAAAAATGACACAACAAAAATAAGAGCAAATATTTATTTGATGGTGTGTTTTTGGTTAAAGGTTTCAGCAGACAAACTGGACTCCATCACGGCCTTCCCAAAGTTCTTCAGCCAGGCGTCCTACACCAAGCTGGCCTCCTACCGCAGGGCCATCTTCCAGGCGCTGGAGGTGAGCGTCGATGTGTATTAGGTTAACATGGGATATAAGAGTGTGAAACCGCCGAATCTTCTTCTTTTTCTCCCTTATATGTGCGGTGTGATTATTTGTGTGTGCGGTGTGTTTGGGGAGGTGTAAGTGTCTCAGATCTCAGGGGGTTTCCCTGATGACAACCCCCTGCTTCCCTGGAAGTGCACTTTTGCATGTTTAGACACGATGGCACCACAGACGCGTTGTTTTGGCTCTGTACGCCAAAACAAGCAGACACAGAAACCGTTTCTTCCCGCTCACTCAGCCAGAGTGTCAGGCCAATAAATGTAATCATAACCTAATCAGCTGTCCATGTGAGTTATCCAAACATCCACTGTGCATGGGAAATGTGTTATTTAATATTTTTCATTGCTTCATTCACCCTCTTATTATGAATATATTATCACTTCATCAAAGGTCAATCCACTTTCTTGAGAGCAAAGAAAACCTGATTCAAACTCCTTGTATGTGCCCACACACTTGGCCAATCACGCTGGTTCTGAGTCTGATGTGCACTTCTATATGTCACTTTGTGTTTCTAATTTCCTTCCCCTTCAGTTGCCCCCTTTTGTCTCATATTGCGCCTCTTTATCTCGACATCGCTCTCTCTCTCGCAGATGGCCAGTATCCGGGCAGAGAAGACGTTCACTCCCTGTGAGTCCGACAATCCCGATGACCAGGTCAAACCCATGCTGGACTGGGCCAACGGCGGCTTCCTGCCCAAAGGAGAGGAGGGACTCAAACCCACACACACGGCCGGTGAGCTAGACCGCAGGACCGCACGTCCTGTCGTGTGCTGATGATTAAACAATATCACATGAGAGGGAGTGAAGCACTCAATATCCTCACGGCGGTGATTCGGTCGCATGTTGCTTTTATACAACAGTTAAACAAGCAGCAAACAGATGTAAACAGTAACAATCAACAACAGATTATTTTTTCTGAAACTGAACTTTTGTTGCCGAGCAACCCAAACATCCTCCTGCTCTCTGTGTCAACAGGTGACCACAGATCAGCTGTTTTTTATCATGTACATTATCTGTATGTTTTAATTTATCATCAACCAGTGAAATAAACCAGAGTCTGCTGTGTGATTCAGAGGCACCAGCATGTAGACCTACACGGTCTGCTGTAGTGTTCACTAACTGTATTCAGAACACTTGGCTGAGGCGGAGTGATACACAGAGTGAAAAGTTCCAGTGATGTTCTCACTGAATGCCTCTTGTCCAATCAGATTACTTGGTCGTAATTAACTTTTGTATAACCACAAACACCTGCAAATGTTTCACCGTCTCATATTAATGTTGAGTGTTTTTGTGTCTCCCTGCAGACAGCAACCCTCTGGACCACCAGGTCCTCGATGTTTCCCTGCCCGAGTATTTCCCCAGCGCGAAGCGGCCCAGAGTCAGCCTCTGTAAGAGCAAGGCTGCCCCCGAGGAGTCCTACAGCAGAGGTAGAGGTCAAAGGTCACACCCACTGTTCCAAAAGCCTGCATATGTATTTTACATCCTTCTTGTCTTGACTGCTCAGAGTGTGCGTTGGTGCCAGGTTCACACTAGCACAGATAGATAAAGATTGTTTTTCACAGCAGCTGCACCTTAAGAAATGTGTGTTACAAATAATTATGAAACTGATGAGACGTTCTTCTTCTTCTCAGAACAAATGGTGAATGAAGTTCTGAAGAATAAAAGAAGTATAGAAGGTAAGATTCAAGCGTGTTTCTGAATGATCAGCGTAAATTCATTCTTTATTATCGTGCCATTGCGTTTAACTTTTTTGGACTGATTACTGATGCTTGTTTGCGTGTCCTCCGTCAGATTTCTGCCTCTCTTGTGGAAAGACGACGGCAGCAACCTTCCACCCGCTGTTTGAAGGAGGCCTGTGCCAAGCATGCAAGGTAGATGTTCTGCAGCTTGTCTCATTGCCAGAGAGATGAAACCTTTCTAAAAGAGTGATACGATATAACATCAACTTTATTTTTATACCACTTACACAGCAAAGAGACGGCCTGCTTTACAGTAAAACTCATATCTTTATCTTCAAATGAAAGTGTTGCACAAGTGTGCACAACATTAAACCAAATCCACCAACAATAACGAAGTTCTTCCCTACACGCTGACTGTTGCATCATGTATGAATTGTGTAACTCTTGGTGTGCTTTCTCAGCCTGCTTTCCCTGGAACAGACTCTTTAATATCAGAACTTCCTGGTTAAATAAAATTAAAAAAATGTATCGGCAGTTGAGCACATGATTGGCTTAAAACCAATTTTTTATACAAGCCGTTAAACCTGTCATGTTGAACAAATAAATCTGTAGGCTCTCACAGGATCACAGGATCTGCACCGATGTGTCTGCAGAACAATTAACATATTAGGTAGAAAATATAAAGAAATCTGAAGTCGTGCAGGTGTCAAAAAAGGAACTTAAATACGAAACAAATTTATAAAAACAATAAAAAACAACACGAACTCCTGCCAGAAGTGTCAGGAATAAAAGTTGAAGGAATGATGAAGGGATGGTTTTATGTTTGAAGCTTACAGAGAAAACACGAACAATAAAAGAAGTTCAGGGAGACTTCACAGAGGCAGGATGTAGTCATAAAAACATATTGCGATTATGTTTTTGTGTTTCATCATTTCTCCTGTGTGTGTCCAGGACGTGTACCTGGAGATTTCCTACATGTACGATGACGACGGTTACCAGTCCTACTGCACCGTCTGCTGCGGAGGCCGAGAGGTTCTGCTCTGCGGCAACGCCAACTGCTGCAGGTCCGACACACGAGGAAACAGCACACACAATGCACAGTAGTGGTAACTATTATTTCTCTTGCCATGTGTTAAAACTTGTCTGTTCCCCCTCCTCCTCCTCCTCCAGGTGTTTCTGCGTGGACTGTCTGGACATCCTGGTCGACCCCGGTGCGTCCAACAACGCGCGGTATCTGGACCCGTGGAGGTGCTACATGTGTCAGCCGCTGCTGTCGTACGGCGTCCTGAAACGACGGCACGACTGGAGCCTCAAGCTGCAGGAGTTCTTCGCCAATGACAACGGACAGGAGTTTGTGAGTCACTGTTAGAGTTTGTACGAGTCTGGCAAAAGTTTAGTGATTGTTTGGGCAAAGTGGGATGTACGTCTGTGCTTTTACTTTGAAAGAGTGGATGGATTGACCTCCCTAAGACACTAGAAGTCAGTGTGAGATTGGATGTCTTGTTTGAACCTGGAGAGCTTTTACATCCTGTGATTGCTGCTGTTATACTGACAAAATCACATGAAACTTCTCTTTGACAACGAGGGAGAAATGTGCAGCTTTTTACACTCATACTTTGATAAGAAGAAGCCTCCTCGATGTCTTAAATCTTTTTCTTTATATCTTCCAGGAGAAACCAAAGATTTACCCAGCAGTCCCTGCAGAGCAGAGACGACCAATCAGAGTCCTCTCCCTGTTTGACGGCATTGCCACCGGTGAGGACGAGTTGAATGTGTATTTATTTATGTCTTTGGACCTTAAATCAAAATGAGGTCACCATATTTACTGTGTTTGTGTTTCCAGGCTACCTGGTTCTGAGGGATCTGGGTTTTAAGGTGGACCAGTACGTGGCGTCAGAGGTGTGTGAGGACTCGATCTCAGTGGGCGTCGTCAGACATGAAGGAAAGATCCAGTACGTCCATGATGTCAGGAACATCACTAAGAAAAACGTAAGAAGAAAAGTGTTTTGTAAAAGTCCATGTGTGCGATTCTTTTACTGACGAGTGTGAAGCTTAACAGGAACATTTTAAAGAACTTTTAAAGTGTCGGGAACATCCGGACCGTCTGTTTAGAATCTTGAGTGGATCTACAAAGAGGCAGTTTAAAGCTTCTTGAAAACACGGCTTAAAGTAAACATAGCAGCTACTGATCTTGTTTGGATAACTACCAAAAGTGTGTGTAAGACTTTGATCTTCTCGTGTTCAGTCAGTTTGGGGGCATGTGTTTGTCGTAACTCGGATATCTCAACATTAATAAGTTCTGAGTGATTTGCTGTCTTTAAAAGCAGCTCAGGTGTCAGGGGAGATAAATCAAGCGCACCTCAAGTGCTCGTGACTCATCAGATAAGAATCAGATTTTTTGGTTTCAGCTCCACGTCTCGCTTTCAGTTTAGTGTCTCTGACAGGAAAGCTGCTGTGGGGGGAGTTAACCTGTGCTGAATATTGATAGCACTAAATCAAAGAGAAGAATCTGATCAGGATGCCTCCTGGGCGCCTCCCTTTAGAGGTTTTCTGGGCACGTCCAACTGGGAGGAGACCCCGGGGTAGACCCAGAGCCCACTGGAGGGATTATATATCCCACCTGATATTTTAGAGCGTTTCCTAAATTTGGGGTTTTTTGGAAGCTCCCGATAGCTTTCAACCCCGGAACTCCTCCTATGAGCACGTTGTAATGTGGTGCATCTTCTTACTTGGAGCACATTACTCTATTACTATATATTAACATATATGTTTAAAAATTCCAAGCCGACATGACATGACAGACACAAGAGCACAAGAGCAGCATCAGTTTAACTCATCTAAGGGTCTTTAACAGAGGCGCGCAGCTGCAGTGACGTGGTTCAGAGGCGAGGACAAAGAGCAGCTTCAACTTCTGTAAATCCCCTCAGGACCCCTTTCACTTGTTAGTCACGCTCTCTCTGTCTGTGTGTGTGTGTGTGTGTGTGTGTGTGTGTGTGTGTGTGTGTGTGTGTGTGAGTGGAGATTCATTGCCCTTCTCTCTTTTAGCTGTTATGTAAGAGATTTAGAGCATCCCACCTCCTCTCCTCTCTCTCTTTTTGTTCCTTTATTTCCGTTCCTTTCTTCCTCCCTTCTCTCCTCCCTCTCGTCATTGTCGTCTGTAAGCGAACTCTTGTGTTTGTGTGTGAAAGGGTGAAAGAGGAATAAGGGCGAGCAGATGTTATAGTTTGGATGGTGGCTTAAATAATAAATAAATTACATGTAGAGCTGATTCCTTTAAATTATTAGTCCATCAGGAGGAAATGTATTATTTTAAAGTTAAAATGTCCAAAAGTCTCTGGTTTGAGCATCTTAAATATGAATATTTGCTGTTTTTCTTAGTTTTTATGATATTAAATAAATAGTTTTGGGTTTTAGGCTTTTGTTTGCAAAAAAACGTTGGCGTTGAAAGTTTGGATGGGCATTGTGAGGTGTTCTGGAGTTGTTTTATGTTTTATTTATTGTTGATTGAATTTTACTCTCAATGTTTTAACTATGAATATTGGCCTTCTGTCTAACTCTGGCATATTTTCACAAATGTTATTAATATGCACTGACCCTGTCAAATAAATAAATAAATACATTTGTACTATTTTCAGACATTTTTGGGGCTTTAAAAGTCAGAAACCAAAAAACAATGAGAGAAAATGACAGTGAGCTGCATCCCAAATGATGTTTGTACTTACTGCTTCTTTAATTTATATTTTTGATTAAGCTGAATCGAGGAAATATTTATTTTCTGTCCTCTCTATATCTAATAATTGTTATATTTTCTGTCTTTTGCCTTAAATTTGAAATGAGAGTTGGTGCATTATTGAGAGCATGCTCTCAGCAATCACTAAATATTAATACTGCAAAGAGAAAACATCTGCAAGCATAAAAAGTTTAACAGGAATCTTTCAGAAGATTCAGATTTCTGCAGTAGCTGTCATTCTCTGAGTCTAACACTTGGTGGTGCTGTTGTCTCTGTCAGCTGCTGGAGTGGGGGCCTTTCGACCTCGTGATTGGAGGAAGTCCCTGCAACGACCTGTCAATCGTCAACCCTGCGAGGAAAGGTCTTTATGGTAGGTACCACCTTCAACAGTCATGGTGAAATTAACGCATCCAAAGGGCTGAGGTGACACTGCAGCTCAGCTATAATGCTTATATGTAGTGTTTTTGGTTAGTTACCTTTTATTTAAAGGCACCGTTTATCCAAGAGTTCAAGCATTGAATTGGTGTGCTGGTTTCAACCTGCATTTCCTGCAACCTGCAAGTATGGATAAAATGTGCATGCATTATATTCAGAAGGAGTGCATATTGGAAACAAAAGAAATTAAATTCTAAATTAAAAACTAAAAACTCTTGTACACTGAGACTGGTCTGTTGGATATTTCATCTTGAAATGCTATCTTGGAGCTGGCTATAGTCTGGGATTCTTACCATGTGTTGTCACTCCAGAAGGAACAGGGAGGCTGTTCTTCGAGTTTTACCGTCTGCTGAGCGAGGCCAAGCCCAAAGAAGGAGAGGACCGGCCATTCTTCTGGATGTTCGAGAACGTGGTCGCCATGGGGGTCAACGACAAGAGGGACATCTCACGATTCCTGGAGGTGAGTTACAGGGATGGAGGGGTATAAACAGATCAAAAACATGAACCAGAGACATTTGTGAACCAATGATGAAACATTTCATCAGCCAATGAACAAAAAATTGTATGTTTTAAGCCTTAATTTCTGCAGAACCAGTGATTTCCCCTTTGAGTCGCTTGTGTGGTTTTGATGAGAAAATGCTAAAAATGTAAAAAATGGGAAAATGCACTTGTGTATTTACAATTACCATAACCTGTATGAGTAAGCACCGTGTGTGTGTGCTTTTTTTGCAGTGTAACCCTGTGATGATCGACGCTATCGAGGTCTCTGCTGCTCACCGTGCGCGATACTTCTGGGGAAACTTGCCAGGCATGAACAGGTAGAAAGAAAACATGCAATCGTGAAATAAAAATACAGACTTTTTAGGGTTCTTGTGACTTTCAATTATGTTTTATATTCTGTTTTAGTTTTGCATTAGACAGCAGAGACAAACAGCATATTTATG
Organism: Semicossyphus pulcher; assembly: GCF_022749685.1. Classification (NCBI taxonomy): domain Eukaryota; kingdom Metazoa; phylum Chordata; class Actinopteri; order Labriformes; family Labridae; genus Semicossyphus; species Semicossyphus pulcher. The sequence goes on from NW_027211637.1 coordinate 30,612,624, forward strand.
TGATCCCTCCTCTGAGTTTTAGGCCTCTGTGTGCGTCCGGGATGGACAAGCTGGAGCTGCAGGACTGTCTCGAGCACGGCAGAGTTGCAAAGGTAAATAAAGTCAATGATGATCTTACGTGCAGAATTGGTCCTTCTTGCACTTGTTTGACCGTGCATTTGTCGTTTCGTAGTTTGGGAAGGTGCGCACCATCACCACCCGATCCAACTCCATCAAACAAGGGAAGGATCAACACTTCCCTGTCCTGATGAACGGGAAGGAGGACATACTGTGGTGCACGGAGCTGGAGAGGTGAGAAACGTACACACTGTTAAAGGAGGATTTTTTTAACATTATGTATTTTAAGGTTTTATATGACAAGCAGGTTTTGCTCCAGTAGATTGCTTAAGCTGAGAACCGTGTAAGTACGTCCACTGACAGACTCAGATTGTTGTCAGAAGTGTCTAACAACATTACAGAAAGGATCCCTACAGAGATATGAGGTATTTTTTTCCTAAAATAAAACAGCCTTTACATCGCTATCGTCAAAGCCACCAGACTCCATTGATAAAAACAGTAAATTTACCTTGCAGAAAAAGGGAGCTGCTGGTCTACTGCTGCCGTGATAGGTTAGTTTGTTTGTGTTATTGTGTACCTTTGGTGTGTAATGGTAAGAATTCAACACAATATTTAACACAAAAATACCAACCAATTGAGGCAACAGCAGACCAGCAACTCCCATGTTCTTCAAGGTAAAATCACCGTTTTTGTCAATGGAGTCTGGTGGCTTTGAAGAGAGCGATGTAACAGCTGTTTCTGGATTTAAAATCAGGTCCGTCTCTGAAGGGATCCTTTCTGTAATATTGTCAGACACTTTGAAAAACAATCTGAGCCTGTCAGTGGCAAACACGATCAATCAGACTTTGGTGTTTAGAACTTTTCATACATCTCATGTAGCACAAAGTGCTTTACATAGACAGACAATAAATAGAAACACAATGTAAACAATCAGCATCCCAACAACCAAGAAAACAAGAACCTTACTGAGTGAATATATACCTCCAAGGTTCATTCAGACCACAGGGTGTGTAGAAACAAAGGGCCCATTTTTGAGTGACCAAAATGACACTTTGAATGAGGAGGATTCTTAGTTTTTATTGCCAACAAAACATTGTGACATTAGATTGTAATTGTGTCTGTGTATTTCTGCAGGATTTTCGGCTTCCCTGTCCACTACACAGACGTGTCCAACATGGGTCGCGGGGCCAGACAGAAACTCCTGGGCCGGTCCTGGAGCGTCCCCGTCATCCGGCATCTGTTCGCCCCTCTGAAAGACTACTTCGCCTGTGAATAGACGCGACCCATCACCGGCAAACAGACCCCACTTATGAACACACACCAGCTTTTTCTGTTGTGATACTGGCTCCGACAAACATCAGCCGCCAGCCAAAAGAGCTTTTAGAAAGAGCGGGAAGTTTTCTCTGCTCCGTCAGACACTTTGACTAAGAATAAGTGTAGCTGGAGAAGCCTTTTGTAGATGTTGGTGATAATGCACTGCAGCCTTAAACACACATAACACACACTAACACAGACACAGAAAAACAGCAGAGGTGAGCACCTTTAGCTGTGGTTGATCACTACCCAAGAGTGTCAGGGAGAGAGAGAGGGTCAACGGTTGAGTGTCTGACCAGTAGTGTGCTTCTTAACAAAGAAAGATGACGACACCTGACTCTTCTGTTTTGTTTTTTAACATTAGGCCTTTAAGATGGTTTTAATAGGATTTTTAAAATGCCCTTGGAAGGCGTTGTTTTTAAGTTCACTTAGCAGTTGTAGAAAATAGAGAAAACATGGTGCTGACAACTTTTAAGTGGCTTCATATCAAAAAGGAAGCTTCAGAGTTTGTTCATCCCTCAGTTTAGCCGATGACTTAAATGTGTGACAAGCGAGCTGCTTGACTGCTTAACAAAAACACTTTAAAACTCACTTGAACCAAAGTCATAAGATGGACAGTGGAAGTCGAAGTCCTGCTCCCGTTTGTGCTCGTTTTTCTGCTGTTCCTCTAGCTGCAGACTGCATGTAGAGAAAACCTTCGTGCCATGATTGAGTTGCTGTCTGGGGTAAAATACATTCAGTATTGGAAGCTCGTGGACCACAAGCTTACCTGGAAATGAAGCAGGATTTCGTCTTCATATTTAGATGAGTTCAAAGTACTTTGTTGTTGGGAAAAAAAAAAAGATTTTACTTTTTAGTTTATGAGCAAAACAGCTTCCTTAAAAAAAGAGAAAACTTTTATTAAAGCTTTTATAAAAAGGTTTTTGTGTAGACAGCGTAAAACTTTAAGTTACAGTTCTTATCTCCCTCATAGCTTCATACAAATACTTGAAACAATCCAATGCAAAAACAGAGATGTAGAGAATTAGTTTTTGTCTTTTTGAAACTATTCTGGACAGCTTACAGTTTTAGAAACAAAAGAAAATGGTGGGAAACACTGGTGAATGCACAATGTTTTTGTAAACTAGCACTGACTACTTTTTATTCAAAGGAGTTTTTCAGTTTCAAAAAGATTTGATGAGAGCACTGCCAAAATAATCACCTCTGATGCCTGTTAATACTGTGCTGTCTCCTGTGTGGTGCACAAGCTTTAGTATACAGTATGTTGAGATAATATTTAAGTATTTTTAATGCCCTCAAAGTGAAAAAACAAGAGTCTGAATAGGACACATTGTATGTCTAAAGAGTCATTTCAAAATTTTTAACTTTTGCCTATTTTTTGTTTTACATATTTTAAAAAGAGCTAAATAAAAAGAGGCACACATTTTTTTGGCCGTGCTCCAGTAGATTTCTTCAGCTGGCAGCCCCAAAACAGACTAATGACTGCAACGTAATCTTTTAGGGCAAGCTCACCCGATAATGGATTACAGAAATGATCCCGACTCATATAGACGTTTGGTTTCAGAGAAAGATGCTTTAATTAAAATCAGAAACAGCTGTAACGATGTTTTTTCAGAGGCACCAAACTTCATTGACAAAACCACTGATTTTACTTTGCAGAATACAGAAGTAGCTAGTCCACTGCTGCCTCAAATATTTTTGTATTTGTGTTACACAAACATTGTGTTGGTTTGAAAACAACAATTTAAACACCAAAATCACATAATTGAACAAAGGCACTAACCGACCATGGCAGGAGTCGACCGAGAACCCATAAGTTCTTCAAGGTAAAATTACTGTTTTTGTCAATGGAGTTTGGTAGCTTTGAAAAGAGCGATGTAACAGCAGGTTTTGGTTTTTAAAAAAGCATCTTACTTTTGAACAAAAAGTGGTATCTCTGTAGAGGGCCGTTCAGTAATGTTATCCAAGGCTTACAACAACAATCTGCCTGTTTTGCTGCTACTGGCTAAAGAAATCTACTGGAGCTATTCCTTAAATTATTTTACATATTTGTCAAGATGTGTAAAATAAGGCTAAATTTTAATAAAAACTAAATTCCCCTTTAATGGTAGGAAAGGTGGCTCTCAAAGTTGACAGATCAAAACCACTTCTGAATACTTAAAATGGATATTTAGACTTTGACTGCGATAACATGACGTACTGTATGCTAAAGCGTTAGCATGTTCACAGGAAGTACAGAGCTACTGACTGGACGATTATGTTGGTGCCTATTCTCTTGATGTAACTAATGGACCAAACTCACAAAAACTCTGTGCAGTCTTTTTAAATCTGTTTTTGTTTTCTTTTTATAACTGGACAATTTTTAAATGCTGTTGGCTGTCACCAAATCAAACTAAATGGGCATTACCTCAAACAAGGGGGCAACTGTACATCACTCCTCCTGTAGGATCTCTGTTCTGTGAATATATACTGTAGCTTTCCGCTCCCATATGCCCTGTGTATATATAGCTTTTATTTTTTATCACTGGAACTATGTTTAAACATGTTTTGCGTACTGTATTGATAGAAAGGTTTACAAGTGTTTTAACTCTCTTGTTTGACCAATAACAAAAATGCACAAGCCTTCTTAAAGAACATTTAGAAATGTCCTCGATGGTGCTCAAACGGCCCCGAACAGTGCCGATGGGAACCTCTTAAAGTTAAGTCTGATTTTAGAGTCCTTTAAAAACCAAAAAGTTATTGTTTACATGCTTCACTAACAATGCTGAATGTTTTGCTTGAAAACAGTACGCAAAAAAAAACTTTTTTTCCTCATCTTTTTGTAACTGCTCTTTTAAAACCTTTTATATTGAGAACACATACAGTATATATTAACACAGTAAAAAGCTTGCTTAAGATTTGTAATGTTATAGCACAATATAGAGCATATTAACCAATAGCTTTTTGATATCTTGTGTTTTGTAGATGAGTGTGTATTTGTAGATTTGAGTGAGTGATATCTGAGTACACTTTGTTTTTGTGCTTTATCTTTGACCAGAATCGCATTTTAGGATGATTTTCTTTTGCTTTTTTGCTTTTTTATGAATCTCGGTGCAAACACATTTGAAAGAACAGATTCTGTGCTATTTTTATACTTTATTTGATGTATTTTTTATGTTTGTATACTTCCTATAGCAACCTATATATAATTTTTACTCAATAAAACGCAGCATGGCTGCTGAAAAACACTGCCATTTGTCATTTTGTGTCCATTTTGCTCTAAGCGCCTGTGAGGAACTTTCGGTTTGTGTTGATTTTGGCGCCCCCTGTGGACAAAGGCCGTACCTCTACACTCTGCTGATTTTGTCCTGTACATGATGAAGTGGTGTTTTTTAACAAATAAACTCAGCCTGCTTTCTTTAACAGTCACATGTATCACTCACTTAAATTTTAGCCCTGGAAAAAGTAAACAAAGGCATCCCCCCCAGCGGTTCCAGACAGTAAAAATAACTACATAGAAATATTCAATCTTGTCGCTGATGATCTGGTTTGCTTTTGTAGGTACATTTAAGAACAAACATATGAGGAAAAGCTAACATACTTTAGTAAAAGCAATATATTGAGAAAAACTAGTCAACAGAAGGTGTCCTTTTGAGGCAAAATCAGAAATCAACACAAAGTTTCCTTTTCAGGCAAAACCACAGTTCCAAAATTAAACAGAAAATATCCCAGGCAAAGATTTCAGAATAATGAATATCTGGAGATAGATGGTTTATCCATGACGGGAAGTGTAACATCAGAGGGAATAAAAAAGGCTGCGATTTTATGCCACCATCTTGCCTCCTCGAGTCACCTATTGATCGCCAATAGCGTCAATGCCAGGAGCCCATTGTTTGAATTGACTGGACAAAACAGTAGTTAGGGCGGATCACCACGAGTGGTCCTGATACAGATCCTAGTGGAGCGCCACAAGAAAATGTGCGAATCAGAGGTTTTGCCAAAGAACTATTAATAGAATCACTAGGAGTAGTATACAATAATAGGAGTACTATACTGACAACTAGTGATTCAAGATAGTGTTGGTGTGGCCACAAGTATCAACAACGGTGATACTACAGCAGAACAAAAATTAAAGCAAACATTGACTACCTTGAGTAGTTTTGTAAGCTTTAAGGACAACCTGAATGAGGAGGCTGTAATTATAGAGCAATTGTCTGTTCATATTTTAGTTGGAAACAAATTGCACAAATTATGTCTAACAACTGACTGTAACTTGTCTAGTCTAGTAGGCATATGGAGAGAAAAGAGAGATTGTTCAGTTGGTAGGCTTTGGAACAGGCTGAGGTTTTACAGAAGTTATTTGAAGCCTCAGCTAACAGGATGAGATGCACTAGCTACATAATTAATATACTTTCACAATTTTTATAATCAAAAAGTGAAAAACACTTCATTTATGTACACCCTACATATACAAAATAAACACCTTATTTTTTCAATACAGCATGAGTTGGTCTAATATTGGGGAGGTTGAGGCTAATGGTAAAAGATCAAGCTAATGTTTTCGCTTCAGTTGTATTTTTGGGGAAAACGTCAAAAATATGCCATGAAAATATGAGTAAAAATGTAACTCTCTCATTGTTGGTTGTACAGCGCTGGGTATGTATGCTAACTGCTAATGTAAACATTAAAAGCCTGAAAGGCTGATAAGGTTTGCTACAATTGACGAAGCTAATGCTAGCAACAAAAACTACCTACGTTCGATCGTGCTAACTAGCCTTTTTAGCTCAGCATGCTAAGACAGTGTTTAACCATGACATTCATGCTACTGTTGTTAGCAACTATATCTGTAACGTGACGGTTATATTAAATTAATTAGTTTAATGTCTAATTTGTTATACTTCTGGATGTGTATACAATGTTTTCTGTTACATTGCCAATAACTTCTGGTCTGAGCTGGCGGGCGCCGGGCGGTAACTAACAGAGCGGGGTCCAGGGGTGGGTGTGGGGGGTAGGAGAGACTGTCGAATGACACTGGTAGTTTAAATACCCACCAGCAACAAGAAGGAGAGGGTGAGTGGACAGTGTTTTCTCAACCGAATTCTGAATATGTTTTCTAAACCTTTAGACACAGTGTTAAAACTCAAACTCCAAGTAATTTGTTGCACCACGAAGCTTGTGAACGCAAGTGTACGTTACAGCTTAATCACGTTATAACTTCGCAGTGCTCTAAAGTAAAGTTATGCTAGCAAGTTAGCTCGCGAGTTAGCTTGCGCTACGGTATCGAAAGCTGCCCTGGCTATCCAATGCCTTAACATGTTTGATCATTTACAAGTTAAGCTTAATGCATTCCCTAAATAAATTTATATATCTTGATTACAGTACGTTTGCATAAGCTAGCGAGCGTGTTTATTTAACTTTTTAGCGCATTGACTTAAACATTTGCGTACTAAATTCTCAGCAACATTTCGGGATTAATTGTCAGTAACATGACCAAAGTCTGTCTTAGTTTTTGTTTGCAAGTCATGTTTTAAATGTATTCTACTTTAGCCGTGAAAGCTAGCACATGGTTTAAATGTAAAGCTTTCGGCTCATTGTTTATGAGGTATTGTTTGGGCCCTCCAGCGACTCATTGCCTGGTCCCACTGTTTCCCTCCAGTAAGACGTTCAAACATCATGGCTTCTCTTCCGATCTATGTCGTAAAGCTTACTGTTAAGAGCTGATTTGAGATCAGTTTATTGTGGTTCACGTCAACAGTTGGGCTATTGTGATTCGCGTGACACCCGTTTATTATCTGGCCCCATGTGAGTTTCCGGAAAAACACCTCCGCGCTCATCGGCGTAGATTCAAACGATTCTATTGGTCAGGAGGCTACCCGCGCTTGCCTTCCTTTTCTTCTTCTGTTGACTGTTATGGCGGTAGGCACCAATAACTGTTGCATCATCGCCAGCTGCTGGACTGTTCCCACTAAAAACTGTATATTGTCCACTTCAAGTATTCCGATTAATAACATTTTCTGTAACCAAACTCCAATTGTCTGTGATGGTGCAAGTCCTTTTGATCAGTTAAAATAATTTTCTTCTCCTTTTCCACTCGGTTCCCTCTGTTCTCTGTTCTCGCCAGCTTCAGCTGATCTTGTCCACTTGCTCCTCCTAATTAGTCTGTATAGTGACTTCCCTTGCAATGGAGACACACTGCCTGGCTTTCTCTACTTTTCACGTTGTCTTCTGACTCCTCTACATATTGTAGCAACATGCCCATACTCCTGTAGCGCTCTCATATGCACCTTCCTTTCCTTTGTGCTAAATACTTCCTACATTATATTCTATCATATAATGTCAGGAAACACCATTAAAAATTGTGATAAATTCAGTCATGATACTTCTAAGCCAAACTTGTTGCTGTGTGTACTAATGGGACTCTTATGTAAAGATGCATTTTTGTGGCGTTCTTGCAGGTCCATCCCTTCAGGAGATGGACCTCAATGTTGCTGCCAGTCCAGGGGGGCAGCCTAACTGCTATGAGCTGCTGGCCTGGCTCAATCAAACTTTACTGACTGGCTTCACCAGGGTGGAGCAGGTGTGCACAGGTAGGTCAGCATGCATGTTGTGCATTTATTTGTATTTGCTTGGTTATACAATGAATGTAAAGGTTGTACAATTATATGTACGTTGTTGACTTAAGAAAGAAGTAATACCCTGTCATTGTGTTATTTCATCAGGTTCTTATTTTTCAAACATGGGCTTGCAATATTTTCACAGCATGCTGCTTGTCCTTCCTTTTATGTGTGTGTGTGTGTGTATGAATATCCAGGTGCAGCCTTTTGCCAGCTGATGGACTGGTGTCTTCCAGGGTCCCTGGACCTCTCAAAGGTCCGGTTCCTTTGCAATAACATGGCAGACTCTCTGCACAACTTCAACTTACTGCAAGCTGCATTCAGAAAAGTTGGAGTGGTCCGAGTGAGTATTGTAAAAATCTAAAAACATTTAGCTTCGAATCAGTACAATTAAGAGCCTTATGAACAAATCAGACAGATATGAAATCATTACAGAATTATTGCATGTAGGTAGATAATCAACAAGAAATTACAGAATAGAAATGGCAAAGATATGATGAGATAGTTAAGAAACTGTGGCCCTGCACAGGTTTCCACCCTGACAAGTTGCTGGTTTAACTGTAAAATGTCATACTCTATAAATACGTTACACTAGTAAGGGACCTAACCGCTCCTCTTCTTTCCCACCAGTACATCCCCATCGAGACGCTGGCAGAAAGGAACTCTGTAGTGGCTCTGGCCTTTCTGCACTGGTTTAAACAGTTCTTTGAAAAGAACCGAAAAGGCAGAGAGTACCGTCCCTTACAGGCCAGAGGTGGACAAAGAATGGTTTATGTGGATGGCTATTCCTCCCAGACCCCCCGACCGACACTGGAGCTTACAGCAAAGATGGCACAAGATGGCAAAACAGTGGATAAACCAGGCAAAGAAGAACCAAAGGAGGATTCGAACAGGATTGCTGAAGTGATAGTCTTGATATCAGATGATGATGACGTTGTGACGACAGAGAAGGAAACAGAGAAAATGGACACGACTGTAAAAGAAGGCTCTGTACGGTCGAAGGAGATAAATAGGGTGGAGCAAGCGGAAGCAGCAGTCAATGGAAATCAAGGGACTAGTTTTTACAGGAGCGATACTTTGTTGTGCTTCATCAAAAGATGCTGTGGTGACACAAACTCAAATAACAATATAAATGAAGACCCTCACCCTGCCATTTTGAGTCCAACACACCCCACAGGCATCATTCGGGCCTGCTATCAGACGCCATACTGCCTCTACCTGTATATGGGGGTAGATCTGGGTGGAGGAAAGACCACAAGTGTCGTCCTGATTGGCTACTTTGACCAGAGCTCAGGAGTCAGTGTGGTGAAGCTGCTGCTCACTCTGCAGATGAGTGTTGACAGCGTTGATCCACAAACCACAGCGGACATGGACACTGACTCTATCGCAGGCACACAAACTGGAGATAGTGACGCACACCTTCTGATTGACACACTAAAGAAATTTGGCCTCCCTCTGTCCAACCTGGCTGTGTTTTACTGTAACGCTCCAAATCCAAGGCTGAGCCAGGTGTTGGTGTCCCAGCTCCAGGCTGTCAACAGTAAGTGTTTATCACTCTGCGGCCTCCCTGGGATAGCAGGAAGAGCCTGCCAGGCTGCACTTACGGCTTCCTTTCACCATGTGGTTGACCTGATTAACGACATTCACCATCACTACTCCACCTTCTTTTCCATTAATCAGAGTCTGAAAAATCTATTTGATGATGCAGGATCCTATAACCCATCCCATGCTATCTCTGCACAGTGTTTATGTATCATCCGCACTGTACAGAGGATGGTTGTGAGCTGGAGAGGTTTAGTTGAGTTCTTCAAGTCAGTGAGGCAAGTAGCTGACGCCCAGTCGATTGTAGCCCGGCTCATGGATCATAAAGTCAAGCTGGACTTCCTGTTCCTCGCGCACGCATTGGAGCCCCTGCAGGCTCTGCAGGAATTGCAGCAGCACGGCAAAGCGGCCGTTGCTTTGGAGTTCCAGCTGACCTCTGTGTTGTTTAACACCTACACATCCAGTCTCCTCCAGAACCCTGACAAAGAGCACTTTCTCAAGAGTCGAGACCTGCAGCTTCTCAACGATGTAAAGAAGTTGCTCCGCACAGTGGAGATGAACTTAGGTTCTAGTGCTACAGACTTCCTCTGGGCCACTGCTGTCATTGATCTGGGGGAACAGGAGAGGAGGGACTTCCGGAGGAATGCAGTGACTTTCTATAAAGTAGCACTCGAGAGTTTAGTGGAGAGTATTCCTAAGCAGCTTGGATACGTGGCACTAAGGAATATCTCGGTCGTGCTGAAGCATCCTGAAAATCTCAGAGTAAGAAGATTTATTTCTGTTTTACTCAGTGAAATTTAAGCAGCCATCTGTGGCTCCTATTTATGATACCAGTGACTTTAGTGTTTTAAAAAAGTAGTTTGGATCCAATACAATTTTTGTAACACAGAATAACTCAAAAACCCCAAATGATCAAGTAGCTCCTGTGTGCTGCACGTAAAGTGACGATGTTGATGTCGATGTTGATGGATCCTACCTTTTTAAAAAACTCTATCTCTGTAGGGGATCTTTCCTGCAAATGGTTTTAATATCGATAAAAACATAAAATAACAATCTGAGCTTGCCAGTGGAAAACAAAGAAATGCTTTTAGTCGGCGTACAGATGCATTTACATTTAAAAAACCTATTTAAAGGCAAAGGCTCAAAAGATTTTGGAGTTCCTTTTGAAAGGTGAAATTCTGAATTATTCCTTTTACTCGATTTTGGAAAATTCAAAGCTTATTTGGCCAACCACATCCCATTGCAAGTTGCTCTGTGTAATGTCCAAAACATTTCAGTGGATCAAACCTTAGTTAATACTTTTGTACAGTATTGAATGTGTGATGTCTGCGTTTTCCCTCCAGGGTTGTACGTTGTCCATGAGCGTGGTGTCAGAGTTCGGGGTTCAGATGGGTCTGTGTGACGCTGGGTCTCCAGAAAGTCAAAAACTAGCAAACGACTACTTCAGTGTCATTAGGAGGGTACTGGAGGAGCAGAAGAGTGGAGCAAGAAGAGCTCAGACCTGGGCAAAGGTAAACCGACAACACAACAGAATTTACCTTTTTATAGAAGGTGTAGATTTTTTCCCTCTGCAATCACAGTATTAGAAATGTACCCAACAATCTTCTGTTACTATAAAGTTTAGATAGTTCTTCAGGTGTAGATGAAGTGTTAATTCAGTAGCTTCTGTAGAAACATTGCTGCAGAATATTAAATATCATTACAAGAGTTCCCTGTTTTCTTTGTGCAGATGTTGCACGACATTCGACAGTACTCCATTCTGCGGAGACTCGTCCTGACCCTTCTAGCCCTGCCAGGCTCTCTCAACAGGACCAAGGTGTTTGCTAAGGTGAGTGCTGAAAGCTAAAGCTATTCAGAGAGAGAGGACTTGCAAGCTTACCAACCAAGTCAGCGTTGGTTGGCCGTTTTATGTATTTATTGCATTTGGTTTTTATTTAATGTGCATATAATTTGTGCATTTTTTTGATTGATAAAATCCTTAGACAGCTGCTAATCTCTATAAATCACTGGTAGAAAAGAAAGGCACAGACTCAACTGTTCTTGTTTTGTTTCTATTTGTAAGTGGGCCGATTGAATCCTTATTAAACAGCAGCCATCATATCATGGTTTTAAAAGTTCATTATTATATTATTACAAACTCATTTGAGTGATGAGACACAGTACCTGCAGCACATGCAGACTGCAAGCAGCTCTCAGTGATCCAGGATTCCTCTGATTTCCTCTAACGTCTCTCTGCCTGAAGAACTACTTGTTAGAGCTCAAATATGGTGTGATTACTCTTCGATCAAAAACCCAGAAGTCCCAAAGTAAAGGATTTATTTTTTTTATGTTTCCCTAAAGTCTCTTTCAGTAGGCACCAATCACGTATCAGCAGGCTTTGGTGTATGCAGGAAAACAGTCGTGTATAGAGCGCAAAATTAGGCAGACCGTTATCATCTGACAACGATTTATCTACTTATTAATGTCTATAAACAGGCATCTGCAGCACGTTCAGCTAACAATCTGTTCTAGATCAAAAGTGTATACTTGAGACAAATTGGCTTAAGACTCCATAAATGAGGAACTGTAAAATTCATGTAGTTGCATATGTGTCATGTCCTTGTTACATATTCTGTATAGTTAAATATTTGTGTGTGTTTGTTCCTGTCTCCAGGTGTTCGACAATGTTAGCAATTATACCCCTACAGCCTCAGCTAAACCTGGCAGGATAACAGGGAGACCCCGAGTCTGCAGAAGGAGACCTGGACATGCAGGTCATGGTGGCAAGAAGATGAAAGAAAAGAAGGATGAAGGGTCTTCATCGGAGGAGGAGGGCAGTTTTCAGACCAAACCCAGTCAGCACTTTACTCTCAAACAGGTCAGCAGTATGGAGGACTCTGACTACACCGACAATTCCTCTGGTAAGACAGTAATATGTGCTCTGTGCAAGTATAGCTACAAATTAATGCCACTGTTAGTAGTCAACATGTTGATAATAACCAACATGTCTGTGTTTTCCATTTTTATCAGATGTGGTTGATGTCACAGAAGAGTCCAAAATATGTCCCACCAACAGGCAGGACAAGGCCGAAGGTAAGAAAATATAGTAATATAGTTTATAATCTAGTGAAACAACCACAAAGGGGCTCATTTTATTCCGTACAGTACCTGATTCATCTTCATGAAATGCACACAATACCTGAGAATTGAATGTAAAATGAAAAGGACACATGTTTCTTTAGAATGTATGAATTGTATTAGCAACATTATGATGCTTTTATATGTGTAAATATAACAGAGTTTATTGTGCTGTAGATTTAGTAGCTTACTGTCACTGTTTTGCAGGTGGAGGAACTCCTCAGGCAGAGCTTCTATACATTGTGAGCGAAAATGACAATGATGGTTGCACGGTTTCATCAAGCACACCATCCAACTCGGATCAAACGCAGTCTAAATTCACTGTAAGTTTTTTTTCACATTAGCAAAAAAAGATTAGATTATATATACTTTATTGTCCCTGAGGGGAGCTTTGCCTTGGGCCAATCTTGGATCCCATCGGCTATAGTCTGAGAAGATGTAGATGGCGGTTAACGACGGCGTGCTGCATTGTTTGAAGAAAAGAAACAGATTTTCTTTTGATTGACTTTAATTAACGGGTCTTACCTTCATGATGCAGATTAGTAAGAATCAAGCTTTGTCAGGTCTGTCCTCAAGACGAGAAGAAAACTACTTTTAAAATACTAATTTGTTGAACAGAGGTCAGGTCGATTATTGCTGATGCATTTGGGGAAGTCGGGAAATCTGAATGCTGAAAGGCTTTCGTGACACTGCGTCAGGGAAGTTGAATTTGAGATCTAGAACAGATTGTTGGCTGTTAGCATGCAGATGCCTTTTTAAAGAGATTATTAAGAAGCTAAATCATCGTCAGACAGCCGCTGATGGGAGCCGGGATGTCATTACGGCGCATTAAGTTCCGCCAGCTTTTGCTGCCAACACAGATTGTTTTTCCTGCATACACCTGCTGATACGTGATTGGTCAATATTACTCGGACTATAAGCGCACTACAAACCTAAACCAGAACACCAGAATCCACGTCCCTGCCCACAGATTCTACATTTCTATGTATGATCTGTAAATAGAGATTTGCCTTGGGCAAGAGAGCAAAAATACAGCTCAGGGCAACTTGTTGGAACAAACAGCTGAAGAAGGTCAGGTTTGGCTGGTTTGTTGGGCAGTGTGACTGAGGTTTGAAGGAAAGAAAGCCTGAACTGATTGCTTGCAGTATTTAAATCACTCTCTGGTACACTGTCTGAAACTGTCAGTAGTCATAGTGTAACCTCTTGTGTGTTAAACAGGGGGAGCTGGTCTGGGGTAAGGTGGATGGCTTTTCTACCTGGCCAGCCATCACTGTACCCTGCAAGGAAGAGGATGTACGCCCAGGGAAGGGGATGGTTAAGTGGTACGGACAAAATATGTCCTCTCAGGTGAGTCAGATTTAGATGGACAATGCAAATGTTCAGTGTTTTATATGAATTATCCTTATATAATTTTCCCTTCTCTGCATCCTTTCTTCTTCCAGGTCAGTCTAAAGGATCTGAAACCATTCGCTGCCTTCACCCAGAACTTCTGCTCCAACTCCTTCGCCATCCTTGTCACCTACCGAGAAGCCATCTTCTTGTCCCTGCAGGTCTGTGTCTCTGATGTACATAAAAAAGACTTGGTTGTTGTTTTAACTGTCCGGACAGCATAGAAAGCGTTCGTATTTGATGCTTAGTTGTCCTCCTGCTGATATATGTGTGTTTGTGTCTTAAGGAGGCCGCTCTGCGTTGTCAGAAACAGTTCTCTGCGGATCTCATGGACAAAGATGAGCAGCTGAAACAGATGTTAGACTGGGCCTTTGGAGGATTCCTACCCACAGGGTCGGATGGACTCGATCCAGAAGGTGCCACAAACGGTATGAAGCATCTAAATTTTAGAGCCTCGTTAATGTCAGACTGATATACAGAGGAGAACAAAAACAGAATCAACAATACAAGCCCCACACCCATTACTGCTGGTCCCTGCTCCCACAGAGGGCGATCCATGGCCTCCACCCCCAACCCCTCAGTGTCATACACAAACACACTCGCACACATAGACGAGGAAAGACAGGACGGCATGTTTTTTAAAGAAACAAATCCTTTTGTTATTTGAGGTGAAATTAATTGAGGTCTGGGGGTGCTTACTCCTTTTCATTTTTGGTTTCTCCTCTGATATTTCTCTCACACCATTACATCGGTACAATAGATGAGAAAAGGCCGAGAGTACATAATAGCTGTGTCCTAATTCAGGGGCTGCATCCTTCGAAGGACGTATTTAAAGGCTGTTCGCGTCACAGCGGTGTCGAAGGCTGTCCCATTTTGAAGGCTCCTTCAGATGCGGCCGGCAAACACGTCCTCCTTTTCCTGAGCCACGAAGGATCCATCGGGTGCATCCTTCGTGGCCCAACGTATCCCAAGATTCATTGCACGCCAATTCAAACAAGCAGGCGGACTCTCAAGCGGCTGAGGAACACTGTAATCGTTTTTGGTTTGAACTCAATCGAATAGCTAGAGATACAAATGTTAAAAAACCAAAGGGGCCTTGAAACAAATGATCTGTAAAATAGGTCTAGTGACGTGACGTTAGCTATGGGAACAGCCGTAGATGCAAACAGGAAATCCTCTGTAGACCAGACCTCGCTTCAGTTCAGTCAACACAGGCTGCAAATGACTCAGTAGACCGCAGACTTCGAAGGATTTAGCACCTGAATTTATGCCACAGCTTGTGGCTATCGTGATTACTACATACTTCCTTCCTGAAACTGGGTTTTTTGTTTCAGTCAATGCTACACAACGACTTTCAAACACATCATTCAAATACTCGTAAAAGTAGGCATGCACAAAGTTTAACTCAGAGGCACCAACAACTAAAGTGAGGCAGCATCCATTTGCAGAGTCATTTGACCCGGGTCTGAATGTTGATTGTAACTTTTCCCACTCAGCAAAAAAGCCGAGTGATGGTGGGTGTGGGAGGTGTGGGAAAGCGGCTGTAGAGAGCTGAATGTTGGACATCGGCTACGGGCTCTTTCCCTCTTCTATATTTCAGACCAAATTAAAGTTTTCACAGGGTTTACTAACTTAGGTCTAAAATAGAGGAGTATCTATTACAACACTTCCTCTTAAAGGTTGAGACTGTTGTCATCTTGACTACGTTTAAAAATGATTTATTCTTATTATATAAAAACTACAGCTTGAATGATCTTGTTTTTGTTTTATACTTTTCAAACACGTTATTAGATTTTATTGCCATAAAGGTCTAGCTGTAATCTTTACTTTCTAAACAAACTTCTACACCACGTATCCAAAAAACTAGCAGTGCATTCAACTTGACCACGCACAAAACACTGCTGATCTTGACACACAATCGTCTCTCGGTTGTGGGAAATGGTGTTCACTGGATGCAGCTGAAAACAGATTTTAAATTAACAACAATATGAGATGTTTTAAAAGAGTGTACACCTCTACACATTTGGATTTTAAATCATTTTGAGTAACGTCTTCCAGTGCATGATTTTGACCTTCTGAATGAGGTTTTGGTCACACGGTCATGAGAAGTTTCTGTTTCCCTTCAGCTCTCTGTATCTAACCACAACTAAGAGAGATGTTCCTATAAAAAGATTATGCATGTACAACTTGGGGTAAACATGATGAAGTGCAAGTTTTTCTTGATGGCTGTGTGAAATATGTAATTGTCACGTCTGGTGGTTTTTTTAGGTGACAGGAAAACCAACAACCATAGACCGAAGGTGCAGAAAAAACTCTTCCTGATAGCGAACCCTTCTGATCACTCCGTCAGCAGCTCCTCCTCCTCCCCGATGAGCGGCAAAAGCGGTTTCACTTCTGAGCCAAAAGTAAGAACTGACTCCTCTAGGTCTTCGCTCAAACCTGGAGGAGTCATGAAGGAGAAGAAATCTAGCGGAGGATGGGCTCCTAAACAAGCACGGGTAGAAAGAGATGAGTACGGAGCAGGATGGGGGAGAGGGAGAGGCAGAGGAGGCTGGAGAGGAGGGAAGGTTCAGCAGAAGAAATTCAGTCCGTTTGATGGATTTGATAATGACATGTCACCAGACTTTGTGCCAAACAAGAAGAGGACCCTCACCAAACCTTACAATAAGGCGGACCAGACGACCAGCGTTTACACCCAGCCGGACCAGAGACTCAGAGGTACCACTCAGAATATCATTTTATTATTAAACAAATGAATGTTAATTATTAGTAAACACATTTGAATAGTTAAATTACAACCTGAGCAATCATAACAACACAACACAGGAAAATAGTTTGTGTCTACAGTCCTTTTTAAGTTCTTAATAACAACTAGTTTCATCTCCTCATTTTAATTAATGAAGTTAAACAGCAGGAAGTCATTAGCCTTATAAGCTGTAACAGAACCCTCCGAAAACACCATATATGGTCATGTTGGCCAAAGCATATGTTAAACCTAATTTTAACATATGGAGGCATACATGGAGAAATATACACAATCTGCTCTTATTATATTATATATATATTATTGGCATTGTTTTATAACCAGAACTCTAAACAACATTTTAAGGTTTGATATGTGAACTATATCCAACTACATCTTTTTTTACTGTCTAAATGGGTCATAACTTTGCTAACTTGTTTATTTATACACCGTTATCTACATATTAATGTGGAATATGTTCGTATAGGACAAGATTTTGGTATCAGAAACTTTGTTCATTTGAGCAGGCTTTGATTGCATGCAGGAAAAAAAGCCAGTGTCAAGACAAGAGCTGGAAAACATTTCACTTTCTGTCAATCTGCAAAGACAATCAATAATAATAATAATAATAATAATATTACATTTTATTTAAAGGCTCCTTTCATGGCACTCAATGTCACCTTACATCATATAATAACATACAACACAATAAACAGCAGAGCACCAGTAATAAAACATCTGTACAAGCATACATGCAATAAGACATCTGTACTGTTACGGCCTCTGTAAAACGCACAAAACGGCTCGAGAGGCCGAACACAGACGGACGCCATGAACAGATTTCTAAGTTAAACAATCATTTTTATTTTAACAAAGCACCTCTAAGTCGAAAAATCCAAGTGAACAAACAAAAGCGGCTAGAGATCCCGGCCAAAAGGAACAAAAGATGGGGAAGGACTGAGCCAGCCAGGTAGTGGACCGTCACACTCAGACCATCCCCCCATACCGACCTAAAGGAGCTTTACCAAACAAAATAAGAACTCAAAAACTGAACTACCGGAGAGCTTCAACCCAAACGAAAATAACAAACAAAAAAAAAGTAAAATAACAAAACCCAGCAGCTAACCCGTGCATGGGAAAGGGGGAAAAAACAGGAACTGAGGAAAAAGAAAGATTCCCCAGAGCTGCGCTGTGGCGTGTGTGTGATTCCCTTCGCCCTCCTCTTCTTCTCCACTGGCCTCCTCTTCTGATGAGGAGGCGGCCATTATTATCAGGAGTTCTGCTGGCATTTGAACAGGTGGAGGGAAAGCCGGAGAAACAGAGAAAAACACCATCTACACCACGCCTACAATCGGTGCATAATAAGGCGTATTCACAAGAGGTGCGCAGCGCGGCGACGCGTTCATGAGCGGCCGGCATGTAACAGTACAAACAATGACCGGGTGATGGGAGAGGGAGTCTTTGCCGGATATCCGAGTATCCTAAACTCAAAGCCCTTTAAAATCAGCTGCTGCCTCCGGGGGCTAAATCGTCATCAGATAATGGCCGATGGGTCCAGAGATTGCCTATGTAGTAAAGACTAGCTCTCTATGTAAATATTTGTTTGTGTAGTGCAACGTGTTCTTATTAAGTAATGTATAAATATTCACTTCATAAACATGCCCCTTATAAAAAGGTGACGTTTGATTATAACAGCTGATGCCGCTGGCCCTGATTTTGGTTTCTTTCCCTGCAGAGGAGATCATTCGTAACATCATGGACACGAAACTGGACATCGAAGGTGAGTGTTTTGGCTTGTTGCACGTTATTTCCGCTCTAAGCTGCAAGAATGTTTGAGTTTGTTGTTGTAAATGGTGATCTTCGAACAGTCACTTCATTTTCTTGATTGTTTGTGTGCAAAGTTAAGCGAGAGTTGCTAATCCTCCAGTGAATCTCTTACTAACTTTTTATGAAGATTCTTAAAGGAGAATGCTGGAATGTTTTAACTTGGGCCTTATTTTAACATACTGTGTGACTTCATTCACAGACTTTGTATTTTCTAATAGTTTGGATGAAACACAACATTTATGTAACACAAAATAACACAAACAAGCCAGATTGAGGAAGTGGTAGACGAGCAACTCCAGTGATCTGGGAGGTAAAATTGCTGATTTTGTCAATGGAGTCTGGTGGCTGTTTTAAGTCGACAAAAATATCTTACTGTTACAAAAAGCTTGATTTCTGTAGGGATGATTTCTGTTGTCAGACACTTAGAATAATAATCTGAGCCTGTTGCTTGTTGGCAAAAACGAGCTCTTTAGTGGACGTACTTTGATCAGGCAAATTTGCCCCCTAAGGCATATGTTGCAGCCATTACAGCCTCTTAGAGCAATACCAAAGTATTTTATAACTTTAAACCCAAAATATTACAAAAGAATGACCAAATTCCCCTTTAAAAACTATTTTTTATGGAGCAACATGAGAGGAATACTTTTTATGTGATTTCATATATTGTC
This sequence comes from Semicossyphus pulcher, assembly GCF_022749685.1. NCBI lineage: Eukaryota > Metazoa > Chordata > Actinopteri > Labriformes > Labridae > Semicossyphus > Semicossyphus pulcher. Next base: position 30,631,874 of record NW_027211637.1, read on the forward strand.
TTGTAAAGATAGTTTCACTTCCTCAGAATCTCATTTGTCTCTCATTTGCTTCCTCCTGTCTGTGTTCTGTCTGTGTTCTGTCTGTGCTGCGTCTGCAGGTTTCTGTTTGTGCTGCGCGACCGAAAACGTGGAGATATCCCACCCTCTGTTTAAAGGCAGCCTCTGCTCCAAGTGTAAAGTAAGAAATCTTCAACTCCTCTTCCTCAGTTCTCAGAGGGTGTGGGTTAAATATGAGAAACTGTAAGCACAAGTCTCGTACTGTAAGTCTGTTGATTTGACCCCATCGTGACCCTCTGTGATGCTGTCTGTTTAGGATAACTTGGAAGAAACTCTGTATCGCTATGATGAAGATGGGTATCAGTCCTACTGCACCATCTGCTGCTATGGACTGGAGGTCATACTGTGTGGCAACTTCAGCTGCAACAGGTTGGTCAAATTTTCAGTGTAGCTATCTTAAAGGTAACAAGTTCATCCTAAGTTTCCCTTCCTTTAATTGTCCCACTAACCATCTCCCTCTTTCTCTTCACTCACAGATCTTATTGCACAGACTGTCTGAACATCCTCGTTGGTCCCGGGACGTTTGATGCACTAAAGATGACGGACCCGTGGATCTGCTTCTTGTGTCAGCCTCACAGGCCCCACGGTGCTCTGATCCCCAGAGAGGACTGGAGCATCCGTGTGCAGGAATTATTCGCCAACAACAGCGCCATGGAGTTTGTGAGTGTTCAGTAGAGCCTTTAATATCCCATACCTTCAAATATGTATGTCTAAAAGTATTTATACCTCTTGCAAGAATAATTTCCTGCATCAAAGCATTTTTTGTGCATAGTTTTAAACTCAATAACGGTAGTGGTAGAAGTATTTAACCTCATTTTAGCGTTGGGACAATCTGTAGGCGCGGGACCAGATTGTAGTATAGGTACGAGAAGTATTGACCAATCACGTATCAGCAGTCTTTGGTGTATGCAAGACAAACAGTCTGTCTGGGGAGCGGAGCGTAATGAACCGTAATGACATCCCGGCTCCCATCGGCGTCATCTGATGACGACTTAACTTTTTATTGATCTCTATAAACAGACATCTGAACCTGCTGTTCAGCTAACAATCTGTTCTAGATCAAAACATTTAAAGTTGAGCGACAAATTGGCTTAATGCTCGCAGATTAGCGTTTAGATTTCCTGACTTCCTTGAATGCATCATAAACGATGGCTCCGCCCTCCGTCTCATGTTAAAGTAGTGTTCTTCTCCTCCTGAGGACAGACCGGACAAAGCTTCATGTTGTTCCTAATCTGCATCATGATGTTGTTCTTTCAGCAAACTGGAGAGCCGTTAATTAAAGTCGATCACAAGAAAATCTGTTTCTGTTTGGGCTTCATCCCGCTGCAGTAAGCCAGAGTGCAGCCTCTGTGTAACTTACTGTTTACAGTGAGACTGAGACTCGCAAACAGATGAACGGGCGCTCCTCCGGGGGATGGGACGAACCGAGAGTGCGTTTATTTAGCAGACATATCTGGAGGGAGAATTTCACTTCACTCATCTGAACACATGGTTGCTTCTTAAGTTGCTAACTGGACTTTAAACTTGGCTGGAAGTCCTTAATCGTTAAACGCTGGCTACACCGAAAGCCCTGAAAACTTCCATCACTCTCAGAACCAATCGGCTATCATCTGAAGACGATACAGTCTCCGACATTGCAGTCTTATTAATACAGAGTTCAGTGCTTCAGTGGAATTTCCATTGATGAGAAATGACACCATCTCAGTTTCCACTTTGTTCTGCCTTTTATTTTGTAGGAGCCTCACCGTGTTTACCCGTCCATCCCTGCCAACCTGCGCAGACCGCTTCGAGTTCTCTCACTGTTTGATGGCATAGCAACAGGTGAGTACACAGACCCGGTCCCTTCTTCCCCAAAACCATGATCCTTTTTATAAGTTAGAAACACTGTTTTTTTTTTTATTGTTCTTTGTTATTTATTAAATCACTCATTTCGACTCACACGTTACCTGATAAAAGAAAGGACTGAAAAAAGAACAGAAGCAGGTAAGATTTGTCGGTTTATGTTGCTGTTGATGGTTGTGGAGCTTCTTCAGATGCTCTTAGGGTTCATTTTTAATCTACCATCATTTATTAGAGTGTCCTCTCGTCTGATGTTTCAGGACACACCTCTTTAACTTCTTAAGAATTGTTCATCATCTCAGCCTTAAGATGCTTTGAGGCTTTGAGGAAACACACTTTCGTGATTTCCTCACTGATATTTTTCTGCTCTTCTAACATTTTCCAGTTATTATAAAAACGTGTATTTCTTGACTGATGCCTTGCAGCATGTAAATGTATTTGTCTAACTGTATCCTTAGGTTACCTGGTGTTGAAGGAACTGGGCTTCAAAGTAGAGAAATATGTTGCTTCAGAGGTCTGCGAGGATTCGATTGCCGTGGCGACCGTCCAACACGATGGGAAGATCATCCACGTTGGAGACGTCCAGTCCATCACTGAGAAACATGTATATTCACCCACACTACTTGTTCTTTCACCTTTATTTCCGTACGTTTCTCTGAGCTAAGTACATCTCCCTTTATTGGTTGTTGTTTTGAGTTGCTCTGTATGTTCTTCTTTAACAACACAGCTGGAGAAGTGGGGTCCGTTTGATTTGCTGATCGGTGGAAGCCCCTGTAACGACCTCTCCATCGTCAACCCGTACAGAAAAGGAATCTATGGTTAGTATCTGTGAATGAATAAATGAAACTTTTATTAAATCTACTTAATTAAAAAACATCCTGTTTTGCTGTAATTCCCTTTTATCTCCTGCAGAGGGCACTGGTAGGCTGTTCTTTGACTACTACCGCATCCTTCAGCTGCTGAAGCCCAAAGAGGAAGACCCCAGGCCGTTCTTCTGGCTGTTTGAGAACGTGGTCTTCATGAACAACCACGACAAAGTCAACATCTGCCGCTTCCTCGAGGTTCGCCCTCTTCCAGTTTGTTTGGTTTCTGGTGGATCCTTTTTGTTTGTAGCTCTTTCCTCTTCTTAGTAGCTTCTTTAACACCTGAAATGTTGGTCAATAAATCCTCCTTCCTCTCCTCTTTTCTGTTTTGTTCTTCATTCTCCTGTGTCATGTCTCTTTTACTCTCCCTTCTGATATTTCTTTAACAAACATTGTCTCAGAGAATGACATGCAGAGAGCTGACTGTCGCTGCTATCTGATTCTTTGACAGTGCAACCCGGTGCTGGTGGATGCGGTCAATGTCAGTCCCGCCCACAGAGCTCGTTGCTTCTGGGGAAACATCCCGGGGATGAGCAGGTGAGATGTTTTTTATGTTATACTCTTTAGAGATCTATTTTTCTTCCTCTCCAGAATGAGTGGAAGGATTTTCATAGAAGTGTGTCTGTGATGCTTTTTCTGACTCATTACTTTATGCTTGAACACTCTCTTCTTGCTTTCATGTATTGTCTTCTGTCTCTGTCTCTGTACCAGTCTTTTCTGTTTCTTTATCTTGTAAAGCACATTTTATTTTCTATTTTTTCTTTTTTTTTTTTGTCTTATAATTAAAAATGTGGGGTTTTTTTTGCAGGCCTATCATTGCCTCCCAGAACGACAAGCTGACTCTGCAGGACTGTTTGGAGATCGGTAGAGAAGCCAGGGTCAGTGAATGAACCTGCTGGTTCAATTTTACTCCGTTTTGAGTTTTCTATTCTTTTGTATTTCCCCCAAAATATGATTAAGGTGTTCATTACGGTACAAATCACTGACTGAATGTTGTTTTTTGTTCCAGGTCACTAAGGTGAGGACGATCACCACCAATAGAAACTCTCTGAAGCAGGGCAAAGACGTCTCTCTGCTGCCGGTCCTCCACAATGGCAGGGAGGACAACCTCTGGATCACCGAACTAGAAAAGTAGGCACCGTGATGCTCGAAAAATGTTACAGCCAGCATACTTAAAGGGGACACACATTTCAGCTGGTTTTGTTCTAAACTGCTGCTGCAGCTCTCTCAGAACTATTTCTCTATATAAAAAATGTTGCTTTAAGTGATCAAGACGCTGTGCAACCAGATGGCTGCATGTTGGTTGGTAATAAAAGTCGGCACAGGTTAAAGTTCTTGCTCTGGATGAAGGTTAGGCTGAAATACTTAGGGCAAGGACAAACACTCAGGTGTGTGGGATACTCATGTACAGCTCACCTCAGCTAACACATTTCTGCTGCAAAGCTCTGGTTCATATTCACTCATCTGTTGCCACTGACCTTTTAATGTCTAAATGAATGAATGAAACTGAATTGCCCTTTTGGGATAAAAAAAAGTTGTCTGAATCTGAATACGTTTCCTTTCCATCCTTGTTGTTAACCAGGATCTTCGGTTTCCCCAAACATTACACGGACGTGAGGGACATGAACCGGCAGCAGAGGCAGAAGGCTCTGGGGAAGGCTTGGAGCGTGCCGGTCATCCGTCACCTCTTTGCTCCCCTGAAGGACTATTTTGCCTGCGAGGAGCTGCCTCCTATGACCACAACCACCACCTCCAACTCCTCCACCTCCTCATCCTCCCCTGCTTCTCCAGAACTGCAGCAGCTGAGATAGGGGAGGCTGGTTAATCTGTGCAATATAGTATGTATCTGAGTGTGTTTGTGTGGAGTTTGTTTTTTCTCTACTACTTTCAGTTAGACGGGCTTTTGTGGACACAGTCGCAGGTCCATTTTGTCCACTTTGCAATCAAGTCTCTCGCATTTAATTACACAAACAGTTTGCGTGCAAAGCAGTCACTTTAACCTCCATTTTGGACAAAAAAATGTACCTGTCGAGGTTTCCTTTTTTTACACGAATGTTAAGTTGCTGTTAATGGTGCTACTAAGCCAAAAAAAGCTACAAATTTGAGCTTAGAAGGCTTTGAAGTAGAGTGTGCTCACTGGTAGATTAGTACGACCTTTGAACCTGTATCTGGATAATGATGTAAAACAAAACAAAAAGCATGTGCGGGAAGAGAAAATTAATTGTGCTGTATGCTGCTGATGTTGCATCAAATTCTGGTTTCCTGCAGGGCTGCAAAAAACAACTATTAATTTCTATTGTAAATAATCAACATTGATATTGAGTGCATTTCCAAAGGTGATGATACATTGACTACGTATGGATTATATCCTTGAGTATTTTAACCATTTTTACGCATTTCAAGAATTAGAACAGACAATAGACAGTTGTACTGTTTTGGCGTGCAGTGTGTGTGAATCATGTTGATTTTAGAGCTGTCTCGCTGCTTAGCCGTCGTGTTTGAATCATGTTTGTAGTTTCAGGATACTATTTCATTAAATTAACATCTCATCATTTCAGTAATATAATTTTCTGTACGAACATTGATTTTCATGTGCCAAAATCAGCTGAACTAATCGTGCCAATCAAAGTATTCGAATTTAGCAAGAAACGTTTTTTTGTTCCTTTCAGAATATTTGTATCAGTATTTTTTAAATCATTTTTTCTGTCTTTAAATCTTTCTGTTTGCAATGCAGTGCAAAGTTATTGAGTCAAAAATGTGTATTTAGTAGATGTTACTGCTGCATTGCTGCTGTCTTGCATATTTCTTTGTGTGTGTGTGTGTGTGTACAGATGTGTAAGGCCTGTGTGCACTGCCACTTTAACATCAAAAAAACTGTGATGGACACAAAACTGTCTTCATGCTGTTGTGGTGCTAATAATAACTAGAGCCATCATGTTCTATTTGGAAAAGGTGATTTGGTGACAAAACATCTGACTTTTACACTATTGATAAGACCTTACTCATCAAGCACAGACTAATTAATTTCCTGTAACCTAAAGCGTATCATCTGGTATCTTACCATCATGTAAGATCCACATTTCATTGCCAGGGGAAGTGGACAATTGTTATTCACATAGCCTTACTATGCTTACATTTGAACTTGAACAGACAATATTGTTCATATTGACATGCTCCTAAATGAATTGTTTTTACTGTGTTTTTTATCAAGTATGTGATGAATAATCTTTGACCCCTGAGGCACAATTGACCTACTTGACTGATGATTGTATAGAATATAAATGCAGAGTACTGTGATCTGTTTTGACTGATGATTGTATCATTAATGTGAGTTTTAAGAACTGTTTAAGGGGTGGGGGGTTAAGTCGACATGTACAGTATTTGCACATTGACAACATGGGAATAGATTTAAAGATTTAATTGACAGAGTTTAATCTGTTAGTGTGGAGGAGTCCATCTCATCTGCACTGTTTTAGATACAGCTTTTTAAAGAGGGACACTCTTTTTCACCTGTATGAATATTTTAACAGAATGGAGTTCTATTTCTAGCTCATTTTTATTTGCAGCCTTTGTATATTTGTCCAAGTGATTTTTGCCTTGGACCAATAAAAGAAAAATAATCTTTATGTTAGTTGTCTTTAGGATGGTCTCTTTATTTCACATTACATTTATTTCCTGTTGTTGAAGTTTTAAACCAACATGACATTGCTACCAGTGAGAACACAGATTTCCTGTCCTCTCTGTTTTTATCTCAGGGTTTTGGTTTGGCAACCTGTTGGCAGCAGGTTTATAAGCTGAGAACATTAGTTTTAGGCTCAAATTTGAAACTTAGAGGGTTAAATTTTGCACTGTGATGTGTTTTTATTTATGGCAGAGGTAAGAAAGCTTTAAAATAGTATTTACACCTTCAATTGTGAAAAATAGATTTACAAAATATAATTGTACAGTAGTAGATAATCTATTACATCCAACAACGGTGGAAACAGGATTGTTTTTTAATAAATAAAGACGTCAGTATTTCCAAAATCGTTTGTAAGGATGCAAGCAAACCCTACTTTTAACAAAAACACAGGCGCTATCGCAAATACAAAAAATAGAACATTATTATTGGAATAATTTTGTTCACATCAATTAGACAATAAATAATTGCATACGCAGATTTGTATAAAGCATTTCCTGTGCATTTACGTCTTTCTCGACGTCCTTACGTTTAGGCGTTAACCGTTACGCCGTGACATCATCAAAACGGTTCTTCCGCTGCCGGTAGAGTGAACGTGAACTGCCAAGAAGAAGAGAAGAAAAAGCAGAAGTGGAAATAACGTTGATGCAATTACAGATAGGCTTTTTAGAACACAGAGTTACAGACGAGAAAAATAAATCATCGTGTGAAAGAACTGTGAAAGCCAATCCACTTCAGGTACGGTTAATGGTTCTTAAACACGGTGCCATTTAGCGTTATTTGCCGGCATGTGAAACGGCGGCTGGTTGAGGAGGCAGCTGGGCTCGGTTAGCTAAGATGTAGCTAGCTTGTATCTATGGCTTGGAACTAGCAGGAACATAACAGGGGTACGACCGTCTTGATTAAACCAACTTCGATAGAGCCTCCGGTTTAGCCCACTTCTGTAACCGTTAGCTGAAATGTGGACAGACCCAGCAATATCAAATGGAAATGTTTGTCTCATTAGCAGTCACAAGCTAATTTAGACTAGCGAGGTGCTTGGTGGATTTCAGGGCGGGGAAAACGTCTTAATGTCTGAGAGATGAACTGTCTCAAATGAGCCGATGATCGTTTTAACCAGCAAAAGTATCGTTGCTAATAATAACTACATCTTGGTCGCAAAAACAAGTAAAGTGGCTACTACTTCAATCAATCATCAGACGGTAACTTTAAAGTTAAGTGTTCATACAGCCTGGTGGGAAGTCGTACATCGCTAAGCTAGTTTAGCCTTTTCGGAAGCTAACCCTGCGTTCACGTACTTTCGGAATTATTGGAAAAATGACTTTCAGACTGGGAAAATTTACGTGAAGGCGCCTTCAAATCGGGACAATAACTCAGAAATTCGGGGGGAAATATTTGTCGACGAGCTGACAGATTAGTCGTCCTATTACGTCTAACAAAAGTAAATGTTGGCTTGATGGTAAAAAAAGTAGTAGCAAAACGCGTATTGTACATCAAACGGACAGCGTTAGTTGCTGGACTCATTGTATGACTTCGATTAGTTTTGAGCTATAAAATACAATTTTAGCTGTAAGGTCCATGTTGTTTTTATATTACGACTAGAAGCTCGTAAACACACAACAGTTGGAAGAACGACTTTTAATCTCATGAAATGGGACTATTCGAGGAGCACGTGAATGCAGCATGAGTTGCTTGGCAGTAGGCTAACTGCCGCTACCGTTAGCTTCTAGGTTTCTCAACGGGGCCCTATTGCAAATAGCAGTTAGTAGTCGAAATTATCTTGTCGACCACTGAACATGTTATATTCTACAAAATAAAAAATGGCTCTTGAGATAATCCGGTGAGGATTTGTTTTAGGTTATAATGTTGCTTGTTTTATCCGATCAACAGCCCTAAAACTACCTGAATAAAATTATTACGTATACACAACAGGTAAACGCAGAAAATGTTTGCAATAAGGAGGTTGAAGCATATGGATTAATAAATCAAGTCAGTTTTAAACAAGTGAGACGTTTTCTCGGTTTACTAACTGACAGTCCTGCACTGAATGAAAACTGTGACTGCATACAACAAAGAATTAATTATTTAACTTTACTGATAATGTGGGTATTTCCTTCTACTCAATTACTAAATAACCATAGATCCTTTCAGTGTTTTTTGGCATGCTATTTACAAACCAGTTTATTGTTTTAAAAAAAAACCCTCTTAATAATTTGTGCTGACTAGGTTTGGCTGTGACAAGTTCATTTGTCATCTCTATCCATCACTCTGAAAGATAAACCAATCATCATGTCAATGTTTCTCTCCTCTGTGTCAGCAGGTGACCGACAATGGCTGTGAACGTGTACTCGACCTCAGTGACCAGTGACAACTTAAGTCGTCATGACATGTTGGTGTGGATCAATGAATCTCTACAGATGAACCTCACCAAGATAGAAATGTTGTGTTCAGGTACAAATTATATCATCTTTTCTCTTATAGGAGGTCCATGAGTTTAATTAATAAATAGTCAGTTGTCAGACATCTCACAACAGCTCTAGTATGTGTGATTGTGTTAGGAAATGGTGTAAGCATGCTTAATATTTTGCATGACTGTGTGACTCGACTGGTTTTATGGAAAGGTGGGACAGTGTGAGAATGTTATATTCAAATGAGCCATTTCAACACGTCCATGTAGTTTTAGGCTTTTATTCATCAAAGATGCACCAGGAAAACTTTTGGTTTTTCCACAAAAAGTATGTTTACTGGTTAAAATTAAATACTCTAAGTAAAGCTGTTCCATGGGTTTGTAAAGATGGAGGTTTCCTATGCTTCACTGACTCTCTTGTTTAAACAACCAACGCTCATTATGTCACTCATGGTTCATCTTGTACTGATACAGTGCTTAGTCTAATGTAGGAGCTAAAAAGTCCCTTTTAAACGGTGTTCGAACAACTAAAATTGTTCCAAGTTCATGTTGTACGCATGAAAAAGGGAAGAGGTCCTCCAGGTTTTCTAAAAACAATGACAAAGTTCATCTCGTCTGAAAACAGATTGTGACAGTTACAGACTGCCGGGGACTAAAACCTTCAGCCGCTGCCATTTTGCATAAAAAAAACCTGCAAGGCAGGTACTGCAAGATACATCATCTGTCAGTGGCATAGGGTAAGATGCAAAAAGTGGGAAATACACTTAATGTAAACTATCAATATGCATGTATAAAAGTAATAACTAATAAACAGATAAGCAATGCTGCAAAATATAAAAACATTAAGGATCATAAGTTGCTCAAAGCTGAAGTTGCTTCTTTGTGAGTTGCATATAGAAATGTATGGAAGTGGCATAAAGCTTTGTATGCTCAATATCACATCTAACAAAGGGTGACTCCTGCAGGAACATGTTGCCATATTTCCTGAGCCCGATGAACTGCTAATATCCCTCAGTCCGATATTTAACCCCCGCCTGCCTGTGCATGCATGCATGTGTTGTACATCTGCAGCTTGTCTGCCTGGCTTGTTATTATCCAAACTTTTTTTTTTTTTTTTTTTTATTGGGCGTAATTAAAAGGCGTGTCAGACAGTGCACGCCAGCAAAGTTTGCTCTAATCCCTGATGGAGAAATGTGTTAGTCAATAGGATTTTCTGTTTCCTGAGTTTTCCTCCAAATTTCTGAGTTAACCTTTTATTTTCAGGTGATTCTGACAGATGTTTGCAGCTACATCTTGTAATATTAGCACTAAATACAATACAAAAAAATGACAAGACATTTAAATACGACAGCTGAATGAGAACTATTTTAATACCTTTCAATACTTAAAAACAGGTTTATGGCACAAAGTAGTTTTTTTAAAAATTCTTTAAACAATGAAAATAAGCTTTCAAGTGCATCAGTACTCAAGAAAATCAGGATTAAATACAGCTTATTGGTTTATCAATGTTGAAATAAAGAGAAAGTTTGTGTTCGTGTTTGAAAGGAGAATTAGCGTTCTTTTAACCCTCTTGTTTTTAGGAATCCACTGATTTATAAAACCCACTGATAAAACTCAGTTCCTGTATTTGTTGAACTTTATAAGACATGAGAGGACTCGTAATTTTAAATGTTGAATCTTTCTTTGTTTTTGTCCAGGTGCCGCCTACTGCCAGTTCATGGACATGCTGTTTCCCAACTCAGTGCCTCTGAGGAGAGTTAAATTTGGTGCCAAGCTGGAGCATGAATACATCCATAATTACAAGCTTCTGCAGGTCGCTTTCAAAAAGATGGGAGTCGACAAAGTAAGTAAAAAAAAAACACACCTATACATGTGAAATGCTTGTAGAATTTCTAATATTACTATCGGTATAAGCGTAAAAATCTAAAACTTAAAGAGTTAATGGTTTGGGGTCAAACAGAATATTTTAACAAATGAACAAAATGTTCAAGCACTCAGATGCTTAATGTTAACAGTGGATACCTGTGTCATTCTCTTAGCGATGCCGTTATGGGACGGGGACGAACACACCTTAAAAAAGTGACTCTATATGTGTGTAAACTTTGGAAAGCGATTAGAAAAAAAATAGGTGAAGCTTGCACACAATGTGACGTATCACCTGAACCTCATGATTTGACCAACTTTTTGATCTCTAAAAAAACCCCGTTCATAAAAAGGGTTCTCTGGGACAAAAAGAATTCTACGGATACAGGAAAAAGAATTGGACTGTCCTTTATTTTGTCATATGATGGCTGGATAGATTATGGAAATATGTTTGATAGAAGTTTAGTGTTCCTTCTTAACATTAAACCAGGGCGAGATACTGGATTGGTACTGGTACTGCACTAGATGGATATTTCTTTTAAATACTTTTGCCTGCTGGTAGGAAGTGATTAATATGGATGTGGCTGCAGGAAAGACTTTATAAATGTTCTTGTTCTTGTTTACTTAAAGAGCAACTGCACACATAACCATGTTTTTTGAGCTGTAATCTAAATGACATTGCTGTACTGTGATGAAATGCATCAATGCTGGTTCACCAAATGTATAAAAAATCTGCTTTTCATGGGTTGGAAATGGCTCAAACAGTTTTAAATCAGCCCTGAACCTTGCCAGCTGATGGTGATGTAGAATCGACCATTTGGGACAAAACTATGTAATGAAATTTATGTAAAAAAACGCCTGTCATTTAGAGGTGGGAGGTACACCCCCGGCCCCGTCTTTGAGAGGGAATCTGTGAAACCGAGCTAATTTTCATATATATTCTGATCGAGACGCATCCTTCATTAGAGTTTACACTATTTTTAGTAGCACATTGTACATTAGCCTTCTAGCTAACGTTACGGCGCCCATTCTCTCTTCAGAATCAGAAATAATTGTAACCCTTTGGAGCCCTCTGTGCCATATGTGCCTTGTGACACTGTCTGTTCTCTGGCCAGGGGAGGGGATGTCACTGAGCTGCCGGACACATCCCCTCCCCTCCACCCCCCTCTCAGCCCCTTGCCCACTTTGGGCATTTTTCAAAATTGTGCCAGTGGGTGGAGTTATGGTCAGACCTGTGGGTGAAGTTGCACTTTAAAGACGCTCTGGATTAGTCTGCTGTTGATGTTTTCAGTTGATCTTAAAGGCTGTTTTTTGCAAGCTCAAATTACTAAACTGAATAATATCACAGTTAGCGGACATTGGGATGCACTTTGCTAACCAAGCTAGCATTATATTAGCTGACCCAGAATCAGAATCAGAATCAGAATCGGGGTTTATTGCCAGGTTGGTTTACACATACAAGGAATTTGTTTTGGTGCAGAACAATTATAACAGAACTAGAATAAAAATAAGTAAAAGACTTAAATAGGCAATAAGAATAAAAATATAAAAAACAATATGTTTAAAATAAAGTAAGTACAATAGGTGTAATAAAAAACTAGCTTTAGCTAAAATTAAGAAATTGCAAAAGTGTAAAATGCTCAGTTCTAGGCTTCAGAACGTTGGTCAACAGACAGATGAGTGACATCACGGTGGGTTCATCCATTCTTGTATGGACTCTGTAAGCTGCAGGAAAATTCTCCAACTAAGCACAACCGGACTCGAGTTGTCAAAGAAATAACTTTCATCCTACAATACCATCAATATGAAAAAAACTCCATACATCTGTAGGTCTGTAAAATCTGAACAAGTACACATACAATTTAAAGACTCTTTAATGTCAACCTTGAAATATCGACGAAATGAAAATTGCAAAAAATAAAATACAACTTGCTTACAGAAATAACAGCGTACTGCTGCTTCACAATGAATATTTATAACTCCTGGTGGTTGATGTAAAGCTTTTAATGTGGAGCTGCTGCAGGAAGTACTCATTTCAACAGCACGTCTTTATGCAGCCTCTACAGATGATTCATTACGGTGACAAAGTTCTAATTAATCACAAGTTTTTAAGTCTGTAATTTGAAATGGAAACTGCAACCATCAATCTGTTGCTACCAGAGAACAGGAATCTAAACATTTTGATCCTGGATCTAAAATAGAGCCTCATGTTTTTTTTAGTATCTTCATCTGTTGTTACTTCCTGCTGCTTGATGCGCCGTCCACTCCCAACCAGCTGATCTGATCCTGAGTCACTTTGTTTTTTGGGAGCTCTTCGTCAGCCCGTCTGTCACTCGGCCTCGAGTTTTATTTACTCTGCTTTAGAACCTTTGAAAAGTAATGAGACTCTAATTTATTGGCAGGAACACAAATTAAATACTCAATACTTTATTTTCTGTGCAACACAGTGCACTAGCATCAAATGGTTATGGTTTAGTTAGCCTAGCATGAGCACATGTTTTGTTTGAAGTACACAATGTTCGGCTGCTGCTTTGTGAAGAGAGGTGGGGATCAGACTCAGAAGTACTTTATTGAAGCTCAGGACAATAGGATGTGTCCCAGTATATTAGCAGTTAAAATACACTAGCTTTGTCAGTTTACCTCTGCACTTATCTCAGGTGTATTAATGTTAAAATATATTCCCTTGAATGAATGAAACCTTATTGCCCATAGGGGAATTAGTTTTGCACCACGAGCAAACATGGTTGTATTGTACATTCTGTTTTCTTGCTGTGAAGCAGTTCATACTTTGCGTTTGATAAAGGTTCTGTTGATACAGTTTATTATAATTATCAAAAGAACTTCTTGCAGGTCTGTACTCTTCAAATGTCTTGATGTTGTCAGAAGGCCAGCAAACATTACACAGGGCAGGGCGCATGCAGCTAAGTCATCATTTGTTTTCAGTTTCAGCTTGCAGCAGCCTGTAGGACTATTGACAAACCTGCCATAATTTATTCATGGGTCAACTTCCTTCCTGCTTGCTGTTTGCTTTAACTCTTTACTGCACATGTGCGCTGTGTTTAAAATGCTGTGCAGCCTTTCAGTGTGTGTAACAGATACCAGAACATGTTGAGCACATCGGCGTATTCATAGCTGCTCAGGGTTATAATCCCAGGCATTGTGTGTGCAGGGTGGACTTTGCTCTCGCTCGTGCTTTGTGAGCGAGTATTGTCCAATGATGTCAGCTTCCTCCACTGCTGATTAATTGTGGTCACTGCTGAGCTTTTCCTTATGACCTGTTTCTTTTTAATACTGCCTGCTTTTTTCACCAAGGCTTCAACGGTGGACAGCTCTGGGTATCTTTTATATTTACTAAGGACATTATTTTGTTTAAACAACACATTTTAAGGGCGTAGTGTCCTTTTACAGTCCATACATGGTTGCGTCATAGTTTTATCCCAGCAGCTGCTGACTGAGTCAGTGTCTCGGTGAAGGATGTCCCTGTGCAGCTGTGTTTAGGACATATTTGAACAGTTTTCTCACCCTGACGCAGCACACAGATGATCTAAATCTTTAGTATTGATGCATGTGTCCGTAATGTCAAAGTCTTATTTTAAAACCTGAATTATTTGTTACTGATGGTATCAAAGAGGACAATATTATCTCCCTTAATGATCGTTTATTTTTATTATGACACTAATATGATAGAATACAATACTGAGCAATGAGACCTGTATCTGTCGTAGGGATACACCTACAGAGAATGATCTGAATCTGCAGCTCTCCTCAGCTACGCAGAGCTTTATAGTGAGTTTTACCTCATTGTTTAGTAGTTTGGTCCAAAACTTCACTGTTCTGGTTCTGTGTCAGCACTCTTATTGTGTTGTTTACACAGAAAGCTTAGCTACCTAAGCACAGTCAGAGAGGAGCTGGTGAACAAAGTGGAGCCATTAGCAGCTACGGAGTCAGCTCTTTCTGTCTGGAGTTCCTGTTTCTGCTCGATGTGTAAATACGAAACTGTCTCCTAACAAGTTTGTCATATCAACTTAAAGCTTATCATGTGTCAGTGTTGTGTTCACAGCTTGTTCAGAGAGAAGAAATTCAATACCTGCAGATTCAAACTAAGACCTGTGTAGATAAACGTGTTTTACACAGCAGTGCAAGGTCCTTAAAAGGTATCATTCAGGAAATGTGTTTACATGACCTGTATTAGCAGTGATACTGAACATGTAATGACACCAGCATGCTAATAACACGCACACAGTACATATTCATAACAAATGCCAACAGAGAAATGAAAGCTCATTAAAGGTGAAGTTACCGGGCAGAAACCTGTCAAACATCCGGGTCTTGATTGTTTCTCTCTCTGCTTCCAGATCATTCCAGTAGACAAACTGGTGAAGGGGAAGTTCCAGGACAACTTTGAGTTCGTCCAGTGGTTTAAGAAGTTCTTTGACGCCAACTACGATGGAAAGGAGTACGACCCGGTGGAGGCGAGGCAGGGACAGGATACCATGCCCGCACCTGGCCCCGCCCCGTCAGCCCTCAACAAACCCCCTAAAAAGGCCCTCAGTCAAGGTTAGAGCTCTGATTTGCCTACCAGGTCAAACTGTTGTTAACCGGTCTCGACTTGTTAGTTATCTTTTTCTTGTCTCTTCAGCTCCTCAGAGGCCACCTGTTGCAAAGGTAGCGCCAAAGTTGGCTAACGTCAGTGCGAGGAAGCCGGGGATGGGAGGAGGCGACGAGGAGAGGGCGGAGCTTCTGAATGAGGTCAGCACATACAATCACTGTTTAAGTTGTTCCTCTTTTATTCCTTATGTATACCTGTTTTATAAATACATTACTGTGTGTTTTATTACTGGGTCTCATGTTTGTTAAAAGCACTTAATAAACTTAATTAAACTTCTGTTTATAGAACATTAAAATCAGCTTAATTTGTGTCTTAAAAAGAGAGCATATGTGAAGTTAGTGTCGTACTGTAAAATACCAAACCTGACAACATTTTGCTTTTGTTCATAGATGGAGATGCTGAAATCTACCATTCAGGACATGGAGAAGGAGAGAGACTTTTATTTTGGTAAGCTGCGGAACATTGAGCTGATTTGCCAGGAGAAGGAAGGAGAGGGCGACCCGACGCTGCAGAGGATCATAGACATCCTCTACGCCACAGACGTGAGTTTGAATCGGTTTTGATTAACATTAATGTGCCCTGTTTTAAATAAAGTATAGTGATGTTATAGATCAGACTGTACGCTATTATTTTGATTGTTCGTTTCAAGGTAGAAAAAGAAACATTAATCGATTTGTCAGACAGAGTGACAGAACTTTTTAATGTCTGCTATAAAAAATATGTCCTCAAACAGTTAATGAATTAATTGCTGTAAACCAATAAGTGTTGTGGTGTATATTTACTCACATTATCCTCCAGAAGGAAATGCAGTAACACGTTGATTTGTTGACACTAACAAAATTATAAAACCTCCCCGGCTTTATTCTTTCTCTTTAAACAATATGTTCCAAGTTCAAACCGGATTAAAGCCCATTTGTTCTGCTCTTAACAACTGCTGATGCCGTTGTAAATTCCTGCAGAGGAATGGCATGCAGCTCACTCACTGAGGCCGGGAACTGAGCGTGGTGCAGGGTGTAGTTGTAGTTAAACCGGCGAGGAAAGGCTGCTGACCCCTCCCATGTCCTATATGTGGGTAAAGATTCCTGCTAGAAGGGATGAACACTCTTTCATCCCTTCTCTCAGTGAATCTTCTAAACTCATTATGAGGGTTTGTGATGAGGGGCTGTGTTGCAAGTATTTGAATGCACTCATATCTGCACTTGCACTTTATTTCTGTTGTTACGGCTGCAGGAAACAAACTAAAAGTGGCTGAGGGGCTGAGGTCAGGCCCGGATTCTTGTCTGACGCAGCAACAAGGTGTTTATGTCCACTTTGAGTGTCACTGCCTGTTTCCATGTGGCCCAACCCTCTTTACAACCACGACAATCACTATGATGGAGTCCCATATCAAAACCTAATAACAACCCAAAATATGAACTATCATAAAGCTTAATGATATTAGTTACTACAGAAATTCTGTCTTTCTACATTCCTTCATCGTTTGACATCTGTTACTGCACTTTAAATGTTTGTGTGTCACAGCCTTTATGTTTCCCAGAGACAGAAACAGTCGTCTTGAAAAGTTTCTATGAGGATTTGATTATATTGTTTTGCTTACATATCAGTGCCACTAGAACGAGAGATTTTGAACCACAACAAATAAGTTAGCTAAACAATCAGTAGCTATTAGGGCTGCACGATAAATCGTTAAACCATCGCAACTGCGACATGCAGTAGTCACATCGCAGGACGTGCGATTGTGAGGCAGATTACCTGCAACACGTCAACCTGTTACTTTATCGTTGCTTGGTGCAAAAGGAGTACTCGCCATTTTCTCATCTGTCACCTGCCTGTAAAGTGTAAACAAGCACACGACGCTGCTGCCGTCACAGATCATGTTAGCGAGATGATCGGGGCAGGCTTTTTTTGCCGTTATCAGCGGCAACTCTGTAAAATCCAGACTCCTATCTCTCAGAGTGTTTACTTTTAGCGGCTACACCTGCAGCGCACGTGCAGCGTGAGGTCATGTGTGCCGACAGGAAGTAGGAGACTCAGAGCTTTTGTTTCAAAAAGTTACCGTCAGCGAGCTGTTCACGCTGCTTAAACGTACGTTTGAACATTGTTAGAAATGGTAGATGACGGTGTCGCTCCACCTGAACTCTCTCTACTTTTTCATGTGGGTGTCGCTGATCCAAGAGTGATAAAAGGGGAGGGGTAATTGTTTATATGTACATAAACACACTGCACTCACCTGGTATAATTTCCTGTATTTTTTATATAAATATCACAGAACAAAAAAATATTGCAATGTTACTTTGTGTCCACATCGTGCAGCCCTTGTAGCTCGCGTATTTTTCAAGTTACCAAGTAACCGCAGTGATAGCGTGTCAGGCCTTCAGACTTCCAAACAAGGCTCATCCATCATCGCATACGTTTGGCGTTAAAGAGATGACAAGCTTGATGAAGCGAAGTGTAAAGTCCAGACTCATATCTCCTCCTTCCTCTCTGTTTCTGCAGGAGGGTTTCGTGATACCGGACGCTGAGGAGCAGGAGGAGTTTTAATATTCAAGACTGCAAGCTTTTCACATAGATGCCGTGGTCTTCAAACCCAACCTCGAGATCCTTCCTCAAGCCCAGACGGCCAGTTTGGTTTCATATCCAACGCCAAACTTGATCTCGACTTGTGGTCTTCCCTCCTCCTCTCCTGACCCCCCCGACCTCCCCAAACTGCCGGACTTCCTCCTCCAACCTGAGCTCCTTCTTTCCTGAAACACCTGTTTTAACGATAGTCGACAAAGCCTCGGTCACTGCCTCTTCTTCCTACACTCCTGTCAGTCTGCAAGAATCCCAGACCCCCCCCCCCACATCCCTCCCTCACCTGTAACCCCCACCCTCCCCAAAACCAGATTGTGCAGTACAGATCTGGTTTTCGTAATGGACTTCAGTGTGAAAACACGGTGATGTTCTCTGACTGTGTGTAAACGTATGTATGTGCGTGTGTGTGGTTGTATGTGTTAAATAATCAATTTGAAACAAATCAAACATGAAGAACCTCCTGTGAAGACCCGCCTGTCAGCTCAACGCTCACTTTGTCCCAGACTAACCCAGACTGATTGATTTCGTTTGTGGCTCGCCGGATGACGCTGAATTCGACTCTTTATAGGGAACATGCGTGCACACACGTGAGTTACAGAAACATTCCCAATTACAGCACTTAGTTTGGCTTCATTTTGAACCAAGTCTGACGTGCATCCATGTATTTAAGTCGTGCTCACTACCAACTGTGCGTTATGAAATGATAAAATGTTACTGTATCGATCAGCAGGCTTTCATAAAATACTGTAACATCACTTGGCCTGTGCACAGGCCGACACTGAAGGGCTCCATGTTTACGGAGTCCGGAGACATTCTGCCGCCTCGCGGTTGTGAAGTGAAATCTACATGAAAGCAAAGCTGACGTTCTGTATTTCATTGCTCTGAACCAATTTCAGTTCACTATGTAGACAGCAACACTCATTACGACGTTCCATATTAAAATGACGTGTGCAACAATTAGCTATGCAATACGCGTGTTAATTCAGTTTTCACCGTGAAGCTAACAGTCACTCTCGTCCATGTTTCTGCTTAATATGATAAGTCTGTAACCTCTGTAAGTCGTGCACCAAAATGCTCTTCGACTTTCCCAAACGTCCCGACTCGAGCGGCTTTCTTGCAAGTTTTTCCCAGTCGGAACTCATTTTTCCGATTATTCTGGCACCACCTAAATGCAGCGTTTAGTCTGGGACAAAGAGACAGACGGGTCTTCTCTCTGCCTTTTGTTTTCCACCGAGGACACCATCCTGATTTAGTCCTGTTCAGCTTCAGAAGAGCTTTTGTAAATTTATGCTACTGTTTTATCACATTTCTCCTCCCTCCCCCCCACTCCATCTTATTCCTTTTCTTTTGTTTCCTTTGTTTTCTTTGATATTTTTGGGCACCTGTCAGTCATGCTGTAATCTTTATACATCTGTTTTCCCTCGCGCTCACTGAACTTGTGTGCAGAAGCCACACCTGTAGAGAAAAGGGCTGTTCTTGTAGCAGATCAGTTGTCTTTTTGCTCCCGCTCCACCTTGGTGTGCTCACATTTCAGGCTTCTTAAATGTGCAATTCTTAACTCCAGGAACGTGGCTTACTCTTCCAGCTGATGTCAGATGAAGTGTTTGAAGCAGCCTTCAGATCAACATGCCAGTGTCAAGTAAAACGTGCAAACAATCAAGTTAGAAACTGCCTAATCACCAGTGATTGTTTGTACGTTTTACCTTCTGGAGCGCCTGTTTTAAAGCACATGCACTGTTTTTATACCAGAGGCCCTTAATCTGCCCCCCCAGCCCCAATACAAGTGTTCCCTGAAGGGCGACGGGAGATCCAAACACTGTGAGCTCTGACCGTGGCTGATCAGTGTTTTCACTACATGTAGCCGGCCACAGTCGAGTCCAATCGGTCTGACATCGCCCGGCTGACGCTGAAAGAGGCTCTGATGCTCCTGTCAGCCGCTCTGCCGGGCGGATCGATGAATCTTCTCTGATTACTGATTTTGTTTGAATAAAATATTAGATATATTCCTCTCTGGGATGTAAGGCAGGTGTCTCTTTCCCCCCTTTCCCTGTTTCCAAACCCTAATTGACCAATTTTAAACATATTGTAACCTGTGGATCTGTTCGACTCCAGGTTTCCACTGCACCATGTCAAAAGTGTCTTTGACATATTTGTACCTAATTTGAAACACACGAGTGTCGATTCCACACAAACCCTGTTAACAGCAACGTGTTCTTATGTAGTACATAACTTTATCAATGGCCTTATTCATAACAATCTTTTGTTTTTCATAGCTTTGTTTTTTATTTTACTTTAATGTAAGTGTCTGCTGTTTTTGGGCAAATGTTTGTACTGTTAGTCATATTTTTTATGTGTTCTGAAAATAAACGACATTGGAGGTATTTTGGACAAAAGCTGAGATGTGTCAGGGTGCAGCAGAACACCACGTCTTCCATCGAATGCTCACGAAGCAGACTCTATGTATTTATGGTGTCGGTTAAATTTAAGTCAAGCTGTTGAATTCTTTGTTTCTTGCAGCTTTGTGACATAAATTCAGACTCGCGTCGCAGCAGCAGACTTAAAATCCTGTTGAAATAAATGAACGATGAATTGGCTCTCTGCAGATATTAAGTGTTGCAGCTTCATGATTTATGAAACAAACACTGCCGTGAGTTTAAAGGTTGAATGTTGCACAAAAATCATCGGGTGCCTGGGTATTAGTTTTTGTATTTTTTTAGTAGTTGCCTTCTTTAAAACTTAATACTTTGACCTTTTTAGAAATAATCTTTAAATCTTATTTCTCAGAATGTATGCTTTCTTTGACTCTCCAAAGACAGAGTCACACTCTTGAGTCAGTCCTGTAGTGTGACGATGTGCAAGTGCAGTAACTTACTTTTGTCTCCTCGAGCGACACTGGGTTTCGAGTGTGAATATGAAGTCCAGACTTTCAGCTCTTAGTTTTCTCGCCCCTTTTGGGTGGATGTAGTAAAACTAGCATCCTGTATCACTTCTAGTCGACCGTGTTTGGAACATTGCAGAAGGAAAATAATCAGACGGATGAGTCGAACATGTTTATTAAGTAAGTCTATTGTTTCAACTCCTGAATCAAACACATCAACATGAGGTTAAAATAAGAGTTTCTGCTGATGTCTGACCGGCAGTGACTGACATTTAACAACATATTAAATGTGACTGTTCTTAGTTTGATTTTCCAACACGGCTGCAGAACTGTGAAAAAGGGCTCCGTTTCCTCTGCTGTTCATCAGACCTGCATGTCATCAAATTAAAGCTGACACTCATTTAATCTACGCGTTGTGCTTTCATTCAAATCTTCAGAGCTGACGTTCAGAGGCAAGATGATAAAAAAGGATGTGGAGAACAAACTCGGGTCTCTTAATACATTGGGTCTAAACAGCTGATAATTCATCTATTGTTTTAAGTGTCAGAAGTTGAACATTGAATTAAAATGTCTTGTTTTGCCCAACTTACAGTCAAAAACTTATTTTTGACATAAAGCAGGAAAAAAAAAAACATTGAATCTTCATATTTTAGACTCAATTTTTGTTATTTTTACTTCGACAAGCGGCAGATACATTTAAAATGATCGAAAAACGTTTGTTTCCTTTTCTATACATACATTAAATTACATATTGTTACCCTGGCAACTAAAACTCCACCAAAGTAAACTTAATAGTTGAAATTTAATTTGCACTAATCTGATACTCAAAACAGGTTCAAATAACCTCTAATGGAAAGTCTTTTTATATATGAAGTGTGTCACAGAAACAATATTCAGCAATTGGAAGAAAAGCTTTTCTGAGGAGATCCTGCCAAGACAATCGTAGCACAATGCGGACAGACGCACTCTTCCTGCAGGACTTATGGGGGACCAGTCCCTGAAATAAGTACTTCCCCGCCTTCCTCTCCCTGCGTGTGTGTGTGTGCGCGTGTGTGTACTGTGAGACTTCTTAAAACAGGGAAGCTTGAACACTTGTGGACAGAACAGAAACTGTGTGGTGTCTCGAGCAGTTCTGTCGCGTGTGTGTCGTCGAGCCTTAGTGAGGAAGTGTTTTTTGTAATACAATGTTAAAGGAGGAGACGTTCTCCTTTACATGGTGGCCTCTGTACAGTGTAACCTCCCCCAAACAGTCTGTGACTGGAATCACTACAGTCGCTTGTCAAGTGCAGTTTGTAACATTGTCTTTTCTTTTTGTCACGTCTGGAGAGTACGGAAGCCCTGAAAGGCAAAGAGGGAAAAAATCTGGTAATCCGTTTTGTCTGATCTAATTAAAAAAAAAACTAAAATCAGGTGGGAAAAGGTTTTTTTAGCATATTTTTATGTTCCTTGATCTTTTGTTTCCTCTGTGGCACAGTTGGGAAAAGATTTTAGAAGTTGTTTGTGTTTGTAATTTAAATATAACAACAGTGTTGGAATAAAATATACACACATTTAAGGTTATGGACCTTTAGTTACTACAAAGCTGAATTTAAAAACTGTCAAAACGTCTACCTTAATAAATCTAGTGTTAAAATACAAAACGTTGAAGATGATTAAAATCAAGATGTTATGAAAAATGTATTTTGTAGCCCTTTAAGATCCCATCCTCGGTCATATTGTACAATTATTCAACAATATATCGAAAAGAAAAGAAAAAATCTATTTCTTCATATTTTGAAATGAAAGTCTATAAAATTGGCAGGCAGGAAATCTTCAGTGTCTGGGAAAATGTTTTTTATTTTGTATTTTCTTGTTTTACACTTCTCTAATTTCCTTTTTTCCTTTTGTTAAAACGCACGAATCAAAAGTTTGTGGGGACATTTCTTTGAATGACATTTTTTCCGTTTTTGAGACGGAGCTAAACGTACCTCGATTATGCTGGCAGAAACTTTATGTTAAACCGCTCACACGTCAAACATGGAAGAGAAAATAAAGATAACACATCTTTTTCTTCTCACTTGCATCTCTGGGCTTCCGTAGAGAGGTTTCCACAAGCGCCTGTTTTTTCCTGACAAGTCACTATTTCAAGTTTTGTGTCGCCTCCTGTCTGTTAATGATAGTCGTGAAGTGTGTTATTGTAGGTGAAACTGACAAGAACTGTGTGTGCTGTTCAATATTCAACTCACACATCTGAAAGAGTTCATGGGTGCTCAGGAGTTTTGGCCATGATGGGGATCCGTACTTTTATTTCTAAGTTGTCATGACTTAAAGGATTATTAAAAGATGTTTCTGATCCTCAATGTGGCTGAAATCCTGGAGCATGTTGCAGGTGTGTTTGTCTTTAAAGGTAATGTTGATGCCCGTCTGACCTTTGACCTTTGAACTTTCTAAACAGTGGCGGCAAGTGTTCACTGTAGGCCGAGTGCCACCCGAGTCTCTCTCCTCTCTCTTGTCTCCTGTTTCTGCTGGACTTTTGATGTGTTTGTTATACTCTGGAAAACTCGATTTTCTAATATCAAGTTTGGTACAGACAATAAAACAGTATTTCCACGTCAACACTGGCCTGTTTGTTTGTTTTTAACGAGGAATCTCTCTGTTTTATGTACAAATCAGCCGAACAACAGTCATTCAATTTAATTTTATGATTGACCTGATGATGGCGCTAAAAGGAAAGTCACAACATTTCATAGCAGTCCATCTAATAGTTACGAAGAAAAAGGCAGTAAATCAGAGGAACAAGATTATACGAACGAAACCACAGATTAAAGTTAAACAGAGAAAACAAAGCCGTCTTTGTGAGTTACACATGATCCTTCAGTACAGGCCTGTGGCTGACCTTTGACCTCCAGCAGTCCAAAGCCGTGACATCAGAAAGGGCCTGAGGGTCTCCAGAGCGTCACTCCCTTCTCTTTACTCTGTCAGTCAATGCTGGGAGAAGTACCCATAGAACAATGTAATAATTCTCCTTTACAAGTCCTGCATGAAATGTTTTACTTAATTAAAAGTATACTAGTTATATAGGTAAAGTATTAAAAGCAAGTATTTGTTCTGCACAACATCTCCCAAGACTGATATAATACATTTGTATTGTTAATTTCTCTTCTGCTTCGCTCTGTTTCTCTCCTCTCTTGTAAGGAAATAACGCCACCTGCTGTTTGTCAGGCCATCCTACAATGTTTGCAGCCCAAGATAACAATTTATAGATATTTGCCTAATTTTGGCAAAAGACAACCAACATTATTATATCATGTTTAGTGCTTCCCAGCCTTGAGAATAAAAAAGCGTCTTCTCTTCTCATTTAAAATAGGGGTGTAATACACAATAGTGTCCATAAGGGGGCAGTGTTTGACAACAATGACTTCATAGATATAAAACGTCCTTTATCTATAAAGAGTATATATCTATTTACAAGGGCTGGGCTAGATCACAACTGTCAACAACTGTCGTAGATTAAATTCATTTACGTTTCTAAATAAATCTATTACATGACAGAAAAAAAGCTTCCAATTAATTGGTAAATAAGAACACATTCCGATAGCTGGCAGCATCTAAATGCAAAAGTAAGTTTTATCATTGTTTTTAGTTTGGGAGTTGTTTTTGGAAGTTGTTTTTGGTGGATGAACTTACCAGCATAGCATGTATTTTCATCTCATTACAATGAAAACACAATAATATTACAAATTAACCGGACTACAAAATAGGAATGAGGAAATAATATAATAATTATATAAGTAATAAAATGGAATCAATTAGAATGAACATTAAAAGTAAGTACCGTAAATACCTTAAATACTGCTACATTTACAAAGACTGGAGTGAATTTAACGAGAATAAAACAGAGGAAAATGTTCAAGCAGAATCATGCTATATACAAGAATTTAAAACGTATTTTCCTCTATTGAGATTGTGGATATTATTTGTTATTTGTATTAATTATTATTTGTACATTTCTTCATTGTAATTCCGGAAAACAACATCAACAACAACAACACTTCCGCCATAAGAAAACTGTTATTTTGGGTATTCACATTTCCGACAACTACAATCCCTTGAACGCAACGAGGGGGGTCACATTCTCTACTAAAAGCATTTCGATTTCGGAGCTTTTCATGAGTACCTGAAGGCAGCGGTGCTCTGATTGGCTGCTGGTCTGGGCCAAACAGAGTTCAGCGCCACACGCTCGCTCTCCTTGTCAAAAAAAAAAAATCGATCGGAGAAGACGGAACAGGCAACTGTCAGCGCTGGGACAAAAACAGTTCACCTTTAGCCTCCTGGACAGCATGAAACACTCTCTGCTGACTGAAAGGAAGCTTTTAATTTGACTTTAAAGAAGTCATTAACTCCGTAGAGCTTAAAAGGAAGGGCCTCGTGTCTCGTGTGCATTTCGCTCGTCTCCCTTCTTCTGGAGTGCGCTAGCTTAGCCTTTTAGCTTAGCAGGACACCCACTCACCCGTGTCCGTCCGTGCGGCACTTTACCGTCAGGAGGGAAGAGATTCTCTCGGAGGTGCACCAGAACTGACCTGGACTTTACATTACAACTACAACTGCACGGATTTGATCTAACCGCGACTTTTGCATGCGAAGATTGAAGAAAACAAGAACAAAATACATCCTGCAAAACAAGGAAGTCTGCATGAACTTTGCTGCTAGCCCGCTAGCTAGCACATAGCCTGACCTGCGGCTGCATTGCTTCATTGTGTTATCTATCACTATCTACCGGAAGCAGTCTGGCGGTTTGCTTTCTTTTCTACTAACTTATAAAAGAGTGAAATACACGTATCAAAGATGATTCCGGACAAAGCGCCGAAGGAAAACGTCTTCCACGGGTCCGAGGACTTGAAAAAGGAGGCTCACATCCCCAGCTTTGAGAAATATAAAGAACTCTACTTGAAGTCCATAGAGAATCCCGAAGGTAAGTCTCCATTATGGCATCTTAGACAAGTATAGAGGAGTTAACTGTGCAGTACACCTGCCATATGTAATTTAACTGCAGCACCTGACTCGTTATTACAAGCTGGAATATAGACTTGAGTATACACCTCCTCCACACGTGTTTCAGCAGTGTCAAAGGTATGTGGGTTATTCACATATAACACTGATCTGTTTCTTACATCCGCACTTATCCGCAGGTTCATAGGAAGGAAAGTTCATACAGGTCATGTTGTCGCAAATATTGGATATTATTTAATCACCTCAAAAGTGACTTGGATAATTTATTGAGAGATAATTGTGGCGGTTAAATACATCGCCACAAAACAAACTATAAAGCCTATGTAATGATTATTCCTCTGAAATTCTGTATTAATAATTAGGCAACTTTTAGGCCAACTTTATTTCAATGAGTCTGTCCTGTAATGAATCCTTAAGTCTATTAAGGATGGACAACAGAAGGAAATGCTTATTGCAAGTTCCCAGTGGCCAATATGATTATTGAAAAGTATTATTTGTTTGATTATTCTTTAGTTTCCAAAGACAATTGTGACGTAAAAAAAGAAAAAGCAGCAAATCCTTTCACTCTGAGATCAGGACTTTTTCCCAAAAGTTACATTTCTATGATGAATGATTAATTTTCATGTTGTGACAGTGTTATTAGATGGTGTAACTTATGACAAAGAAACACAGTTAATTGATTAGTCAGTGGAGAAGTTATTTCAACCTGTGTCATAAAAGATACAGACAGCGCGCACTGAAAGGGTTAGTTTGTTGTTTCCTGGTAATAAGGAAGCACCTCTGCTGTGACTTTTGGGTGGGACACGCGGCTGCTGAACTTACCAGGCAGAAAGCGGGAGAAGTTGAATCAGTGCAGCTTTTGTTAATCATTCAGGTCACGTCCTGTTAAAGAGTGGAGGCTTTGGAAAACACATCTGAGTGCAACAAGAGAGACAATCATGCAGGTCTCTCCTGCAGGTGGAGGCTGTGCTCAGAGCTCTCACTTTAATTCCATCCTGCTTCATCAGGAAGAAGTATTGCTGTTAGGTCAGTAAGTTAGTAATAACGCTGTGTTTATAAAAGTCTCCTAAAGAAACCTTTGATTTTAACGAGGAGGTAAAGTTGCAACAAGAAGATGATTAACCACCTGCAGCAAACAGATGATGTTTAACCACAGTGTTGGCAGTTAGTCTTTTCTATCTTTTTTGTACAGTCAGCAGCTTTATATTCGTCTAACATGAGATGCAAAAGCAACTGTTTTAATAATCCATTAAACTTTAATAACAACAATTGAAAAAAAACTTTATTTCATTCAAGCACTTTTCAAAAACAAGCTAGAAAATAAAAGTAGAATTGATACATTAAGTGTGACAAGCGAGGTATGAATGACTGAAACAGTCAAAACAAAGTCAAATGTAAAAACAAACTTGTCAAAAGGACATTTTGAGAGACTGCATTTTTAAAGAATCTTCTCCAGCAGGTTGTTCGTTAGCGGGCTCAGTTTTGAGACTTGACCTAGGTGTTACTAACTGACCTCTGCTGGAGGATCTCAGGCTGCATTCAGGCTCTAAATGAATTCAGTAATTCAGTGATATAATCAGGGGTCGACCCACAAGGTGCTTTACAAAGTCTAACCAGTGTATAGATGCTGCTTCTGTTTTTGGATGCATTTCTTTGAGTCTGCTTTGATTTTTGCTCGGTCAAAACAAGAAAGTCAACAATATCCTGCATTTCACCTGATAACTCAACGGTTTAAAGAAACATCCCAGGACTCGCAGGGATGCATCCCCACTAATGTTTCCTGAGGACATTGGGTGTTTCGGCTCTCACAACATCAGACACCCTCACTCAGGGCTTGTGTCCTGGCAGCATTGGCCCACAGTTCAGACCTCCTGATCCAAAGTCACCTAGATGCTCTCTCTGCAGATCTCTGAACATCTGGCCTCAGTGAAGTTAATAGTGGTCCCCTTTTTTAGATAATTTTTTGGGGGGTTTTGCCTTTATTGACAGGACAGCTGAAGAGAGACAGGACATGTGGGGAGAAAGGGGGAGTGGGGGATGACATGCACCAAATCGTCGGCAGACCGGGAGTTGAAACTGCAATCAGTGCGAGGAGGACTGTAGCCTCTGTATGTGGGGCGCCTGCTCTACCGACTGAGCTGAACCAGCGCCCGACAGAGTGTCCTTTCATAAGAATAAAAGTTAGCTCTAGCCTTAGTGTGTTTGTTGTGAGTTAATGGAAGACTTGACCCAACAGAAAATCAGTTCACAAGACTCATGATCATTTAAATATTTAGTGATTACGCTCCCTCGAATGCAAGAGGGTGATTCTGGTGATTTTTGTTGGACATATGTTGTGATCTTTCGTTCATTGATTAATTAAGAACATGATGCAAAGTTTGATCCTTAAAAGAGAAGGCTAAACTGTTAGCTGCGGCCGAACTGTGAC
Organism: Semicossyphus pulcher; assembly: GCF_022749685.1. Lineage (NCBI taxonomy): Eukaryota > Metazoa > Chordata > Actinopteri > Labriformes > Labridae > Semicossyphus > Semicossyphus pulcher. The sequence goes on from NW_027211637.1 coordinate 30,660,060, forward strand.
TTCATGGAACGTGCTGCAGTCGTCAGACGTGTCTGTCAAATGTGTCGCACAACGTGAGATTATTTATTATTTATTTAATCTATTCATGAGTACGAGAAAACAGCAGACTTGTATGACTTCACAAACGTGTCTGAAAGCCGCCGCCGCTTCTTCCAAGTGTGATTTACGATCATGTTAATCCTCCTGTCCTGCAGAGTTCTGGGGGGACATCGCCAAAGATTTCTTCTGGAAGACAAAACACTCGGGTCAGTTCCTCGACTACAACTTCGACGTGACCAAAGGAGAAATATTCATCAAGTGTATGGAGGGAGCCACCACCAACATCTGCTACAACCTGCTCGACCGCAACGTCCACGAGAGGAAACTCGGCGACAAAGTGGCCTTCTACTGGTGAGTGTCAGGCCGTGTGCGTGTGTGTGTGTGCGTGTGTGCGCGCACAGTCACCTCCAGTCCTGTGGTTGAACACTCGTGTTTTGACTACAAACAGAGTGCTTGTTAGAGCGAGCGTGTGGTTATGAAGCTGTGTTTTTATAACATGTCGGCTCCACTGGGTTGTGTTTCACTTTGCTCTTCATCTTCACGTCTTTCATTTATTTGCACAGATTTTAATTTTAACTAAGAAAACGAAGATGAGTGTAAAATTGCGAGAGAGGACGATAAAGCCGGAGGAGAGAAGAAAAGGACTGGTGAAGGGAGAGAGAGAGAGAGAGAGACAAAGGAGGGAGGACGAAGAAGCTCCATTCATTAGATCGGTTGCTATTCAATCCTGCTATTGTGTTCGCAGAGGCGACCCCCTCACAAAGACACACACACACACACACACACACACACACACACACACACACACACACACACCAGCAAGAACCAGAGAGGAGGCTTTAAATCATCCCTCAATGAACCTCTCTAAACACATTTTCTCAAACCCAACACACACACACACACACACACACACACACACACACACACACACACACACACACACACACACACACACACACACACAGAAAGCACAAAAATATTAAGATCAGTTAGTCAGTTGGAAAATCAATATTTAGTTTGTATTGAGAGTTTTCAAGAGAACATGAAGCACCTGACAGTCACAGAGCGGGCAGGTACTTCCTGTTGCATCAGAGGTCATTTCTGCGGAGTAGTCTCAGCGATGTGAGGAGTTTATTTCGTGCAGGATCACTCTCCTGTTATTCTCTCTCTTTTCCTTTATGGACTCGTATCTGCTCACATTTCATGTCTCACTGCCTCGTCTCTTTCCCTTCGCTGACTCTTCTTTTAAAAAACACAAAAGCCTCTCGTCTCCGTCTGCAGCATCGCTTCTCTTCATCATCGCACTCTCCTCCCTCACACGCGTCCTCTCTGCCTCTTCTTGCTCTCTCCTCTCTCTTTGTGTCACTCGCCTCCGGTCCCTGATGTGTCCTGATGTGGATGGTGAAGCCACAGAGAGGAGAGAGGAGACTGAAGTGAGGTTATCCAAGGAAACAAGGGATGAAAGGAGCAGAAAGTGCGTCCTTCTGACTGCTTTTTTTTGATCAGACGACTTTTATCTCCAGGGAAGTCTCTGAAAAGTACCTGAAAAGTTTAGTCCGGAGTTAGCACAGCTGCAACGAAAGAAGAGTTACTAGAGTTATTATCGTTTAATGACTTTCTCTATCAATCCATTTATTGTAACATTAAGTGTAAAGGTTTTACCACAGTTTCCTTTCCCCCGAGGTGCTAAAGCAAAACACTGAGCTGAATTAACAAGCAAATAATCACGTTTTGCAGCGCGAGAAGCGACCGTGTGTTCACATCAAAGTGAAGTCCAGATGTGTCTGCTAAATAAACGCTGTCGTCTCTGGGTTCATTCCATCCCCCGGGGGAGCGCCCGTTCATCTGTCTGTGCTGAGTCTCAGTTTCACTGTAAGTAGTAAGTTACCGCTTTCCCACTGAAATTAGCATGTTGACGCCGGTTTTTCAGACCCAGGAACACCCGCTAATAGATTGTCTCTTTTCCCATGGCTAGTGAAGTATCCTCCTGCCGGTCTCTTTTCTGCTGCGTCACTGTCTGACGTCACAAACACGCCGGAGACGGGGTTAGTAAACGGTGAAGATGTTACGGTGGTTATGTCTTTATTGTATCTGTTACTCATTCAGCCTGTTTCAACAAATTTGGAACGAAGTTCGAGCGCTGCTCGGACAGAGGCGGGCAGAATTTATAGCTGAGATGACGAGGACGCACAGAAGTTACAGAGTATAGCATCGCGCCGGAAAGGGGGCGGAGATTAGCGTGCCGAGTCGGGTTTTGTGTTCCCATCATCCCAACATCATGATGCAGATTAGGAACAAGTCAGCATGAAGCTTTGTCAGGTCTGTCCTCAAGAGGAGAAGAACACTACTTTAACATGACAAGTTTGTTGAACCGACTTCCATCATTTATGATGCATTCAAGGAAGTCGGGAAACCTAAACGCTGAGCGGCTTTCCTGACACAGCGTCAAGCGAATGTGTCTCAGGTTGTAAGCTGTTAGCCTGCAGACGTCTGTTTATAGAGATCAATAAGAAGCTACATCATTGTCAGATGACGCTGATGGGAGCCGGGATGTCTTTACAGCGGATTCAACCCGCCTGCTTTTGCTCTCCTCATGGACTGTTCTTCCTGCATACGCCGCAGCCTGCTGATACATGATTGGTCGGACTACAAGCGTAGTTCAAACAGAAACCAGAACACTTGCTATCCCTAAAACAATCGTCCCTGCCTACAGATTCTACATTTCTATGACGACCTCCTTTTCAACACTAATTATTTCGAAAAAGACCAAATCTTGTTTTTATAAGAAAAAAAAGTATTTTACCTTTTAAATTAAACTTTTCCGTATCTTTTAGATTAAACTGTCACATTTAAATTACATTAAATGTCAAACTTTGAATAGATCATTAACTATCGAGGTGAGGTCTATTTATAGAGCGGTCCTGAAACAGCTGGATGACGGCTCTGGTAACAGGCACTTTGTCTCTGTTTATTTAAAGACCCGGCGCAGCAGCCAGCAGAGCTTGGCTGACCTTGTTCTAAGAGACATTAACATGCAGATCAGCCTCGTAACACTCCTCTGACCGATCAGACTGTTCAACCGGAGAGTGAAACATGCCCGAAGGAAGGAAGCATTCATACTGCACAGGCAGGGACAGACTTTTAAATGCATTTTGTTCGGTTCGAGTATTTACAGGAAGGTAATCTTATTTAGTGAACACTCAATTATTTAAAATCTCAAAAAACTGTAGCTGTACTTTTGGAATAGATCATTTTAAAATGTTGACAGGATGCATTTAGTTTATTTTAGTTAAAAGAAAATAAACTAAAGAGCCATGTTGACTCAGATACAATGCTGACACTGTTTGACCGAGGCCTGGAGGATGTTCAGTCCCAGCGGAAGCCGTCCAAGTGACGGGGACACCATCAGTAGCATTCACTATGGAGTTAGAATTTCAAAATAAAAGCATGCAGGCAGCTGTCTCTCCTCTGCTGCTGCTGCTTTAACTCCTTGATCCTTTGGTCCTCATCACAGAGATCTTTATGTTTACTGTCTTCACTTTGTTGAATCTTCTAACAGGCTGGTTTATTTTTAATGATGTCCGTGAAACAAAAGGAAGTGTGTCAGAGATTTCCTCCCTGCTGCCATTTTAACCACACAGTGTGAAAATCTCATAACATTTCCAGATATGATAGCTGGGGGAAGAAACACGTCTGTTGATGACCTTGTGTTTGTTTCAGTGTGCGAACATGTTGGACCTGCATGTTCAATGTTCAGTAACAGAACAAGATTTTATCTTTTAAAGCAACAAGCTCAAACTTTTCCTGTAAATAAATGTCTGTAGACTTACTCTATCTATCTCTGAATGAGGTGACACAATGGTGACTGAGCCTGTGGATCACTGATGAAAGTATATAGTACTATTACAGACTGGCTGTCTGTGGCGACGCCCAGTTAGTGACGCGTTTTCCATCATCCAGCAGTGGTTGGTCTGCCAGAGAGGGTAGGCGGAGCTAAGCGGCTGCTTTTCCGCTCTCTGCAAGTGTTGCGAGTAAACAGTAATCTACTATGGCTGAACAAACAAAGAAAAGATGGATGACTACAGATACAACTTCAACAAGAAGTGAAAATCCAAAGAAGAAGAAGAAACAAACTCGACGCTCAGATGAAGCAAACATTTTTAAGAAAAAGGCCCGGCCGATAATCGGTATATCCCTAGTGTTAACATTTCCGAGGACATTTCTTTCATCATTTGTGCGTACGCATGGTCTGAGGGAGTTCTAAATTTGTTTGCAGAGTACGAAGAAATTTAGGTTAGAACAAATTGATGAATCCAAGATTTGTGCGTCAAACGTGCGTACGCACTGTTCGTAAATGAGGCCCATTGACCTTGCTAATCAGACTTCTTATGTTTGGCTTGTTCAATCTGCCAACGTATATTTTGTCTTTGTCTTTACATTTTTTTTTGTCAAATCAAGCTGTAAAATAAGTAAAAGTTTTGTGTGCACTAGTTTCAGCTAGAATCACTGAGAGAAATGACCTAGTTTGTTCTTATCAGAGCTGATTAGTCAAGAGTTTATTAACCATGTGAACATTTCCAGTCTTTCATACCTAAAACATGCGTAATATAAACCACATTAGAGTGACTCTCTGATTCCAGGAAGTCTGTTCAATAATCAAATGTAGCGGGCTTCTTCTCCAGAAAACAAGGTTAGAGTCACTTCTTTATATAAATGTGAAACATAGATATTAGAGAATGAGCTGGAACACGTCTGAACATTAATATGTAGAGGCAGTTTAACACCGCGACAAATACTGGAACGGTTCACTTTGGCCTGCTTCCAAGTTACTCTGTCAGACAGTTTAAATTGTTTCCACACAGGTTGGAAGCCTGAGCTAAATGTAAACACACACACACACACACACACACACACACACACACACACACACACACACACACACCTCAGCTCAGATACTGTGTTGGAGACGAATCTGAATGTTGGATCTTCACTGTTGTGTCAGAGATTCTGTGAATGCAACTCCCATCAGCTGTCAGTGCCAAGTGGGTCACAGAGACCTTTCAGCTATGTGCGCTCCCCTCCTACCAACAACACACACACACACACACACACACACACACACACACACACACACACACACACACAGTTTACTGGAAAACGTACAGACACAGTGCGCACTATTGAGAAACTCCTCTGGCATCCACACACACTCTGTTTTCTGCTGTTATTGGATCATTTCTCTACTTCAGAGTTATAAGAACATTCTGTCAGATGTTTTGCAACTCTTGTTTTTACAGTTCATTTTGTGCTGGAAGCCAGAGGAAGGCGTGGTCGACGCATATGTGTGTGTGTGTGTTTTTAATGCATGTATCTGGCACAAGTGGTTACGGAAAAAACGAGCGAATGTGCTGAGAAACACACACATACAGGACAAACGTGACCCGTCTGACGGTCCTTCCTCTACGTTTCACTGCTCGTTAGAGGCACCATGTGAAGCAATGTACGCGGATTCATCACTTTAATTCCCAACGTGTGAAAAGAGTACATCATTGCTTTAAACAATCGGATGTTCCACCCTTTTATATAAAAAGATTTGCCAGTAAAATCTGAAGTTTGTGTTGTTCATGCGAGCTCCAGAGCGCCTCGCCTCCTCTCAGCTCCAGCCCTGCACCAGTAGTGTGCAGCGTTAGCTGGAGATGGAGTCAGCTGATGTCAACAGACATCTATAGCAGTCTGCGTGATGAAACAGGAATGTGACTGACTTTGGGGGTAAAACTACGCTCAACGCTGGCATGGCTCCCGATTAATGGAGGGTGCCATTCGGGTTTTTTAGCTAACATAAGCTAGCTAAAACACCTTGCTAATTGCTAGCTTTCTTACATGGCAATATGCTACCTTAAGTGGATATTGTCGGCTAATTCATACAGACTCCTGGCACCTGGTCTGGCAGGCCAGTTGGCCAGCTTAAAGTCCACAAATGAGTTTATCAGCCAACAAAGTGGAACACACTCCATCAATGAAACAAAGTTAGCGAGCTGGCTTCACTTAGCTCGCTTCATCACTTACGCTATCCCAAGTTGGAGTGCAACAATTGGTCGACATTGTCGCCAAAATCGATTTGCTGCCAACGAGTTTAAATGGCGGTAATTTGTTGGTTATGTCATAGTGCGTTTTTCGTACAGTGTGCGGACATAACATCGTTTTCCGTAGCTGAGTTGCTGAGGGGTGAGCCATCTCACATCCTCACTATCTCTGCTGAGAGTTGCTCATGCAAAACATCGATCGACATGTCGGCGGCCGATGCAACAACATCGCGTCCTAAAACTTGTAAAGTGTGGGAGCATGTGAGCCTCAGCGCTGCAGAGGAAAGCATCGCCTGCAGGATCTGTGAAGAGGAGCTTTACAAGGAGAAGTTAGCACACGCTGAAAAGAACATCGTACTACATTTAAAGCTGATGGCTAACCATTAAGTCACTGTGCAATTCATTATCCGACTAGTCGATTAAATAATCAATATCAATAATCTACCTTTAAAATAGTCGTTGGTTGCAGCCCTCATCCCAAGCAAAATGATATATAATGAATACGTTGGTTGTCTAGCTTGACAAATGACTTGAGCTGCTGACTCGATGCATGATGCTAACCTCTGCATGATGACAGTGTGGATATGAGCCAATGATAAATGATCATGCTGACGCTACACAGCAAAGGTATGAAACGAAAGCGATGCCGGTAAATCCTTTTCAGTTTTGTGTAGATCGTGTCACTATTTCAGCAAACGACCAGGATACTCGCTCACGCTAATGGACTGCTAGCAACAGGATGCTGTGTGGTTCATGTTGTGGCTAATCTTAATAACAGACTTACGTTTGGTTACATTCTCTCACTCAGTCACAGAAAAGGTTTCCTCATTATTTCTACACAGCTTGTCATTAGTGTCCTTCTTCTCTCCGTTTGTTCTGTTGGACTGAATCAACAGAACAGTGTAGAAATGTAAACCTTTGTTTTACTGTGGTAGATACAAAAACTGAGAACGTAATAAAACTTGTTCAGGACATGTTCGAGCTCGTCTAACTGAATGCTGCTCGTTTGTTAATCTGTAGCAAATGTCACACTGTTTATTTGTGCTGTCTTTTACGGGCTGTGAGGTCGACGTGTCGTCAGTTGAATTACTCCTGCCTGTCACAGATTTACTCCTCGTGGTGCATTTAAAGCTGGACTTCCTGCTCTCTAAGGCTCTTAAGTTTGCTCTCTTCTCCTTTTCTTTCATTTGTGGTTTCCCCCTCTGGATGCACTCTCATCTCTCTTCTACTGACAAACGTCTCTTACATGTCGTCATGCGTCCATCTCCTACCTGAACTCTTGCCCTCAGGTGCACTCAAACTTCTGATGTTGCACTGTGTCCTAGTTTCAAAGCAAACATACGTTTTGTTTTTTAAGGAAGCTTGTTAACTGCACAACTCACAGCTGCAAAAGATTTAAACTAATATGTGCAACGTCTGGAAGTCCCGGGAGAACAACAAGTTTAGGTTTCAAATCTCTTTCAAATTGAGACCATCATATTTCACATTTTTTATATAATGAAACCATAAATCAATTAACAAATGTATCTTAACCATAAGGATGCAACTGATGACTATTTTCTCACATTTCTGATCCTGAAATGTCAGAAAACCACAAATCTAAATGTTTACCGAGCTGCCCAAACGGCTACGCAATTTTTTTATCACTCATGAGCTAAAGGAAACATGATATAAAAATGGAAATAATCAGCTGTTGGAATCCTTCCCTACAGTAAGCAGCAGCAGTGCTGTATGCACATGTCTTGCCTGACTTAAGACATACTGTATAGTAACCCTCAAATCTGTAAAATGCGTCAGACTTTAAATTGTTTTAAAGAGAAAACATGAGGAATGCAGGTGGTCGACATGAGCTTCCTCTGCTGGGCGTCTGAGCTCAGACATCCGGAGAGAGCTCGGAGGAGAGCCGCTACTCCCTCACATCTAAAGGAGCCAGCTGAGGGGGTATCTGATCAGGATGCCTCCTGTGCGCCTCCCTGTGGAAATTTTCCAAACCCGTCCAACTGGGAGGAGACCCCGGGGCAGACCCAGAGCTCGCTGGTGGGATTATAAATCCCACCTGGCCTGGGAACGCCTCGGGATTCCCCAGGAGGAGCTGGAAAATGTTGCTCGGGAGAGGGACGCCTGCCTTACTTAGTCTGCTGCCAGCGCGACCCGGCCCCGGATAGGCAGAAGAAAATAGATGGATGGATTTATATTGCTTGAAAAAGTATTATTAGAAAAATATTCTACAATTCATAAATGAGAGGAGTACAGTAGATGTTTTTGTTGTTGTGATATCACTGAGTCACACATTTATAGAGTGTATTTAGGGGATCTCGGGGGTTAAAGACTGCAGCAGGACTGTATTTATTTGTCTTTAATATTTGGGAGCATAGCTCTGCAGCCTCCTTCCTGTTTGTCAGTCATGTTTTCAGTTTGCTGACCGTGATGCTCAGCGACGAGCCGGACGAGGCTCACTTAAGAACACGGCTGTAATTTAATAATCTGGAGAGGCAGAGCTGTCACAACTCATTCTCTTCTCTGTCTGCTCCCTGGACAGAGCTATTCATCTAAAAGTCTTCCTCCTACACATTCAGCCTGTGTGTGTGTGAGTGTGTGTGCATGTGTGTGTGCGTGCGTGTGTGCATGTGTGTGTGTGGAGGCCGGACTTGACCTCAGTGAAGCTTTTGCAAGCGTGCAGTTCCCTAAACGCCTATGATGATATTCAGTTGTGAAAAAGGGGAAAGTTGAGTCAAGTCATGTTTCACAATTTGGTGAAGTTTTACTGATGAACTGTTTGTTCTCTAACTGCTTTTTTAGACGTGGTCAGAGACACCGCACGGTTTGGTCACACTGGGCCCTGCATGTGCTCCAGTCTCCCTTTAAACAGATACACCACGTTAACACGGAGTCTTAAAGCCAGGGAGCAGATTTCGGTGTTTGAAGCGTCCTGTTTTAGTCCGAGTAGACTTGGTTAGGTACGCTTCAGGGAGCTTTGAGCTGTATGCAGGAAAACGTTCGTGTGGAGAGCAAAAGAGGCAGAAAACATCGACTGAAATGCAAACTGCAACACTTACCAGCTGCCGTCTCTTTATTAGGCTAGCTTTATTTAAATTAAACCGCTTGCTTTACAGTTATGTTTTCATATGGTTTAGTAGACTCTCTCTCTTTCCTCACTCTTAACTCCATTCTTGCAACTAAAGCTGATATAGTGACTTGAAATAATCACCAGCACACAGGACAGGAAGTCTATACCCAAACATCCAATATTAGTTATCTGAGTAACTGCCGGCTAGAACCGAAGCCCTGAAATCTTTGCTGCTGCCCCAGAAGCTAAATCAGTGTGGAGGTTCATCCGGTCGGTTCTGAGATGAGTTTTATTCTTCTGTTTTATATGTCTACATCATGTAAGTACAGAAACAAAATAATATCCCTCTGAGGATTAGATTCTGGAGATAAAACTATGAGTCCTTTTGATAAATATGACAGAAAATCAATGCTAGCTGTTTCGATTATTCACTTACCTAACGAATGTACGGGGCGTGCCAAAGGTCAAACTGCCAAATCAACCTCTAAGACGACGTTTGTTCTTCAGTCTGTCCAGTTTTTATCAGTTGATTCCATTTCTGTCACTTAGTCACCTTTGTGTTTTCATTGGTTGGGGAATTAGTTACCAAAGTTCCTGTTTTCAAACGTGCAAAAAAGTTAATTTAGTTTTAGTTTCGTTGTGAAAATGAGATCATTAACTCACATTTCCGTCATCGTTTTTGTTGACAAATTCAAACGCACAATAAGCCAGCAGCTTCAGGGTCTCTGCAGTCTCTGGACAGTTGTTCCTCCAGCCTTGAGGCCGGTGTGTGAATGTGTGTTTCCACCTGGAGAAACAAACGCATGTTCCTGTAAAGAGTTAACCTCTGATCTGTTTATAATCCTGTTGTTGTTGTTGTTGTGTATTTCAGGGAAGGTAACGAGCCGGGAGATGAGCTGACGGTGACCTACAGAGAGCTGCTGCAGAGGGTCTGCCAGTTTGCAAACGTCCTCAAGTCTCAGGGTAAAAACACCTGAGCTGCATTATACAACAGCTGTGTTTGTGAAGATGTAAACAAATGGATCCAGCTGCAGTAAAACACGAGTCATCTTCTGCTTTCTTCTTGTTTACTTCTGCATCAGGAGTGAAGAAGGGCGACCGCGTGTCCATCTACATGCCCATGGTGGTGGAGCTGGTCGTCGCCATGTTGGCCTGCGTCCGCATCGGAGCCGTCCACTCCATCGTGGTGAGTCTGAAATACGAGGTTTAATAAAAGGGATGCACGGTACATCGACACGCACATACATGGTGGATTTAATAAAGATAAGAGATGTTAATACTGTTGATGCTGTTTCCAGTTTGCAGGTTTCTCTGCTGAGTCTCTGTGTGAGAGGATCATTGACTCACAGTGTTCACTGCTCATCACAGCAGGTGGGTCTCACACAGAAACACTAACCTACAGGTTTCCATGAGAATATTTAGAAGGACTTTTGTGGTTGAGTGAAGGATTTTGAAAGGTTTTATTAAACATAAATGTAGTCTGATATGCCGATTCCTGTTTTTGGCAGATTGCTGGCACCGATGACGCGCACATTTCATCGTGCAACACCACATAAATGCATCGCTACATGCTGCTCTGTGTCTGATCTTGACCTCTAACCTTTCTGCATATTTGAGCCAAGTATTATTTGGTTTCACCCTTTACACACCATTTATCTGTAATATTGTACTTTCACACATTTTGCATCAAACTAAGACTTAAAATCAGGCTCTTTACCTGAATGTGGTGCATCATGGGTAATGTCAGTGTGTCTGTGGGAGTTGGGTGGATCGGGTGTCTCTGTGCAGCGTCTCTGTTCTGGGTGTCTGACTTGACGCTGGAGGACGGGGAGCAGCTCGTTCTTCCTCTCAGCCTTCACACGCTCATCACGCTGCACTTTGTGCTGTTTGTTAGTTAGTCGTGTTGCTTTGCGGCGCAGACGCAGGTTTCATGACCTCTCAGCTGATTATTGTTTCTTCTTAACATCACTTAAACCTGAAACACCTCCAAACAAGCGCTGACGAGACGTTTGAGGAGAACAGCTCTTCGTCTTCTGTTCCACACCTCTGACTTTTGTTTGTTGTTTACTCTTCCACTCTAAACTTTATTTAATATGTATATAAAAAACTTAACATGACATCTTTGCTCAGGTAAAATAACTCAATGGACTGTAGTACACTGAGAAGCACATGTGGATTAATCTACCGCTGAAAATAGTCTCAAAAAATGTGACCTCATTTACTCTTATTACCACCATTATTACATCTGAGACACGACGAGGAGGAAGAGGTTAATTGTCTTGCATAAAGGAGCCTTTGTAGGACTTGTGGTTGGTTCGGCTGTTGCATTGCACTGACGCCTCTCTCGGTTGAAACAAGGGGCTGAAGGAGCTGCTGGCTGGGACGAGGTGCTGAGTCGGACCAGTGATCAAAGTGTTATTAGCTGGATTAGAGTGTGGAGATATAATCCTGTTAATCCACTGGGTTACTGGCCTCTGGCTGGAGCCCAAACACACACACACACACACACACACACACACACACACACACACACACACACACACACACACACACACTTTTCTCATTCCTAGAAGTCCTGTAAGCTGATCGTAGAGAGCTTGGGGCCTCGTACTGACCAGCAAGGTCCTCTGACACTCAGACTCAGTAATGAAACTAAGTTTTCTTCCGGCCCTCGTTGAGTGTTACTGCTGTAGATAACGTTTATAAACTTTGATGCCGTGCTGTAACCTGTGCAGCTTCACATTCACAGACTTGTTAGTGATGAAGAATAGAAATGTATCGGACGGCTCTCACACAGAAAGAGCACAAAACAGCTCACTACTGAAGGTCGAGATTTAAGTCAATGATCAGTTAATTAGTGGATATTAAATAAATATATATATATATATATATAATAAAAACTCTGACGACACGTATGTTTTGTTTTTGCTAACGAGACGAGACGGGACTAAGATGTTAGTGCTGCTGTTGGACATTTAAAATACATATCTTCCCCCAATGTGCGTCTAATCCGTCTGTCAAAACACAAGCAATGCTTTCCTTGGAGGTAACGGGATCATGGAGGTGGTTAGGAACTTTCTCTGTTAACATATTTTCTTGAGAGAAAACGTTTTGACTAAAAGTAATGAGTAAAATGTTTTGAGTTGTCGTCGACTAAAACAAGACTAAAACTATGAAGGGTAAAAATGACGACATGTGACTAAAAATTATAATTTTTGTCTTAAAGATATCATCTCAAAGTTCTCAGTTCAGCACCTAAAAGGCAGCTGCAGGCGCATACGTCTCAGATAACCAGACGTCCACGGTCGGCTCCGGTTGTAACTCTTGATTTTCCTGGCTGACGGTCGCTTCCCTTTTCAGACTGTTTGCTTCATCTGAGCGTCGAGTTTGTTTCTTCTTCTTTGGATTTTCACTTCTTGTTGAAGTTGTATCTGTAGTCATCCATCTTTTCTTTGTTTGTTCAGCCATAGTAGATTACTGTTTACTCGCAACACTTGCAGAGAGCGGGAAAGCAGCCGCTTAGCTCCGCCTACCCTCTCTGGCAGACCAACCACTGCTGGCTGATGGAAAACGCGTCACTAACTGGGCGCTGCCACAGACACCCAGCCCATAATAACACTATAAACTGCAAATGCAAAGGCTTTCATCAGTGGGCCACAGGCTCAGTCACCATCGTGTTACCTCATTCAGAGATGGGAGACTTAACAACATTTATTTACATGAAAATCTTTGTCATTATATCTTCAAGGCTAAATCTGAAATAGCTGTTAAAATGAACACTGCAAAAAAGGGGCTAAATGCGTTTGCCTCCTGTTGGTGAAAGTCATGACCGCTCTGCGTGTGGCTAACAGAGACGTAACACTACGTGATTTTAGTGCTGATTCTTCATTCGCCAACAAAAGCCCCGGTTCAGAGAGGCAGTTAAAACAGAATGAAATCATTAAAGACAATAAAAATATCTGATCACAGAGTGTATCACGATCATCCAGCAGCTCATGTTAACAACCCTGCTCTCAATGTTTCAGCCCTGACCCTCTGTGTCACACATGTTGTTCATCTCTGCTCGTTGTGTCTCATTCCCTCAGATGGCTTCTATCGAGGAGATAAGCTGATCAACCTCAAGCTCTTAGCTGACGAAGCAATGCAGAAATGCAGAGACAAGTAAGCTGTCTAGACACACACACATTCACAAGCACACACACAGAAATGCAGCATCAAGTAGCTTGTATTTACACACAGATACTTGTACTTATTGTGTATTAGCGAGGACCCTCAGTGCTGTAATAAATCCCTGATCTGAACCTTTAAGTTGCATCATCCCCACCCTCACTGTAACTTGTAAACCAGTAGTTTAGCATCAGGTCTTTTACAGTTTCTCTCCATCGCACACAGACATACTGTATGTAAGCATGTTTTTGCGATCTAATTAAAAATAAGACCCCAGCCGCTCTGAGCCTAATAAAATAGAGCTGGATTCAGACGAGCTCTCTGCAGGTAAAGCATCTGCACTGTCTCTGAGTCTGTCTGAAAGGTTTAATTAGAGGAACAAATCTGATTTGTCGCAGGCTGAACAAAGACGTTCTGTCCGCTCAGCTGTTCTTACAGTAGACGCATCCTGCTGAAGCTAATGCGGAAGTGTCAGAAACCTGCATTCGTCTTAATGACCAGCAGGGGGCGGAAAGAGAAGTCGATTGTATAGAGAGGGATGGGTGTACTTCTCTCTTGATTTATTCCCTCAGTAAACATTTTCCTAACGAGATTATGGTCTCAGTCTCTCGTTTCAAGTCGTCTTCAACACAGCATGATGTTCATTTAGTCAGCGATGCTCCCATTTAGAGTCGCACAGACCGGAAAGCAGGGGAGGATTCAGGGCGGGGCTTCATTGTGATTGACAAGTCGAAGTCACAGGGACCTGTCAGCAAGGTTTGAAGGCATAGCAATGCTTTTCCACCTCTTCGTCCAAACCTGCTTTAAAAAACAAGATGGCGACAGCCGAAATGCCAAACTCAAGACTTCAAAACGGTCGCCCATTTTGCAAAATGAAAGACAGAAAGCAAACTGAACATATCCGTCATGTTTTACGCTCACTGGTTGTCTCTCTCTGCAGAGGCTTCCCAATGAAGAGGTGTGTAATGCTGAAGCACCTGTCCAAAGAAGCAGAGGAGACGTCTCTGGGCTCTCAGTCTCCTCCTGCCAAACGGGCCTGTCCTGATCTGCAGGTAAAACATCGTCTGTAAAACACATTCTTTCTGTCACTCTCTGTAGCATCAACATTCTTTCTTTTTTTCAAAATCCATCTTGAAAAACTCCTAAAACTTCTCTCAGTTTGATTTGACCTTGTGGACCCTGTTTTATTTCTGTGTTCTTTAATTTGAGTTTTTAAAGTAACCACTGCCCCGCATTAACTTCTCCTCCTTCCTCCTCCTCCTGTCCCGTCCCCTCCAGCAGGAGAAACAGACAGGCAGAGTAAAGAAAACACGTCCTGTTCCACAGGTATTTTCATACCCTCTTCCCTCCACTAAGCCCTCATAACACCTTTGGTTTGGTTTGGTTTGGCAAAGGGGAATTTCACCTAAGAGCAGAATTTAATTTCACTGCTGTCGGGTAAAAACAACAAAGTAACGAGGAAAACCTGCATTATAATTATTATGGTGATTTGCACATAAATTGATGACTCTATATGAATTTATCTATTTAATAAAACACTGACAAACTATTGCTGACTTATTGTTTTACCCAGCAACAGCAGTTTGTTATTCCTGTGTCTTTCACAGTTTAAATTAACATCTGTCAACATGGAAAAAACGATAGTTCAGATGGACTTGATTGTAAGATTTTATGCTGCAGGCTTTGCACATTCAAAATTTAGACCAACATTTACACAAAACTGAACATTTACGTTACTTAGCTGTGAGTTTATAGACAGAAAATTTGCCCTATAACAGATGATCAGGTGTTTCTCATGCTCTCAGATGTTTGCTGGACTTTCACAGGAATAACATGTAAATTCTCTGTCAGGGTGGAATTTGGATTAACACTGTTTTCTCTCTTTGTGTATTTGTTGTGAAAACACTCTTGTACACTTTCTACCTTCGACTGCCCTCTTGGTGGAGTGAGCACCTTTAAAAATGAAGTGCACAACTCTAAGCGACCTGTGTGTTGTTTCTCTAGTCCACTTCTACATTGCAGTCACACCACAGCGCCGTTATGCCGCCTTTGCCATTTTACACTGGACCAAGTCACGCTGGCGTAAGGCCGCCCCAGTGTTCTTTTTTACCCTGCGCTCAGGCAACGTTTTTTCACTGACTATTTGAAGATGTCGAATAAACCTTTATGTTTAGACCAGATTTCACCTGCGTCTGTCACAATTCATCACACATTCACGCACATATTGACGGCAATTTAAAGTCACATAGCCGCTAAAACGATTGAATAAAGGAGCAGTACATCACAGTCACCGACGCAATTTTTTTTGCATACATGGGTGGAGTTGGACGCAAGACTTGCACTCATCACTGTCGGCCACCGGGGTCTCTTGAGACTATCACCCTTTTTACTCTGCGGTTCCGCTTCAGCGCCATAACGAAAATCCGCCAACATGCAGCCTTTGACATTTTACAGTTGACCAAGCAGCTGGCGTGAAGCCGCCCCAGTGTGTGTTTTTACAGCGTTCAGCGTTGCGGAAGCAAAACGTGCGCGAGGTGTAAACAAACAGCGCATGCTTCAACTATTCACACGCGGCACAATGTTCTGCGCTGCCGACTCCGCTGTTTACACAGACGCGGTTTCACCGCTGTTACTACCTCCGATGCCGGCTCAGAGGCGTAACGACTTTGCCCCACCATTCCGCCTCCGTGCGTTTTACATATAGGACGGAAAGTAAGAGAGGCGTAATAATCCTGCCTTGAGGTGGCAGTGTATTTCCCGTCAGGTATTAAAGAACTGTGCCAGGGCTCGTTCTGCCTTCGTATTCAGAGCTGCGCAGCCGAAGTCCCTGCACATGCTCAGTCTTCTATTTTCTTCTTCTGTGTTGAATGTTTCAAACCGCTCCCTGTACGATGGCTCTGAACCTTATTTATACAGTCTATGCTCTGAACACTGTTTTCTGACACGTTGATGTGATAACTGTATTTTAGCCGGTTGAAATGAGGTCTCACCCTGTTTTCAACCAAATTTCAACGTTGAAATCGCGGTTGGTGCTCACTGAGCTGTTACTGCGTCGGATGCCGACTCAGAGACGGAACGACTTCGCCCCACCATTCAGCCTCTGCGCGTTTTACATAACAGACGAGCCGTAACAGATGCGTAATAATCCCGCCGTGAACTGTGTGTGTAAAGGGACTTCTGACTAATGTTACTGCTATAACACTTCTCTCCTTAAATCTACAAGTCAGCAGGAATCAGGGGTCCGTTGTTGTGTATTTCTAGTTTGAATAAGAAAACTCAGGCCCCTACAGTTTAAACCTTTTCATTTTTCCGTTTCTCTTCTAAAAGACTTGAGTCAGTATTTCTTTTAGTGTTAATTCGAAAACTAGAAAATTAGCTGTCATAAAAATGATACTTGAGTATTTTTAAATGTCTGTCTAATACAATAGACATGTAATTATTTGTATTAACTTGTCACCCAGTTATGTATCACCCAAATTCCAACCGATTTCCTTCTTGCTTTTGACTCGATGCGGATACAAACAGACCCCTGATTCCTCCTCAGTAGCTTATCTTCTAAAGTTTCTTTTTCTGTCCTGTCCGTTTGCACACAAAGATTTAAAGATGGTGAAACGTCAGCTCTGTATGAGTTTCTCTTTAACCAACAGCATTACAGAGGATGTTTCTCTGTCTGAGTGATGTGGAGGGGATCAGACCTGGGTTGTTTTACTGTTTGATCTTGATTTTCTGTGGCTGATTGATTGTGTTTGCAAATGAGATTGATCTGAAAACTCTTCATCCATCACTCCATGTCAAACCGAAACACTCGCGTTAATTACAAAGAGGCTTTATTCTACGACGTCATCTTTAAGCCTATATGTCGTTCATCTTTCCCTTTCTCAACTGAAATCTTCATATACATCTTATCTTCTATCATTCTCTTAATCCAAAGATTTTTGACATGGCTACTAAAGATAATATTTCCCCAATCATTCCTAAACCTATACCCACATTTTACTTCATATTTTTGTTATAGTCGTATATAATCTCAAACAGTACGTGACCCAGCTGTGATTGACCCAAGAAGAATAAGTTACAACAAAACTTCTGATTGTAACTTTTCTAACAACTCTTTGTTCACTGTTTTTCACACACGGTGTTCTCACGTTTGATCCGTTTGTCAAACTAATTTTCTTTCGCTTTTCTTTCCTGCTTTAGATCGTAGAGGCATTTTGAATGTTTTTTAATTGATTAACAGCCGTTTTATTGATCATTTTGGGGACTTGTGTGTTCACTTGTCATGTTTGTAACTTGTGTTTGTGTGTGTGTGTCTGATCCCAGGTCCCCTGGAACCCAGAGGTGGATTTATGTTGGCACACTCTGCTACGTGGAGCCTCAGACGAGTGTGAACCTGAGTGGTGCGAGTCTGAAGATCCGCTCTTCATCCTCTACACCAGCGGCTCGACCGGCAAACCAAAGGTACATTCAATACGCACACGCACACACACACACACACACACACACACACTCTTTACAATCAACCATTACAGCTGTGTTGTGATCAGGCCTTGTCCTGAAACATGACATTTAACCTCAACCGACAAATATATGTGTCTTTTTGAGTCTTCTGTTCTCGCCTCGTCTGCAGGGAGTTCTCCACACAGTCAGCGGCTACATGCTCTACACCGCCGCCACCTTCAAGCTGGTGTTTGACCACCAGCCCGACGACGTCTACTGGTGCACGGCCGACATCGGCTGGATCACCGGACACTCCTACATCACCTACGGCCCGCTGGCTAACGGGGCCAGCAGTGTGCTGGTGAGTGAGGCTGCAGGACGGAGGGATTGGTCTACTTCCTGTTTTTACAGACTTGGCTGTCGGTCGCGCTATTGTTACAAATCACAGTTGGTTTCTGATTTTATCCGTTATGGCCTGCAGCTAAAGGATACTGACAAATATAGTCACTGAAATACACCCAGCCACAAGTCAAATGTTACCTTCCTGCTTGTGTGCTTCTTCTTCTTCTCCTTCTTCTTCTTCTTCCTCTTGTGTTAGTATGAATCAAAGCTATTCCAGCTGAATTCAACGTGTTTTAAATGACACAACATGAGTCCCAGCCCTGAAATGTGATAATAAAATCTTTCTTTCACTCTGCCTGCTGATTTGGAACATATATTTATGTCTCTCTGTGTGTGTTTCAGTTTGAGGGCCTGCCTACTTATCCAGATGTAAGCCGCATGTGGGAGATTGTAGACAAATATCATGTGACCAAGTTCTACACAGCTCCAACCGCCATCAGGCTGCTGATGAAGTACGGCAGCGAGCCGGTGCAGAAGTGAGTCGTTCCCGATCGTCAAACCTCGACTTTCAGTGATGCTTGTGTAGCTTTTATTCAGGAAGTAAAAATATATGTGCATTTTACAAGCTGAAACCCCAACAGGAAGTGAAGCTGTGCATGTTTTGATGACATGAAGGTAAGACAGTTTTTGTGGTGGTCATGAATCCTCTTCTCTTGTCTCTCTGCAGGTATAAGCGAGAGTCTCTGAAGGTTTTGGGGACGGTGGGAGAGCCGATCAACCCTGAGGCCTGGCAGTGGTACTACAATGTGGTGGGAGAGAAGAGATGTCCGATAGTGGACACCTTCTGGCAGACAGAAACTGTAAGTCATAGTCATTATATATCCTTTTACCCACTGAGGAGCTTCCAGTGGTCTTTATTTTTATATTTAAACTTGCTCTTTAACCTACATTAGCTGTTATACAGTATTAGCAGTGCTGGCAGGCTGTGGGCTGTGCTGCCCCCTGCTGGACAGACAGTTTATTGACACCAGGTGTTATACATATTCTAACTGGATGTTTTCTGTCCTGTCAGGGTGGACATGTGTTGACTCCTCTACCTGCAGCCACACCCATGAAACCAGGATCTGCTGTGAGTAAATACAAACATGTAATGTTTATTAAGGTAGACAAGGCAGTTTCTCATTTATACAGAGATTTAAACGCATGAAAGGACAAAGTTTAAAAGACTTGATAAAATATGTGTGAACACATAAATTTGGAGCTTATACTGTTGTAAGTTGTAAAAATAAAACAGCTAGAAATGCAGAGTTAGGGCACAGTGTTAAAGTCTGTTTTATCCTGTGAAATCACAGCTAAGAAAACTGCAGAACTCTTTTCATTAAATTCATGATAATAAATACATTTTGTTCAGTGAAGAACTTCTGACATTTTCTGTCCTCCAGACGTTCCCGTTCTTTGGAGTGGTGCCGGCCATCTTGAATGAGTCAGGAGAGGAGCTGGAGGGGCCGAGTGAAGGATACCTGGTTAGTCTTCTTCTTCTTTAACTTCTACCTCTTGTTCTCCCTCGTAGTCTTCTTCATCTTCCTCTTGTTATTCTTCTTCGACTTCTTGTTCGACAACTTCTTCTTCTACTTCTTGTCCTTCCTCTTCTTTTACTACTTCTGCTACTTCTTCTACCTCTTGGTCTACCTCGCATTCTTCTTCATCTTTTTCTTCTTCTTCTTCTACCTCTTATTATTTTTGTCTTACTCCTTGCTTTTGTTCTTCTGCCTCGCGTTCTTCTTCTTCTACCTAAAAAAAGTAGTACAAGATAAGGAAGACATTCCTTATCTTGTACTACTTTTTTTCCCTCTTCTTCTTCTTCTCCTTCTCATAACTATATTATAACTCCTATTACTCTTATTACCAGTCATGAAAGGATCAGATCACATCATTTAGGTGTATGCTCTCTTCTTCTATTTCCCAACAGGTGTTCAAGCAGCCGTGGCCCGGTGTGATGAGGACGGTGTACGGAAACCATCAGAGGTTTGAAACCGTCTACTTCAAGAAGTTCCCAGGTTACTACGTCACAGGAGACGGTGAGAGACGAGATCCGGTTTGCCTCTGTGAAATACATAAGAACATCCTGTTTAAGTGTCCACCTCGTCAATCGTTCTTTATCTGCTACTTTAGACTGTTTCTTGTACTGTAGGCTCTTCTTATGATTTTATATTATCTCATACTGTCACTCATCTTTTTCTATATTACCTTTTTATTATCAAACTAGTTATTTGTTTTTACTTAACTGCTTTTTCAATTAACAGGTTGCCGAAGAGACAAGGACGGCTACTACTGGATAACAGGGAGGATAGACGACATGCTGAACGTCTCAGGTAAGTCAGAGGACGTACTCTCTCCTCTTGTGCTCTTGATTAAATGAACTTCATAATAAATATGGAATATTTACAGTCGTAGATCTTTTACCTCTTTAATCTCACCTCCTCTTCCCATTCGCCCTCTGTTTTGCCTCCAGGTCACTTGTTGAGTACAGCGGAGGTGGAGTCGGCTCTGGTGGAGCACGAGGCCGTCGCTGAGGCTGCTGTGGTGGGCAGACCTCATCCTGTCAAAGGAGAGAGTCTCTACTGCTTCGTAACCCTCACTGATGGAGTGACGTACAACCGCACCCTGGAGGCGGAGCTCAAAAAGCAAGGTGGGTTAACACGCCTGCTGGAAAGGTGTTTGGTGTTTACTCCCGTGTTAAAACTTTATTATTGTTAGAAACAGTTCTTAGATCATCACGGAACAACTGCAGTGTACACTCAGACCCAGTCCTTTTGGGGAACAGTACTTCATTGAGTTTTACAAACTGATAGAAAGAAAGATAGATTTATTGTAAGGCATTAATTTCTGCTTCATACGTTGTTTACAGTGCGGGAGAAGATTGGTGCCATCGCAACTCCAGACTACATCCAGGACGCTCCAGGACTGCCCAAGACCCGATCTGGTAAAGTTATCACTTTTACCGAAAGTTAAAACAAAAGAAATACGGCCGTCAGATTCCACGCTCATGATATTTCACCAATTCAAGCAAATGCCTCTCAACCCGGAGGGTGTTCTGTTTATTGTGAAGTTAAAAGCCACATCTAGAGGGCAGCATTACTTTATTTTTCCTTTAAAGTAAAAATGACCTTATTGGTCTGAATGTAAGACCATTTTTTTCCCCCTTGAAATACATCTGAAAAAGTGGGATCGTCTTATATTCAGGGTTTAGACCTTTAAATGCTGATATACGTTCACAACAGTAGACGGCGCCTCTTCTCTGTAAGGCGAGTGAACCCCTCATGACTGAGGCCAGCTGTCACTCACAGCTACAGAGCCAGGGGGATGAGAGACAGAGAGACACGGTGATCATCCGGAACAAATGGATTTAAAGACGGCCGAGTTTTCCAACAACTGAGGCGGAGTTATGATGCCAATTTTAAGATAATGGTTATGAATGCAGCAGAGACATTAAACAGCTGTCAAGCAGCCGAGAAATAAGGTGTCACAGAGCGTAGCGTCTGAAGATGGCGAGGCCACAAAGATCGTCTTGCATATCAACAGTCAGAGAAAATCGTACCGTGGTCCTCAAAGCGATCGCTTCTTAAAGACTGGACCAATACGGTACTACTGAGACCACACAGCTGTCCAGCATTACTGATAGACTGTACAGTGTGAATTCAAACAACTCTCCTCCTCACATTCAAACAAATGTTTGGACTTCTTATATAATCGACCCTAGCTCAGATATCCACCTGACTATCCTTTACTGTTCTGTGGCGAAGCAATGCAGTTATTTTAATGGTCTTCTTCTATCACTTACGATGTTTGCTCAAGGACTTTTTAGGTACACATTACTCCTCATCTTTCAGTGGGCATGAAATAACAATCAACATTTGTTGGAATTAAAATGTTTTGGCAGTAAGGACACTTGCTTCCTGTGAAAGTCAGCAAATTTACCACCAAAACCTCCTTTTAAGACAGAAACTCTCACAGTAGTTTTTTCTATTTTACCTTAAAAAATAAGAAAAGCTGCTCTCCAAATGTTGCCTTCAACCGTCCTCAGCTGCACTAAAAGCAAACTGTGGGTTTGAATTACTTTGTTCAACTCAAACAGGTGTACAACTTTATTTTTCTCATCTTGAAATCTTGAAAAAATGAGCTTTTGCTCGATCATCACACCTGCTGTTGGCTCTTTTAAGGTAAGATCATGCGACGGCTGCTCCGCAAAATCGCCTGTGACGAGCGAGACTTGGGCGACGTCTCCACGCTGGCCGACTCCTCTGTGATCGAGCAGCTGTTCCAGAACAGACGCTGCACCGCTGTGTGACCGCCTCAGGGATCGTCGCAGTGAGGCTCCGACTGCAGCCGCATGCCTGTGGCCACAGACCCAACCAGGGAAGAGGAAGACGAGGAGGAGGAGGAGGAGGAGGAGGAGGAGGAGGAGGAGGAGGAGGAGGAGGAGGAGAAGGAGGAGAAATACGTGAACTTGGTCTTGTCCATGAAACAACCTTTAGCTCCTGATGAGTATTAGTAGTATGCAGCAGAGGCTTTATTTCAAAAGACCCCACTGTCCTCATATGTGTAGGAGGAAACGGCAGCAAGTAGAGACACAAGATCCGACTGGTTAATGCCAGATATTCTCTACGTCTGTGGTAATATTTGTACAGTTTTAACAGCAACAAACGTCTAGGAGTGAATTAGTACATCTGTGTGTTGGCTTGCGTGTTAGAAGCTGGCTGATTTGCTGTTAAAGAAAGAAACAAGGCCGTGGTGTGTGAGAGCGAGGAGCCAGAGGTTGTTTCTGTGACGCTGTTCTGCAGTCCAACTGCAACGTGCAAGAGGTAGAACAGGAGAGCACTTCATTTCAGCTTTATTCAAGCGATTTAGCCGATAACACTCAGCAATATCTCCTTATTAAAGTGTTGTGGCAGCTTTAAACCTTGTTCCTTGGGTCTAAGTGACTAATGATACAAACAAATTTAGGAATGCCTCCAGTAGGTGACAGTCTCCTACAGGGATAGCCGTGTTTTTAAGGAGACAGCTGATGCGTCGCTCTCTTCAAAGCCACCAGACTCCATAGAGAAAAGTGGTAATTCTACATCACATTTAAGTTTAACAGAACACAGGGGTTGCTCGTCTACCTTTGCCTTAATCAGTAAGTTTGTCTTTCTTATCGCATGTTACACAAATATTGTGTTAGATCTGACCTATCAAACCATTGAAATCTAACTGATGAAGGCAGCGGTACACCAACAACTCCCATATTTTGCGAGTTACAATTGCTTTGTATGTCAGTGGAGTCTGGTGGTTTCAAGGATCCTACCTTAACAACAAGGTAGGGATCCTTTCTGTAATGTTGTCAGGGCACTTACAATAACAATCTGAGCCTGACTTTGATTGGGGTCACTTTTCCCAGAAGATTACGGCCTGTTTCGCGGTTGTCATCTGAAGCAATCTGCTGGAGCAATGCCAAAACTCTTTGTACCTTTTTAGTCATTTAGACCCCAAAATATCTAAAGGCAGGGCCAGGTTTAAAGCATACCTGAAAACTCCTGAAGAACACACTTCCATACTCCTACAGTGATGCTGCACACCAGTGAGTCCTCCGTCAGTGCTGTAGTTTGCACACTGTGATAAGGCTAATGTGAAGTGCTACCTGTGTCCGCCTTGTAGTATATAAAACAAGCCTCTCCTCCCCTCGCTCGATGCCATAGTACTGTTATGTACACTGATGATTCGTTAAATCCGAGAAAAGTCAACATTTCTATAAGTTCTAATTTCTATTGTAGTTTTTTTACATGTAGATTTGTGTCGTTATTTTTGTTTTTATTCCAGCTGATTTTTGACATAGGATATGTTGGGTATTTCTGTTTGTGTCTGCGCACTTGTGTATTCTTTTTCCCTTTTCATTAGCAGGGTAGTGATCCTGTTTTCTGTGTCAATCTGATTGAAACAGGGCGTGTGTGTTTGTTCAGCCTCATGTAGTTCAGGACACCAAATGTTCCTCCTCTCATAAAAGCCCCCAATCTGCTGCAAATCTCATGTTGAAAAAGGGATAAAAACTGTCGTGAATCTCCGCCTTCAAAAATAGTTCCTGATGAAGTATTCTCATTTCTAAGTAGTCTCAAGATTCCACAATTCATTATTAAATCAGAATTTACTGCATCTTTTGTGACTTAAATGAGGTACAAAAGTCAACCCCCAACATCTGTTATTATATTTGAGTATGATCTGAGTTTAATAAGATAACTAGAGAAGAGTGGATCATGAAATGGTGCTACTATAACATAGTACATGGGTGACGTCTGTTAAATCAAAGCTGAAGCTCTGTTAAGAATAAGACATTATTTATAAACATATTCCTTCTCTCCATACTTCCTCTAATCACAAATATAAAGTCAAATAAAAAAAAGCTCATGAATTTTCCTCAAACAGCTGCTCACTGTAGTTTTTATATGAAACAAACAGGAGACAACAGTTCATGTTGGGGCGATTTTACACGTCAAAGTCCTAAAATTACTTAGATGATTTTAAATGACTATTCATACATTTAAAACAGTTGTATATTCCGTCTGTTTGTCTGGAGGAGTTGATAAAGTCCGTATTTAAGAAGCCCTGACAATAATGAAAGGAGCTGTTGGTTGCATTATGGGAAGTGTAGTTAAACTGCTCAAACATTTCACTACCCCTTTAGTTTTTTTGTTTTATTTAATGAGTTTCCTGTCAAAATCAACTGAACTGAGCTCATTAAGGGCTCGGCAGGGTTCTACTTGTCTTTTTCTCCTGTAGACGTCCATGATGTGGAAGAAAATACTGAAACAGGACCTCTTACAGTTTTCATCAGCTTTGTTTTATTTTCATCATTTGTTTTATTTTGCTGTCGCTGTTTGTGTCTCAATGTGCCAACCTCAGTGACAGCTGGGTGTATAAAGCTAATAATTGTATGTAATTACAAAAAGGTGCAGCTGCTTATTTGATTCAGAAGCGTTTTTGTCTGTATAATAACTCGGGGGAAGGAAAAAGATTTTTGCTGTTATTTTTTTTTGTCTCTGTTCATCCTGGGTTTTGTGTTTTAAGTTCCCTGTTTGTGTCAAAATGTATGCAATGACAGTAAAAAATACATGACTACTGCCTCTCATCGTTTGTCTCTGGCTCTTCCTTCAATATTTAATATATTTTTGCAACAGAGCTTTAATGCAATGCAAATGCTACAAATCATCTCCCAGCCTCATGTCTCCTGGTGCCTGGTTAGACAGTTGATTTGTCTGGATATCACCTTTATTTAACCAAAGGTATGTGTTTAGTAAGGTATAAGGTCAACAAAGACACAATCATAAAACTAGAATAGAAAGATGTATAACCACTTGTAATAATATCCAAATAATTAAAAGTAAGGCTTTTAGAAAATTAAATATATACCTATAATGCTACCATAAAAATTAAAAAAATAATTATTATTTAATTAAGTGTATACCGTATGTCTGCTCCATCAGTGTTGTTGCAACCATAGACTATAAATAAACATTAATTGCAACATTAATTAAAAATAGGTCTACTTGGTGGCCATTAGCCGCAGCACTGAGCACAAACGGTTCTACAGCTCCTTATGTTGTGATCAGCGAGGAAGAAATCATGCGCCATCTTGGATTTTACGTATACAGCAGCTCAGCTACCTGTCTGTTGCCGTATGTTTTGTCTTGATTACATTACACCTGCCCGACATCAACGTGAATTCTCTGTAAATGTTGCGGAGAAGTTATCTTGGACTTTAGCGGGATATTTTGAACGCTTGTCTAAAAGTATACATATCAAGCTAGGTTGTAAGCGAGGTGTGAAACGGCTGGCTTAATTGTGCTGTGACGCCAGTACACCAGCCGTTGGGACAGCCGTCGATCGAAGATGAGTAGTTATTGGGAGAATAAAAGAAAAAAAGTGAGTAAAATAAAGTATTACCTACACTTTTCAGCTCTGTACCTGCATTTATATAGGCTGTTAACATTCTGAACATAAAACTAATCTTATACACACCTTCTACTTAGTGAATGAAACACCTCTGCCATAAATTCTACTTATTACTAGCTTATTATTCCTCGGTTTTTGTTGGAACTGTCAGAAAGGAACTATATCATAGGGCGCCTGTTGGTTGGTTATGTTGTCCGGGGGAGCATCTGGCTGAAAGAGTTTCTAACATTTTCCTCATGTACCCACGGAAACAGATCGCAGTACCTTTCAGCTCCAGTGAATACTAAATGTATTCTCCAGGTCTGGTAAACTACAAAGAGTCAGAACCATTTTCTATTTTCCATCAAATTTATACATGAGAATACAAAGTCAAGGAATCAAGACCACCAAAGTTTTTTTTTCATTGAAAATAATTGTTTTCATATTTCTGATTGGTTGGTTGTTTTACACAAAAGTGACAAAAGTAGAATGAAACAAGAAAATATAGTTGTCTGGGACATTTGTGATTTACCGTGTATAGCTATGTATTACAATTGTGTGTTCAAACGCATTACATCTGTTCTTTTTGGTTGTGAGTTGTGAGAAGAAATGTTGCATTTGATTGTATATTGTCCTAGGTTTTAGTGGAACGTTACAGATTATTGTTAAGGTGTGTAAAGAGAGAGATTTTCTTCAAGTTCAGTTTTTAATTGTATTATTTTTAATCACCCGAAATCTCTTTGATGATATACAAAGAACATCAATCTGTCACTAAAGCTAGCGCTGAAGATGTTGAACATTACAGAGGAAGAAAAGTTGTGGAAGTTGTTTCATTGTGGCTCTCGTTGTTTCCCATCGTGGGACGCTTCACACGTCCTTGGCACAAACAAAAGGTCTCTGGTGGTGACATGGTAAGTCGTTCCAGTAGGATACTGTAGGGAGAGGTTAAAAACAAAGCATCAAGAAACACCTAATAATGACTTTGTGTAAATCCTTTAATGCTGATTATCTAGACTAATCTTTAAACACTGTGTAATCATATTCTTTTTTTCTCCTCTACAAACATGAGGCAAAGTAGTTTTTTTATTTACCTCGGAAGTTCATCTCTACACAGTCTTCACCTAAGTGGTTGTTGGGCTCCCCGGTACCCCAGCGCTCGTATTTAAACGTTGTGCCGTCACTCCACATCCACCTTCCCTCCTTGAAGAGAGTGTAGTGCCATTCATTATACTCCACGCATGACAAAATGTAAACAAATTATTTTTTACATTGTTTTATGTTATATCGCAACTTGTGGTCATTTTCATTGTCGATTAATCTGACAATTATTTTATATTTTGGATTAATAAATAGATTTGTCTACACATTTTCACAAGAGGATGAGAAACATCAATCAGCTCGAGATGACCTCCTCAAATATTTTGCCTACAAACTAAAGATGATTACTGTTACAGAGAAGTGAAGAGAACATGATAATTATTACGAAGCTATCATCAGCAAATCTTATCTGATTAAGTGACTCAAAGTGATCATCAGAATAAGTAGTTAAGTAATAAAAAGTCGACATTTACTAATTTTATAGCATCTCTGTTTATGAAATTAAACCACTGCAGTCTAAGTGAAAAATGTTACTTAATTTCTTTGACTATAGTTGCCTGCCATGGTGGGTTTACTTCTAACCTGGCAACATAGTTTTTTAATGTGATAATGTTTGAATGTATTCATTGTGAAACTGTGGTTGGTCTATTTAAAACTCTGATAATCCTGTGTGTGTTTATCTCACCTGCACTGCATCGTGGCCGCCAATCCAAGTATGTTTATGTATATTGTTAGAAACTCGTGTAGTGTGATCTCTGAGGAAGTCGTTTTCGGCAGCACTATGGAGGGAGGCCAGGTTCCCACCGATGTCATTGCAGGCTTGCTAACGAGGAAGAGAAAATGGAAAACAGAAGTTAATGGATGTAGGAGCGAGGAATACAATACCCTTGTACAAAAGTTCCACCAAGAGACATAACTTACTTATGTGTATTTAAACACACTGTTTAAGTCTCTGAGCAATAGGCTGTGATCATCAGAATAACAGTAGTGATTGTTTTTAGCCTTATAGTACCTCTGCATCTATCCACATCTTTGCCTCGCCGAAGAAGATGAAACAACGGGAGCCAAACTGAGTCCAACCAGGAGCACAGGTGGGAGCTGCTCCACAGTCATGTTACAAAAACACAAATAATGAAAGGAGTCAAAATGTGTGCCGTAAAACACAGTTGAAATAATTGAATCATATAACAACCACACAGAAAACACAAACTGACAATCACTTACCTGGCTGGTTTGTGTCATCCTGTTGCGACACCTTAAAACATGAACAACAACAACTTAGTTTAATCGCTTGACTTGCACTCTTCAGCATTGACCTCATCGGTTCCATTGTTTGTTATTAAATACACGTGTGCTACCGTTACATGTAGTCCATACTTAGATGTTTTAAAAGCATGTTGAGACATTTAGTATTAGCTGGGTCGGACAAGCAAACATTAAGGTTATTTTGATGGAAAACTGGAGTTAAAAACAAATGTCATGTTTTCTTACGGTTCCTGCGATGAACAGTCCGCAGGTCAAACCGAGGAAGAATGTCACCTGGAAACTTGATGCCATCTTTGGAAAGACATTGAACAAATTACATTTGTGAGTAAATGATTTCCCATTTAAGTAAACATTGAAAACGGGAGGAACATTAAAATATATCCATGAATTATTAGGTTATTAAATGAAATGTTACCTTTGCTGCAGTGACGATAGGCAGAGCAGAGACCTCAGATTTCTTGAGAGACCGATCTGTCGTTTTATACCAACTTTTGGCTCTGGAATGTAAAACATGGGGATGTCCCCACATGAGAGAAAGAGGAAACTGATAGAAAATGCAGCACTTCCTCGAGTTTAGTTCTTCAGGTTCCCTGATTAGATGGCCAAAAGAAGAAATGTTTTTCTGTCTTGCTAATGTTACATGTAATGAGTATTTTTCTCTGTTTCACTCTGGCATTAAACTGCTGTAGCCTGAGTTGCATTGTGTGTAAAATGCCTCTCATCTGAGCCATGGATCCCTCATGCTACTTTCCATCAGGGTTCATCATGTTCAAATTTTTTTCATATTATTTCTAGTTTTCTGTCAGCTATTTTTTTTTTTGTGCTCCAAACAAAACGTCCGGTTGTGTTTGTAAAAATCCACTACAGGTGACGAGGCTCATTGGTCCATGTGGGGAGCGAAGGCTGGCCCGTGTGGTCCGATCCTACAGAAGAGCTCCTGCAGCTCAAACTGCTGAAACAGTTAGTGCTGGTTCTGGTAGAAAGGTGTCAGAACACACAGAGCGTTACAGTTTGTTGTGTATGGGGTAATCGGCCTGGTCTGATGAATCACGCTTTCTTTTACATCATGTGGATGGCCAGGTGCGTGTGCGTCGCTTACCTGGGGAAGACATGGCACCAGGATGCACTATGGGAAAAAGGCAAGCCGGCGGAGGCAGTGTGATGCTTTGGGCAACGTTCTGCTGGGAAACCTTGGGCTCTGCCGTTCATGTGGATGTTAGTTTGACCACCTACCTGAACATTGTTGCCTCTCTCAGCAGGACAGCGCGCCCTGCCACACTGCAGACATGGTTCAGGAATGGTTTGAGGAACACAATGACTCAATCCAATGGAGCATCTGTGGGATGTGCTGGACAAACAAGTCCGATCCATGGAGGCCCCACCTCGCAACATACAGGACTTAAAGGATCTGCTGCTCACGTCTTGGTGCCAGATACCTCTGCACACCTTCAGAGGTCTGGTGGAGTCCATGCCCCTTCAGGGCTGTGGGGGACCTACACAATATTTGGCAGGTGGTCATAATGTTATGGCTGATCAGTGTAAAACAAAGGGAACAGTGCAAAGCAAAAATCCTTGATACTTTTAATTGAAATATATTTGTCGTTTTTTTGCACATTAATGTACAAAGAAGGTAGCTGTTAGTTCTGTGTACTGCTGCACAACAAGACAGTTAGCCTAAGTAAGTCTAGCACTGCTTTTTTAGTGACCACAGTTCACATGTCACAAAGGAGCTTAAATATGTTGTAGTTTATGTCCCTCTGTGATGTACACAAAGAGACCAAGTGAATTAGTTATCCTCCGTTTAACTACAGGGGAACAGGTCTTTTTGTTTCGGCAGCTTTTTTGGATGAATTCTGGCTTTCTTTTTAGTTTTCCTTGTTTGGGCTGTTGGGTTAAAATGCAAACATCTAATTTGGAAAGAAGGTCTCTTCAAATCATTTTTAATCAACAGTCTTTGTTTAAGCAGCCAAGATACAAGGAAGCAGTGTGATGGGAAGTAAGAGGGCAAACTTAACGTCTTCAGGAATATTATAAACATCCAGACTTTGGCCCCCTTTGGTTTCCACATGGTTGTGAAGGTCTTAGATAAAAGCTGCTGTCTGTTGCAGAAAAACAACTGGTGGTGGTGTCAGTTGTTTGAGTTACAGGAGAGGAAGGCGGTTCCTCCAACAGGATTTTGAAAGCCAAATCTGAGCCAGTTTAGGCCGAGTATTTCAGACCTATTCTCAGGAGACCCCAGACTGACCTATCGTCCTGTTTTGTTTAGTTTTTTCAGCCAAAGAAATGAAAGATGTGAGTGGTTGTTGTCGTTCACTAATATGATACTTGAATAGTAATTTAGCCAACTTGCACAGAAACCCGTCAGGAGTCTCTGCGTCACTCGGCCCTTTTCTTCTTCACCCTCCTCCGTTTGCTTCACCGTTAGTTTTGTAGTTTATTTGCACATTAAAGAAAACAGAAATGCTTGAACTGGTCTGCATATGTACTTGGACTATTGATATCAAACACTACACACTGTACCATCTATAGCTGAATAACACTAAGGTCTATCTTCCATCACTCTACAAGCCAGCGTGGGCTGTGTGTTTTTGTAGTCTAACAAAACCAGCCGAGCGATGGCCTCATCGAGACAATAAAGTAAACCTCAGGAGATCCCTATTCCACTGTATTCATATTGATATTTGAATCTTGCTAACTATATCAAATGTAGATGTTAAACCTGGCCCCGTTACTACGCCCTGTCACAATGCCCTCAATGTTCCACGTCCTCAATGTCTCAGAGTAAATGTGACATTAAGAGTCAAAACATATGAAGATGAGATGGCATGTGGCACGCTTGTTACAGCTGAATAATTGCACTGAAGCTGATGTGTATACACCTATAACATATTCTTTGTATTCTTCACACCGCCACATTGTTGCATAGCTAATGAAGCTAATTAGCGGCCCCAGGGGCACAGAAAGCGCCTGGTCCACATAGTTAGGTCATGTCTTTAAAAGGGGAACTGTATCAAAACTAACATTAGACCACCCATAAAGTGTTCATTTAATCCATACAGTATTTGTTTTAATCAAATTAACAAACAGATTAAGTTTGCTTTACAAGCAACACATTACAAACAGTATGCGTTTATTTAAGCAATAAATCAGATTTGTCAATATTGCAGGAGCAGTGTCATCGAGGCAGTTTTTGGACTTATCTCAGGTGAGGAATTTAGAGACACCAGAGGAGGAAGCACAAAGTGTTGAAAGACAAGATGTTAGATTAGACGTGCAGAGATGGTGTTTTTCGCTTTAAAGGAAATGAATATTTAAAAATGCCAATGCAACATCTGTGGCATCAAGGATGTGCAGGAGCATGTGAGTTTGCACTCAAGCAAAACGTATTTATCTGCACGTTGGCGTGTTCTCATGCTCTCTTTTAAGATCTGTTGCACTTCCCCTTCACTTATGTTCTCTTAAGATCGATGGAAGTGAAGAAGAGGGGCCTGAGCAGAGTCACACACACTTGACAGCCTGCAGCCTGTTAGGATTTAGTTTGTATAGTTTCTGTGTTTGACTAGAAGGTAAAGGAGAAAGTGTATGTATGCTTTCTCTGTGAGGAATGACATGAGGACAAATGTCATATGATGCGTGTGTTTGTTTTAGATTTATTTGCAGGGAGGAGATATGTGACAATATTTGTATTCTCTTTATCCTATACTGTTACGGTGTGTTTGCACAGAATGTTTATTTATGTTTCAGCTTTATTTGGTCGTCTGCTGATTATAAAACTCACTTTAGCTTGGTGTTAGCCTCTATTTACAGATACGTGGTTGTTGAGTCCAAAATAATTCCTACTAAAACATTGGTGACGACCAGTTGCTCGAGGGAGACTGGGAAATGACAGTCCTCTCTTGTAATGCCCTTCAGTACTTTCCATTGGCTGTGGTGTCTCCATCGTAGCTCAGTCTTTGGGGGAACTTGGCCGCTGGTTTAAGTCAAACACAGACCAGTCGGTACGGATTGAATACTACAACAGCCAAAGCCAGAGTTTCTTTCTTTGGCATAACGAGGGGTTGGGAGGTGGGCTTAAAGGAAACACTGTAGTGTTCTTGCTCTCCCTGAACATGCTAAAGCTGTCCAGAAAATGTGGGTATTCGCTTTGATAGGAATGAAGAAAAACCTGCCGTCCAGGGCTGTATTTAGTTCGACTAATAGATCCTTTGTTGAGGGATGAATCGTACGTCTTTTCTCTGCTTCTTCTTCTTCATCCCGTCCATACGTACGTCTGTCCACCTGGAGGGAATGTCTTGAAATGTGGCCCAGAGGTCCTCAAGGATAAACTGCTTACACGTTAATGGTCGAAGTGGTTGTGACCTCACTCCTGTCCTATTAAATGTGATATGTCTGTAATTTAAATCTGTGATCGCTTTGTATTTGTCCCAGAGAACGACACCATCATTGAAAAAGGCGAGTTAGACGTTCGTGTCTTCCCATTGATGGATGATAACTGCACCTCGACTGTTTGGTAGAATTGTAGTTCTTTTTGTTTTACATGACATTATTATTGTGTGCTCTCTGTGGTGAGGCAGCAGGTATTATACCAATACGATAATCCAATTTGACATGGAAGTAAAGCTGAAGTGTAGCAGAACAGTTGCCTCCCATGTTTGTGTTGCCCTCTCGTGGTCTAAAGCTCGTGGAGAAAAGGAACACAATATGTTTTCTTTAAATTGTTTAAGGAACGGTTCTGTTTGCTCAGGGTGTTGCCGTGTGTGAAATATAATAAAAATGACACCGTGTTCTGTCGACATTTGAGGACACTCGAGTTAATGAACCAAAGACACCCTGCTGCCTGCAACTGCTACTTCAACCTGCTCGTATCATCACAGTAAGGTGAGGCTTTCGTTCTGACACCGGCTTTACAAAAACAAAACTTTATAACATTTCTTTAAAACTCGTCCCACACACTGTTTGTGCAGATTAGACACACACCTCTGCTGTTTCTGTACGTAGATGGATTCTGGTCTTCGTCTCGTTGTGCTCCTCTGTTTGACCAGTGGACCGTGGATCGCAGCAAGTGTGAGTAATGTTTGAAAAGTTGTAGCATAGTTTAATTATCTTTTTTTTTTTTAGATTATTTTTTTGGCCTTTGGCTTTATTTACAGGACAGCTGAAGATAGACAGGAAATGTTGGGAGTAGAAAGTGGGGGATGACTTGCACCAAGTGATCAGCAGACCGGGAGTCGAACCTGTGACCAGGACGGTACACGGGGCGCCCGCTCTACCAACTGAGCTAAACCAGCACCCCATAGTTTAATTATCTTAAAAAAAGTTTCACTAAGAACTAAAATAAACCGATGGATGGACTTTATTGATCCCAAACTGGGAAATTGTGGAAATAATTATAGAATATAGGATGAGCCATATATCTGTTTATATTTAGCAGCTTAATGTAGTTTGAACTTGCACAGTAAAGCACCTTTTAAAGGAGCCAGGAACACTTGAGGCGATTCTGATTGTCGATATTTTGGGAGCGATGTCGCAGCACGAGGAAGTTATGAATTAGTTTTTTGTATACTTGATACTATCCATTATCTGCTCATGTGGATTGCCTCCAACAAGGAAGAGTGTAGGGTGACAGACAAAACAATTGCTGACAACCTGCCGTGCAACACGTCGAGCTGAGAGTTAATTTTAGCACTACTTTAATCAGTGGATACGTTTCAGTTTGAATATTTAACGTTGACGCAAAGTTGGCATTTTAAATATGTAGTGACCACCATAATCGACACGGAGCTCACCCATTGGTCAGAATCTGAGTCTGAGTTGAGTTTTTATTTTGAACACTGTGTTTTTTTACATCCACAGGGGGAACGTGCACATGAAGCAGGTCGGTACCTCTTACATGTCTGGAGGGGAATCTTCAACATGCAGCTGAAGACACAGTGTGAACATGCGATTGATATGATTTTCCCTCTTGTGTCTCCACCTTGATTATCCCTTATTCTGTTTCATTCAAATGTCTGCATGCTGTGTACTTAAGCAATATCACCTGAGCGGGAGTGATGTTGTACTGAGGCTGTGATTATCTGCGGCCTCGTGCCTCCGACTGAGTCACAGCCGTGATATCAGCACATCATCACCACCTCAGGTGTGACACAACAGTTGTACAAGCGGCTAATAGTGATAAAAAGTAACAATCAACAACAGATTGTTTTCGCTCCACCAACTCAACTCGTTCCACAAGTGAAACTGGACTGTTGTTGCCAAGCAACCCACATATTCTCCTGTAGGCACTTTGTGTCTCCAGGTGACCACAGATCAGCTGTACATTGATCTGTTTGTTTTAATTTATCATCAGTCAGTGAAATAAGGGTCTGCTGTGTGACTCAGAGGCACCAGCTTGATCAGTGTAGACATACATGCTCTGCTGTAGTGTTCACAGTATTCAGAACATGTGGCTGAGGCGGAGTGATACACAGAGTGAAAAGTCCCAGTAATGTTGTGCTCTGTATCCGCACTCATTGAATGCCTCTTCACTGTTGCAGAAGGGACTTCACTTGACTAAAATGATGAAAGGGTATATTAATCAGAGTCATAGATTATATGAATAGAATGTGGCCTTGTTGTTTTATTGCTCTTCTAAATGTACAATCATTCTGTAGGCGATGGCTGTGAGAAGTGCCCTCCTGGTTGGACTAAATTTGACACTCGCTGTTTCCAGTTCCATTTCAAAGAGAGGGACTGGGCTGATGCAGAGGTACCAACAACTGATGCAGCTGCCACTTTTTAGAGAAGCTTCACTTTCTGATATTAACATGTACGTCGGCTGAATTGGCGTCTGTCTCAAGCAGGTCATACTGAAAGTTAAAGTAGTAACTTCTTATAGACTCTGTTTGGATTGCATGTGAAATGATGTTGTTATTAAAAGACATTTCAGGTTCATAGTTTTCTCTTACATTGGGCATCTATTTGTTAGAATACTGCCTTTTGTTTTGGTACATTCATAGCAGTAAGTGTAGTGATTTTAGGAACTCCTTGTCGTCTTCATCAGTACCACTGCACTTCCATTGGTGGAAATCTGGCTTCCATCCAAACTACAGGCGAGTACACCTTCCTCAGAGACCTGATTTACACAGTGACTAACTCGCATAAAACAACTTGGGTTGGAGGCAATGATGCAGTGAAGGTGAGCGTTTTAACTTTTGCGACAATTTTTTTTAAAGTCATCTTGTTCATGATTTTGATCGCCGTTGAGTTTTCCAAATGTCATTACGTTTCTTTCACCTTTCAAACCTCTTCTTTCAGGAAGGTGTGTGGCTGTGGAGTGATGGGAAACACTTTGGGTTCAGTGGCTGGGGTAAGGGAGAGCCGAGCAACCATGGAGGAGAAGGCTGCATGGAGATGAACTTCAGAGGTACAAAGGATTTATTATCTGAGGCCCTCTTGATATTATTTTGTATTATTTGGAAACAAACAGAAGCTCACAGGTGCCACTGTAAAGAAAATGTTAATGTGTTGTTAATGTGTTGGGCCCGTGTAAATCATGTGATGGCCGAGCTGTATCAGGCTTAAACTATTGTTTTAAATCTTAGTATGTAAAGGAAACATAAGATATGACACATATACATACTATGATCTGGATCTATGTGTCTGAAATAAGTGTAATGAATGAATAATGAAAAAGCCAAGAACACAACCATACAGTATACCTCTGTTCATTAACTTAACTTTGTCTGTTCACTATGCAGTGCATGAACGTTAGGTTATGTGTGTGCGTGTATTTTCCATTCAAATGGTGAAGACTATGGAAGCAGTTGGCCTGAATGTGATGTGTTTGTTTTGACCTTTGTCTGCAGAGAAGGATTATATCAACGATGCAAAGTGTCAGGAGAAGAACTCGTTTGTGTGTGCCAGGGATGCAGACACATCTGCCCTTATTATATCACATCCCCACTGATGATGTCACTTCCTTCTGGATGTCAATCCTCGATGACACTGCTCCTGCAATATTGACAAATCTGATTTATTGCTTAAATAAACGCATACTGTTTGTAATGTGTTGCTTGTAAAGCAAACTTAATCTGTTTGTTAATTTGATTAAAACAAACACTGTATGGATTAAATGAACACTTTATGGGTGGTCTAATGTTAGTTTTGATACAGTTCCCCTTTTAAAGACATGACCTAACTATGTGGACCAGGCGCTTTCTGTGCCCCTGGGGCCGTTAATTAGCTTCATTAGCTATGCAACAATGTGGTGGTGTGAAGAATACAAAGAATATGTTATAGGTGTATACACATCAGCAGCTTCTATCATATACTTAATGGTATAATATATTTTAAACAATTAAAGCCCATCATCTAGTCTTGCATTGATAAAAAAGACAGTGCTCAAAGAGACGAGTGGATGCCCCCTGCTGTTTAAATCGAGTACTGCAGATGAAGATAAGTGAGTCTGTATAAGCAGTGACTAAGCTCCCGGCACAACGAGCATCACAGCAGATTAGACTTCAGGTTGGCAGGTTGTTGCTCTGTATGAAACCATAACAAACCCTTTGGATACTCGACCATGTCACTAATGTAAGACTTGTTTACCTGCATCTATCTTAACAATCCAGCCAAATGCTGTATACACCTGAACTCTTTACAGCCATGGCACATACAGACCGTGCCCATATTGTGCCAGGATGTCAAGCCTCGATGACATCACTGTTATGGGATGTAACTACAGCTCTGACCTCATTTCAGTTGAATCAATAAGCAGTTCGATCCTGTTCAGGCACCTGTCTCACCTCTTTACAGAACCATCTCGTCCACCAACGCTCACCAACTCTGTGATTTTAAACAATTCATTCAACAAATTGATTCACAGGCAACATTACAAGTAAATCATTAGAACAGGCTGCTCTTATTCACTGTTCCACTTACACCTATGAAATATATTGCCCTATGATTAGAATACAAGTTACTTCCTCGTGAGTCATTTAGTGGGCTTCAACTAAGAGCAGCGGGAGGATGACGCGGTTCTGCACTGCAAGTACAGTCCATTACCCATTTCCATTTATCTTCTCGTGTCATCAGAGTGTGTGTATGGGAGAGAACTACACATGTCTTATAACTGCGATATCTCATCTAAGCCTGAAAGGAATTTTATTATATCTGATTAATCAGTGGAAACTCTCCCCTCACTCAACTCCTCGCACACTTCGTATACTGACAATGCTCAGCAGAGAGACACAGAGAGACTGTCCCTCCTGTAAATGATTGTGGCACGACCATTCCTGTTTAATTTGGCGTACTCGGGCTGTTACTTTGCTAAGGTACAGACGAAACAAACCCCGGAGCATTCCAATAATCCAGCTTGAAAAAGGAAATTTGCACCTCAGATGAACAAACGCCTCCTCAGCGTTTAAAGAAGATGATTCTGTTTAATTTCAGACTTCCTGTTTGAAAATGAGAGCTCATAATAAGTAAGTAGGCCAGCAGCCGTGCTTTAAAGCTGCCGTGAGGAACTCTGGGTTGGTGTTGATTTTGGCGCCCCCTGTGGACAAAGCCGGACCTCTTATCTCTTTGCTGATTCTGTCCTGTTAATGCTTAAGTGGCAGTATTTAACAAATAATCTCATCCTGCTTTCTTTAACAGTCAGAAGGAACACTCACCTGAAGTTTTTGCCCTGGAAACAGTCAACAAAGGCAGCGTGCAGTTAATCACTTCGTCTGACACCTACCCCCCCCCACCAGCAGTTTTATTGTCGCTGATGTTCTGATTTGCTTTTGCAGGTGATATAGAGTGATGAGAATGACTTTCAGACTGTGTCATAACCAGACGGTTTAATAATAAGCAAAACATGCTTTAACATAGTTGTAAAAATCAGTGACATCTTTTAAATCTCTTCTTAAAACTCACTTTTATAGACTTGCTTTTATGTGATGTCGCCTTCTTATTGGCTTTTATCTATCTTTTCAAAATTTGCATTTCACTTTATTCTCTCTCTTATTCATCTTTTTATTTGCCTTCAGCGCTTTTATGTCCTTTTATTGTTTTATCATTATTTTGTTGCTTTTACAGCTCTTATTTCGCTTCATTTCAATAGTTTAGCTATTTTATTTCTATTTATTGTTTCTGCTTCGTCTTGCTTTGTCCCCCCGGTCTCAGGCCTGGCCATGTTGTGTGGGTTCTCGTTGGGTTCTGTGCTTTGCCTGTTTTTGTGATCTGCTGGTTTTATGATTTGCTTGTTGTCCTGTTTTGCTTTGCTTCGTTGTCAAAGCACTTTGTAAAGTCTTGTTTTTAAAGGTGCTATATAAATAAAGTTCTTATTATTATAGTTCATTCCAACACACTGCAGATTTGGGGTATTTTTCTGTCTTTGGCTAACAGACGAAAGTGACAAGGAAGCACCTTCTGCAAAACGACATCAAACCAGAGTGACACAGTTTCTACCCTCCTGTGTACGCGGAACTATATTCGTCTCTTTCTCTGCACAGAAGACGTAAGAGAGGGTTTGGGATTACAAGGAGCCATGGCTTTGGTTTTATAGTTTTATAGTTATAGTTTTAGAAACCTTTATCTGAACAGAGGTCCACAATGACTCATGCACTATGTAAACTTCCTTTTGTGGATTCCCAAGAAGTCTTTCTTTTTTTCTTCCTTTTCAGCTCTTTATTACCCTTTTAAGAGTCTGTCACACCCAACCAGTCCTTAAGCCTGGCTTTTATTCCGTGTGTGTGTGTGTGTGTGTGTGTGTGTGTGTGTGTGTGTGTGTGTGTGTGTGCATTTTAACCAGCTGGTAACGTTTTGTTACAGTTCTTGTCCAAAAGAATAAATACAGGTGTGTCTGTTTCAACTCTTATTATCTGCACCACCTTCTTTAATGTTTTAATGTCATCTGTTGGAGAGTCAGCACCACTTACTTCCTGTTCATGTCAATCGGCAGTGAATTCAAATTTGCTATAATTCTCTTTTCCTCGAGGCAGTTTACATTTGCATAACATTTAGATTTGATATTGCTTCTCTTCACTTGATCCATATCCGTTCAGATCAGACTGTAAGATGTTAAATGAGCTTCATAGCTGTCTGGTCTCATATACTTTATGTCCCATCTTGTGTAAGACACCCTGAAATAAAACACTCCTGTCCTGTAAGTTGAGGAAGAGTCAGCAGGCATCAGGGCCTTTCTCAGTGGCGACCCGTTGAGAGAGTCCCTGCTTACATTAGACAAACACACTCTGCTGAGGCCTTTAACTCTATTAGATTAAACATGGAGTACTTGGTATTGTACTACGTGCATCTATTCCTACCTGGCTATCCTTGCTATCAGATCAGGGTTGTCAGTTTTAGTGTTCAAGGAAGTGAACTGAAAAATGAACAACACGCCTCAGTGATCCAGGAAGTCGGGAGAAAAATCAGGGTGCCCTTTGGAGTTTTCTTGTATGCAAACACAAATTATATTGGCTCATCAGAACTCATTGTGTGGATCCTTGAACTTAAACAAACATGTCACTGTGTGCTTCCTCCCTCAAACAACAGCTGCAAAGCCAATTTTTAAAGTTACTTTAATCTTGAATTGTTGCATGATCTTCCTTTTTTGTTTTTGTAATTTGTAGCAGCATAATTACATGAAGCTACTTCCACCTCTGCTGCTTAGTTAGTTAGAGGTCACTAGCTGTGTCTACATGGATTTTTTAAAGCTATGATAGAAGTCAGTCAAATGTAAGATTTGGGATCATGTGTTTAAACAGGAAGTGATGTAATAAGATCAAGTGTTTAAAGACATTACATAAGCTTGTTTGCAAACTGCCATTAAAACTCAAAGCAGAATGTATAACCAGGGCGTAATCGGGTTAAATTATTACATGGAGCAATCTTTCTCTTGATGGGTTTATGAAAGGATTAAAACTACTCTCGTGTAACTGATTGAGTTTTAAAAGGTTTGGGCCTGTTTGTTTTGATTAAGGTTATATAATTATCCATCCATCCATTATCTTCTGCTTTTCCAGGGCCTGGTCGCGGTGGCAGCAGGTGAAGCAAGTTCACCCAGACGTCTCTCCTTCCAGCTCCTCCTGGCGGATTCCGAGGCTTTCCCAGGCTCTGGGTCTGCCCCGGGGTCTCCTCCCAGTTGGACGTGCCTGGAAAAACCTCCACAGGGAGGCGCACAGGAGGATCCTGATCGGATGCTCGAACCACCTCAACTGCCTCCTTTTGATTCAAAGGAGTAGCTCCCTTTCGGATGTCTCAGCTCCTGACTCTATCTCTAAGGCTGAGCCCAGACACCCTGCAGAGGACACTCATTTCGGCCGCGTGTATGACCTACTCACTCTTTAGGTCGCTACCCAAAGCTCATGCCCCCAGGTGAGGGTTGGAACGCAGATCAACTGTTAAATGGAAAGCTTTGCCTTCAGGCTCAGTTCCCTCTTCACCATGACAGTCTGATGCAACGCTCACATTACTGCTGATGCTGCAGCAACAATTATAATTCTGTTCAGGCTTTTAAACTGATTATAATTAATATAGTTGGCTTGATGTAAATGCAGATGGAGCAATCCCATAATGAGTCTCAAAAAAAGGGATCTTTAGCCATGCTAGTGTCCTGGCTTTAGAGAAGTCAGTGTCAGTTTCTCCGACACTTCGGTCCAAATGCAACAACAGTTTTCTTTTACTATTTACTTATTCAAAGAGTTAGTGTGTCGTCCTCTTATCAGAATATCAACAGTTCAATCCACGGCTGATGCAGTCTACATGTAAAAGTCTCCTTTGGCAAGACTCCTGAAAGCAGGCCATCTGTTAAACTGTGCATGAAAGTAACACCTTGAGTTGCACCGCTCGGTACAGCCTCGCTGAGCTTCTAGCTTTTACTGCAGACTTGTGTTTTCTAAACCTGGCTAAAAATGAGACAAAGACTTGATCACAGTCTGGTTGAAGCACATAAACAGTGGACGGACACATTTAAGAGCTCAAATAGTCATCGAATGAGAACAAGGCCTGAAAAAGTGGGACTGACTCTGCAGCCTGCGTTCCTTTCAGGAAACTCGTAGTTAAAGGAATCTTTTATGTTCGGCTGTAAAACATTTTCCTGGACAGAGGGAGTAACGCTCTTTAAATACACCTTATGTGAGCTTCCTTCTGTGAAAAATACGTGTCCTTTCGATAATCATTCATTTATAACCTTTATCACAGTGGCTGCACCCACGAGTCCTCGTTTGAGTTGTGCGTGGTAAACCGCTGGAGAGGAGCCAGCTGATTCAGGTCAATTTGTTGACCGTCTGTTATCTATCAACATGTTTCATTTTAACAGCTCCTGACCCTCCAATATAAATACAGGTGTGTGTTCCAGCCACCATCAGTCCCACTTACTACCTGCTACCAGCACCATGCTCTCCTCCAGGCTCAGCACTACACTGTGTGAGTACTCTACTGATACATGACTTCAATAATAATTACTTTGGACTTTAACTGATTAACAGATTTCTGATAAAGCTGTTAATCTTAAATGTTAACATGAGGTTTTGTTTGGACAGAAAGTTTTATCAGTCTGAGACACTTTGTGTTTATAACGTTTAAACGGCTGTAAAAACTTCTCAGACTGACTGTTGTTGTTGTTTGAACTTTGGGGTGTTTTTAAGTTGTATAAACGTCTAAAGGAGCACATTCATCAAATATACAAGTGTGACTTCGATTAGAGTGGCGGTGAATTAAAATGTGCTGTTTGTAATTAAGGATTTTCTTTTTTTGTTTACAGCCTGTTTCTTTAAATTTACTTGTTTTTACATTTCTTTAAATTTACTTCATGTTTTAATCAATTTACAGTATTGATTAAAAGATTGAAATCACCTGCTTTAAATGCTTCAAAGGGTCCTAAATTTAGGTTTTAAATAATTCTTCTTTTGGGGCCAAAACTGCCTCAAATGTTAATAATACATTTAGTTTTTTTATTTACACTGTTTTTATCTTTGTTTAATTTTTATTATAGAAAAGAGGAAAAACATCAGAAGCAAAGTCAAGTTATATTAACACTTGTATCTGGTAAAGGATTAGGCTGTCGTTGGGATCTGAAGAAACCTTTTTTTAATGCCAGCACAGATTTACTTGATTGATTTATTCTGCCTCATTTCAGCCTTGAAATGTGAAACCGTTTGCTTTAAGAAGTACTAAATAAATTAAGTGTTATACTTATTGTACACACTGTTAAATGCTTGATAATGATGATGTAAGTTTTGCCCCAGTTTTGTTTAAATGAGTCCTCAGTTATTCACTCTGGTTGGATTTAAACAACACAAACAACCCGTTTGACAGCAGCTCTCTTTTTCTGTTTCAGTGCTGGCAGCAACATGTTTGCTCATGACAGCAGGTACATATTTACATTCTGAAGTATATTTATTGTAAATATATATCGGGTGAACACACTTGAAGCAACACTTTTTATGTGTTTTTTTAGACGCTTCCACAGAGACACTGACCATGTGTGACGACAGCCCCAGCGTTCAGCGTCTAGGCTGCGGTAAGACTCCACATAACGATTTTTACATTTACAACAAAGCAGGTTCAGAGAGCGCAGATCAGAGATTCTTGTAAAGGATTTTGCCTCTTGTTTATTATGATGATATTGTGTTACAGACAGTGGAGTGATCAGAGTGCAGGGAGCCCTGTATGGACGCACAGACAGAGAGACCTGCAGTGAAGGACGGTCTTCTCAGCAGCTCGCCAACACAAGGTGCTCTCAGCGGGGCACCGTGGACACCCTCAGGAGGAGGTACTGACTCAACACAAGCCAAAACATGTATCCTGTATGTGTGGAAGTGGATCTCAGATAGTTTTCTTATGTAAAAGCACTAATACCACTCTGTAGAAATACTCTGTTAAAGTTAAAGTCCTAAGTTCAGTATGTTACTTAGGATAGATACATGTTCTTTATTGATCCCAAACTGGGAATTGTGTTAGCATCAAAGCTACCACATAGTCTGCTATAGTGTAAGTGAAAGTGCCAACAGTTATGGTACTCGTGCATAATATTATATCTTTGTATAATAATTACTGATGCGTTGTTTTATCATTTAAATGTATATATTTTATTTATTCCTTTACTACTTGGCAGCTTGTGAATGTCAACATTAAAGTGTTATAGATACTTACAGGTTATATAATTTGTTGATTGATTATATTTGTAATAATCTGCAAAGCAAGTGTCAGGGTCATAAAAACACATTGCAGGCAGGAAATCACCAGTGATTTCAGTGTTCATTTCCTGCCTGTCTATTGTTTTAAGAATGTAGCTGCAAAATAGTCAAACGTCTCTGATATCAGCCCAAACTCTATTATAGTTATTTTTCATTGTATTTGTTTCCTGTAGGTGTGACGGAAAGAAAGTGTGTGAACTAAACACAGAGGTCATCCGAACCTCCGATCCCTGCTACGGCATCTCCAAATACCTGCAGACCAACTTCACCTGCTTCCCAGCATGTGAGTCACACGTCTGCTTTTACTTTAATGTGAAGCACAAGCTGCAAATAAATACAAACACGCCCACACAACAGCATTTAAAATAGCACGTCTGACTTCCAACACAAAGAGTTGTTCCTCCATGTTAGAGATGTTTACATACTGCTCTTCATAAAATCAGTCTTTAGTACTTTTGTTTGCAAAGAAAATGCATTAACAACAAACTAAAGCTGCTCTCACAGCAGCTTTCATTTAGTTTGTTGTTGACCAT
Organism: Semicossyphus pulcher; assembly: GCF_022749685.1. Taxonomy (NCBI): domain Eukaryota; kingdom Metazoa; phylum Chordata; class Actinopteri; order Labriformes; family Labridae; genus Semicossyphus; species Semicossyphus pulcher. Next base: position 30,704,212 of record NW_027211637.1, read on the forward strand.
CTGGAGGTTTTATACTTAAAAGAAAAGCTAATGTAAGAGCGGTACAGAAACTTAAATGACTATATTTCCAGAAGGGTATTGTCGATTTTGGTTTCCAGTGGCTTTAAAAAGTCATCTTATGAACAAACATAAGCTGAGAGAGTTATGATGACTGATTCATCTGAGCATAGGAGTTAGCAGTTAGCTTTCAAGCTGTATTAGTTAATGAAATATCCCTGCGAGCCAAACTTCACCAACCCTTTCCCAACAGATGTTTCATTACGTTCATCAGTGTGATGTCTAATCTGATGTCTTACTTTCACAGTTCACCAGTTTGTCTGTGAGCATACTTATGCAAACCTACATTGTGGTAAGATCACTTCTTTTTTTACATGTTTTTATTTTTATGGCATATTAATAATGATGTAAACATGATGCATTTCAACACTCGCCTCCTCTCTTGTCAGACGTCGGCCAGGTTATAGAAGTGTACGGCGCTCATTATGGACGACGTGACAGGTCCATATGCTCCTTCCAGCGTCCTGTTTCTCAAACCCAAAATGTCTACTGCTCAAGGCCTGCGAGCATAGTGGCTCAGAGGTACAGCTGATGGTTTACATCTACTAGCACATTTCTAACGTCTTTAAAATGACACCCACACTTCTATAGATCTCACTCCGATTTCATCCTGTGTTAACTCACGTCACTCTGCATCCACAGGTGTAACGGAAGAAACAGCTGCACCATCAAAGTGAGCAACGCAGAGCTTGGAGACCCTTGTTACGGCACTTATAAGTACCTGGAGGTGTCTTACACATGTCTGTGTGAGTAACTAAGTTTGAGAATTTAAACTCAAAATGAAAAAAAACAACTTCTTCCTCTGATTTATATTTTCTTATTCATTTCCCTGAAGTTTACTTCATCTTTGAATTATTACTTTATTCTCAAAATGGAAAAAAATCCTCCTTTTCTTTTTTTCTTAGCCTAAAACTCTTTGTGTATACACTTACTTTGTGCAGCACTGTCACCTGAATGACCTGACTAACGTGAATATGTGTTCTCTTCTTTTGCAGATCCTCAGTGAACGTAAAAAATCACATTATTCTTTTGATGTCTTCAGCCTGCGATGCAATGAGTGCAATGACTGAAGTGAGGAATAATCCAAACAGATGAAAAGCTATATAGATACTGAAAATCTTTATAAAACGGTCTTTTATTACTTTAATTAAGGCTTCAATTTGTTTGTTTGCATTTCCTTTCATTTTTCACTGTTTTTATTTTTTTATTTTTCACTGTTTTTCACGTTAAATTGTGTTTGTCTTTGCCTCGTGTAATGCACTTTAAATGTAATTTGTGTTTTTAAAAAAAGTACTAATAAACGTCCTTCCTGTAGATCGGCCTTGTCTTACATTCACAAGCACATAAAAAAAACAACATGGTACATATAGACCAGTGGTTCTCAAAGTGGGGTCCTAGTACCCCTGGGTGTCCGCGAACCATAGCCTGGGGGTCCAGAAAAAATTATAATAAATGTATCATAAATTATAAAACTGAGCTGTATCATTAAAAACTGCATGTCAACAGATGACGACCATCTGTGTCCATTACTCCCACCCACGTTAGCTTTGGACCAATAGAAACTGATCTGATTGTGACACATCACGTCAATCTGTCATGAATCACTCGACTCACTCAGGTCCCAACGAACCGCTCCTGCAGCTGTCTGTTAATTGAAATCTTTTGAGATCAATTACTTGAGTCCACAAGCAGTTAGAATAAAGTGAGCCTCTGTTTTAAAGTATATCGTGGTATCAACATGATTCAAATTGAAATGATTTTCTGTTTATCACTGTGACACAGGTCTGAAGTATTTAGGTTGATAAGTTTAATAATACAAATAATTCCGATGGCGTCTCAGAGTGCAAATGGTAGTAAGCATATGCTGAATCGGTGTTACGATTATGAGGGGGTCCTTAGAAAATGTTCTCCCCTGTGAGGGGTCACTGACCCCAAAACGTTTGAGAACCCCTGATACAGACATCCATCGAGTCTTAACTTAAAATCATAAAGCCTCAAACTTTTAAGTGTGTCGGTGGTTTGCACAAAGTATTTCTTTCCCTCCACAAACAGGAGGTATTTATTTACATTCCACCACTGCAGAAACTCAAACTAAATTCTATAAGCTTAAGCTATACATTACATATTAAACAAATGTGTGAATAGATTTTCAAAGATGTTTTATTGGGGTCACAGCAGCAGCACAACACAGGACCATAATCAGGACCTCACATTTGATAGTCACAACAAATCAAAACGAAATAAATTAACAAACAAAAATAAATAGTTTCACATTGAGCGTATCTCAGTGCATCAGCTGTAAAAGCCTGCCTTATAATTAACACAGGATCCAATTGTAAAAACAATATTGTTCCAAAGTAACAGAGCTAGTTAAAAATGTCTGAATCTTAATGCTGTATATCTCAGTGGTCCATGTTCTGCACACTTTGCTCTGTGATCAGTGTAATGGATATGACTTGTATCATTCAGACAGAAAGTGTGATCCCTTCATTCAACAGCTACGTTTCACTTGTTCTACTCACAGACACAAACACAACCGTAAACACGCACAAAGTAGTTCCAACAATAAATAGCATTTCATAGTTCATTTCTCATAAGTAACTTTTGTCCCTTTATGTACAGTTGTTCCCCTTTAATGGAGGACATTTATCCAAGTCAGCCTGAAAACTAGCCCCAGTTTGTGCCTCTTGTGTATCAGCATTACACCTGGTTATGTTTGGAAAAAACACTTGCACCCGTCCTGAAGGTGTCTCCCTTATTCTAGAGAAATTCCTTCAACGTTCTGGATGAAACGTTCTAAAGACTGCTGCGGATCCAGGTAGCCACAAATAACCACTTCTCGATTGTCTACAACGACATTTGCTACTGAAAATCTGGAGGGACATTGGACCACATTTCAGGGTAACATAGTTGCAAACGTCTCAGCTATCGTTACCCAACAGCTAACATTAGCTAGGTATTTATATGTTGTGACACTATCAAACCATAATGTAAGCAAAGAATTGATTGAACGCTACAGTTAGAAATCAGCTAGCCTAACCTTAGCATGCAACCGTTTCCTGGCTAACTTTACCATTTATCATGCAACAATATCACAGCGTAATGATGGCTACGAGCTGGTTGAATGCTAACGTTAGCTGTTTGTAACAGTAGCTAACTAATGGGTCATGAAATAAGTTGATTTCCCTTAAATATAACTTTAAGTCCTTCTGGATTCTCACTTTCGTTCTTCTTTTTAGGCTCTTTAAGTAAAATGTGATACTAATACAAGAGAGGCACAAACTGATTCTTCAGTCTCAGGAGCCACATTTACAAACCAAAACAAATGCAGTGATGGCTTAACCCTTACTTTGACAACATCACTATTATTCTGTGTAATGCCCACCTACATATGAACAGGAATGTAAAGGGAGGAGAGGAAGCATGTAGCAGTAAGAGAAGCTTCAAGGACAGATGTGAAGATGTAGATGTGACTGAAGCTGTGTGTTTCACTCTGTTTGCGGCACAGAGATGGCTGGGCCCTTGGGGTCATCGAAGCGGTCCATGGTGCGGAGCTGCATGATCATGTGCAGGCCGTAGGTGAGCACCAGGACCATGAGAAGACTGGTCATCAGACCCATCCAGATACCAGGAGAGAAGAAGCCGGCACAGTCGCTGGCATATGAGAACTCACTGCCGCTCACGTTAAAGCCCTGGATCTGTGCAGAGAAAGAGAGTAACAGAGGTGAGGGGTATGACATCTGTAAGGCTCATTGATTGGCAACTTTCACAGAATCGTGTGTGTATGCAGCTAAAGATACGCTGAAAATGTAATATAATCTCTTATTTCTGACCCGAAATAAATCTGATTGTTTCACCTTTAAAAAGATTTGAGGATGTGTTTATCTACTGTCCTGTCAAGAGTTAGATTGATTACATGCTTTAACTATATTATAGCTAAGGATAGCTTATAGCTTATTTGGATTACGTCAGAATTTTATTTGCCAAAATAGGAAAATAGAAAACACCTTAAAAAAGCACTCAGGTTTTAGAGCACAGCTTCCTCACAGACTTCATGGCAACATTATCTTTCCTTGGTACCTCCTGTCGTTGTCTAGATTCTCTATGAGGAGTTCAACAGTGTCACACTTTTAAAATAAATCCTATCATACAGTAAAAAAATCACTGTCTCACCTGAAAGTCCTCAAGAGAGACTCTCCACTGATTGGCTGGATCTTTGGAGGAACGCGGGACCAGCAGGGGCCAGCGGAAGCTGGTGACGGACTCGCAGCGGTACGAGTACTCGGCGGGGGCGTAGATGTTTCTGCTGCCGTTGAATATGGCTTTGGTCCCGTCGTACTCGAGCTCCAAGGCGTCGAGAGTGAACCAACGACGTGCAGACACTTTGTAGTGACGCTGGCTCATAGCAAAGCTGGAAACACACATGCAGAGATTTCAACAGATGACAGGAGGGGATGATGCTTCTTTTTTATCAGCTTTGCAGAATTAAAGTGTTCGAGACTCAGGACACAAGATATAAAGAATTAGATGTTGTTTAGACTCACATCAGTTTGAAGCTGCGGTGGCCGAGGACATTCTCATAGTTAAGAACCAACCTGCAAAGAACCAACAAATGTTATTAGATCACATTCGATTGCACAGGGGTACCTAACGTACTGGCTTGTGGGTATATATTTCAGGTATTACCTACCTTGCTTTGGTTTTGTCGCAGCTTGAGCCGTGGAGTTTGGGGCTGACACCCTCCCCAAAGGTAGACGGGGTCAGGTCGTGGTCCTCCCAGCGACCGCTCCGAAGGATCTTCACTGACAGGCTTTTTGCCCACAGGAGGATGCAAGTTTCCTCTCCCTCCTTGTGAAAGAAGAGAGGTTGAAAAACAAAGAATTAAAGGATGCATCTGACCCGTCTGCTGTTTTTTTATTTTACTTTTCTAATGAGACAAAAACCAAACCAAGAAGAAGCAAATGAACACCTTAAATTCTACCGGTCCGTAGATCCCAGCCCTGTCCTTAATCCTGCGCTGCCTCTCCCTCTCTCTCTCCCTCTCCCTGTATCCTCCTCTGGCCTGCAGGAGAGAGCGACCTCCACCCAGGCCTGCCTCCATGGAGAGAGACGCTGCCTCCTGTAAAGACACAGTAAAACGAGGACAGATTGTTGGATCGGTTTAAGGAAGGAAGGAAGGAACTATCAGCTTTAAACACTCAATAATATAAAAACACAGACTCACCCTGGAGGGCCGCAGGGCTGTGTAAATGGCTGTGTATGGGACAGACTGCGTCTTCATGGTGCTTATCACCTGACCAATCACCTCATCTGAAAGGCAACGTGTTTAGCTATTAGCACTGAATTAAACAGCAGCTATCACAAGCAAAACAGGAAATATGTTTATAGAAAATCTATGAACAGAGACGAACAAATCAAAGGAGGACCTGAGTAAATGGCAGGAGAAAAATAATCAATGCTGACACTTCAGGGCTCGCTGACAGATCACACGGCAGACTCACCGTTTCCACTGAGAATCTCCTTTGCAGACATCAGATCAGCCCTGCAAGAGACGAGGCAACGGTGAGACATGGATGAAGGAGGTGAGGGTAATTATCAGCACAGTTAAAACTAAAGGAGGGAGGATATAAAGTTTTGTTCAGACCGGATGTATTTATGAGCGGACGATTATCACCGGGTTTATTTGATACTGAAGAAAACTTAAACACATGAATATCAAGTTCAGAAGCTTCTTTGATTTTAAAGCAGATGAATGAATGTTTATTCTGAATGAGCATAAGATAATGATATACTCATGAAGTACGTAACGCTGAATGACATCAATATGCCCTTTTCCCACTGGTCAGAAAACCCGATAACACCCGGCTTTTTTCCTTAGTGGGAAAGGTTACAACCTGCAGACCCGGGTCACATGACTCTGCAGCAGACCGGGTAATTATCGCCTTGGCTCCAATCGGCATTGTTGGGCACACAACACCAGTGTCGACACGCTAATCTCCGCCCCCTTTCCGGCGCGTTGCTATGCTCCGTCGGTAACTTCTGCAACTCCTGTCATCTCAGCTAGACCTAACCACTGTAACATCTTCACTGTTTACTAACCCTGTCATTTCAGTGGGAAAGGGGTGTAGGTTATTATTTGAAGGACTGAATCAAGTCGCTTTCCCTTTGACTCTCTGGCGCCCTCCAGAGGAGGCTTTTGTTTTTCAATTTGGGCTTTTGGTTGCATTACACAGCATATCCTGTAACTACCTTTTCAAGGTTAGGATTCATCCATACAGTGAAAAAATAACCTATTTTGTAATATCTGGTAACACATAATTTGGACACATTTTTTAGACATGCACAAGACATTAAACCTTTCTGAATCTGTGTTTCTGGCTGTAGCGGCTTGCAGGATGACTTTACAGTCAACAGACATGCTCACTGCCATTAAGAGGAGTCCTGTCTCTGCAAGACTGTGGTCGTTTACAGAGAGTGAACCTCTGATGTCTCTGTCACATTTAGAACAAGGTATACTTCATTTATGGTGGTTACAATTTGTGTTTGGAAATAAAATCTAGTATTTGCTTTTACAGATTTTGTTTTGGGCTGCACCAATTAATGAGTTTACTCACCAATCCAGCATTTATCTTCTGAATTTAATGGTTTGTAAGATGTAAGCAAATAAAATGGGCAATATGATTTCCTACAGCCAGAGTCTGGCTTAAACAATGCTGTTATTCAGTATTCACTTATAATTGTCTCTCTCTGATATAGTGAACGTACCCGATGCCGTACGGCAGCCTGAACACCAGCAGGGCGGGTGAGGAGGCGTTGAGTCTCAGCTGACTCAGTGTGTCGGGGTCCATGTACAGAGGGGACGTTTCTAACTGGTCCTGCAGCTGGCCAATCACTGCGTTGGAGGCGGGCCAGGACACAGCAGGTAAGACCAGCGGGGAGGACGAGGACATCAGAGCCCCCTGTGACACACGAGAGACAAAACATCTGTCACTGTTAACACACAATGAAAAAAACAACCCAACATGCTTTTTATTATTCAAGTTCCATTTTGTTGGCTTTCTCTAATCTGGGCTTAAACTTCTAAAAAACAACAACATAAACAGAGATTGGGAGTTTTTACTATTAAAAACATCATCTGACCTCAAGGTTGGGGAAAACACTGTCCTGCTTGTTTCCAAAAGCTCCTCCATACATGGTGAAATCCTCAATGCTCATCTGGGCAGAGACAAGAAAAAATTATCTCAATTAAGCAATAAGCAAATAACAATTTACTTAAAATGGGGGATGTTTAAAACCTCACTGTAAATATACTGTATATCATGTGCACCTTGTCCTGAAGGAACAGCACCACATTTCTTGGACCCTCATTCACAGCTTTCTCCAGGTAAGAGGCGAGCTGCTGCTGCTCGACGATGTGACCGGCTGCAGGGGGGGACTGACCCTGCAGGGAGATCCTGGTGGAGATTTAAAGCAGAGACGGAGGACATACTCAGTTAAACAAAAAAAACAGTCACCTTTTAATAGAGCAGAAATATTATTTATTTATTATTATTATTAATTTAATGAAATATATGTACATAGTTATTAATTATGTATTTACCATATTGTTATATTTGATAGAGAACTAGGATGGTTACTCTTATTACATATTACATGACATATTTCCCTTTTAAATCATCTATAACATCGGATATTTCAATGTTTAAAAGATGAAGAATCTTTCATATTCATGTATTGCAATAAATATCAAGCTAATGAATCAATACACGTGTAATAACCTAATTTTAATATTTATATTAGTATATTAAATATGTGATACATGTGCACACACATCAATTATAGGTCCTAAATTAATTTTTATTTTAAATTTCAGGTAATAAATGAAGAGCTGTTCGGGAGCCAAAAAGAGCTGAGCCAAATTAAATGTTTCATAGAAAAGAGACAGAATTCCCATCATCAGCGAACGGTTGTTATAGAAATAATTAAAATACTTTTATTTTGACCCACAGCAGTAAAACGGTGCTTTTCAAAGATACTGCCAATGATACTGACACAAATTACAGCTTGCCAGATGACAGGTGATATGGCACCTGCCATTCATTAGAATATCACGACATTCTCATGTTACGTTACCTTTAATTAAATTATTCAAGCCCTCAAACAACAATCTAGTCTATTTTTTTTAATAATACAGAAGAAAACTATCGAGGCTAGCTTATATCCTAAGAAGATACAGCTAACCGTTAGCTAAACGGGAATAAGAGCATCAGTAACCGTTAACCCATTGAGCCGCATTTTCCCCAGAAAATAAATAAAGAAATGAACATTTCTTACCCTTCGCTGGTCCACAAAATAAGCGGCACCTGCTCATCGCAAATTCCCGTCTTAAATATGTTTAATAAACCGAGAAAAACGGCCAAAGACGCGGAGATGCGGTGAAGGTGCATCGTCCCTGTCGTCGCCATCTTTAGAATTCCTGATAACAGGTTACGTCGACCGCGGTCACGTGACGTAGGGATGAAGAAGAGGCTCGTCTGCTTCGTTTTCACACGATGAACGCACAATACTGTAGTACATATAGTAGAAGGTAATAAAAGAATGAATATACAACATGAAATCGTCTTAAGTATATAATGCACCCCTATCAAGTGGTGGAAAATATCTAAGAATTGAAATTTAGTCATTATATTTACTCTAGACTTCAGTTTTAACTATTTTATTTGACTATTTCCATTTCATGCTACTTGTAGCCCAGTTTTATCCACTGCATCTAATTATTTTTACTCTACTATATTTATACTATATTGAAGAGCTATCAGTGGTAAAATAACTATTTTCTATGTCACAAATTTTTCCGAGTGAAATTTTGCACTTTACTCCACTTAGCTATCCGTAGTGAGATTTGAGTAGATTTACTAGTACTGTACGTACTGTATGTACGATTCTGAAGCACATTTCCTTAAGTGAATATTCTGCTTTTATTCTACTTTTAGGGGGAAATATTGTACTTGTTTGAAGCAATAAAGAACTCTATCGGTGGTAAACTGTACTTAAGTTTACTCAAGTATTGTGTACTTACTGCAAGAGCAATATTGAGGTAATTTTACTGTACTTCATGGCCATTTTTGGCAAGTTTATACTTCTACTCTTACTTTAGACGTTACTTTCAAGAGGGAAATATTGTACTTTTTACACCACTAGTTATTTCAAAGCTTAGGTTATTAGTCAGTAAGTGGTTCAATGTAAGTATTTACTCAAGCCCTTTACTCACAGTTAGTATAATTCAGGGGTAGTTTATTTGAGTATTTTCTTTTTATGCTTTTAACACTTTTCTTTAGAGAGAAATTTTCTTTTTTGCTTCACCAAATTCACGTATGTTTTTAAACCTCTATCAGTGGTGAGATGTAAGTGCATTTACTCAAGCACTTTACAAAAGTAAGTACAATTTTAGGGTGGGGGTTGGGTCTCACAGGAGCCAGTACACATTAGTGTACAAGGTAGCATTTCAATAAAAAAAACAATACACTGTTAAAATTAAGAAAAGTCAAATACTTTATGGGCATTCACATAGAGTACATTAGGAAAGAGTGGCATTCACAGTAAGGCAATACATTTATAAAATAACCACAGATCTCGTAGCCCTGACCTTTCCCACCTTATAAAAGCCATTGATCTCTGTGATGTAATAAGTTCTATACATCTGTAATAGGAGGATGGAAGGATATGCAGAGGACCTTGGATTGTGTTACTTCATCTGAAAAAGAAAATATCTATGGCTCTAAAAACGGTGTCATTATGAACAATATGACCACAGAAAGCTGCATCCATGTTATATAAGCAAAACATTAATAGTACAATAATCATTGTACCAGCTTAACCATGCAGTGCACTGCCAAGGTCCCCACTAATTCATTCATTAGATAATTACTCATAAATCTATATCACTTCATGGGTATGCATACTAGTATTTAGTATAGAAACAAATCACAGCTTTGTATGAAGTTCTCCTAAAAGATGGTCAATACTGGATGATTCTGCAAATGCCCAGATTATGTTTAACATTTTCTTTTCACATCTAATGATTTAAATTTCTCGCATATAAACTGGCAAATAAACTTCAGTTCTAAACTTTAAATAAATGCGAACCTGCACACCCTCACTTCGCACCGTGTTGCTTTAAGGACACACAACTTCCTGCATTGGCACTGTACCTGAATCTTATGGCAAGGAATCATCCAGTACGGGCAGAATTACTAGCACACTGGGGTTTGCTGAATGCACCAGCATGATGGTAAATAAAAGCACAGCAGGGCAGCTAAAATGTACACTTAAATTAATGATTCTTGATGCCCTACTGACTGAAGAAATTAGCTACAAACATTCGACCTGACATTCATCACACAGCATTTGATGGTATGAATTCAAGTAACTCCACCTGCCATTCATCTACTCATCATAAGCTTGTTCTGTTTTGTGCAGCAGCTGATTTGAGCAACTAAATGATGCAGATTCTGTATTAAATAGGAACATGACGGCTGCTTTTTTAAACAATTAGAGAAATGTTTGTGTTGCATGAATCTGAACTGATCCGTAGCCGACAACACTGCAAGAAAAACGTTGCGCAGAACGTTTTAAGGCTGGTCAGGGCTGGACGACATCTCAGTCTGGAGGTTCAGGTGTCCGAGTAGAGAAAAGAAAGGAAGTGGCCACCAGAATGCAAGTAGTCAAGTCCAGTGAGAGGGTGGATTTCCAGTTGTAAAGGTTTGTTTTTACCCTCAGTTCAGAGTAAAGGATCTTCAGTCTTGTTGGCTGTGAGGAGTGCTGCAGGCAAAAGCAGGACGGCAGGACTCAGCATTTGGTCTGTATCTGCCCGTGGAGCGCCTCGGCCTGGGCTTTCAGGCTCCTGAACTCCTCCTGGATGAAATCAGTCAAAGTCTTCCTCATCTCCATCTGAAAGGAGAATTTGAAGAACAGAAAAGATGAAAATATTCACATTTTAGAAGCTTTATAATTAGGCCAGTTTTATTATTAATCATTCATCAAAATTAAATGTCTGCACATCATAACACTAAATCTTAACACTAAATAAAAGCACAAGCCTTCAACTACTTTAATAAACAGTGGACCAAAGTGACAGATATTTTTGGGGAGTACATTTTATGTATCGCTTTAAATCTGTCTCTCACAACTTGTAACAGGTACCTGCATATCAAAAAACTTTATACAGCTTCTGAGAAAGCTGATTAAAAATAGTAACATCATTAAAATACAAAGGTGGTACATTTAAAGGAACACAGCCCACTTTGTTCAGGTGTAACTCTTTCTGTCTCACCTGGCTCTTGTTTTCAGCTCGGAGAGATTCAACGATGTCCTTCACGCTGAACGGTTTCCCCACCAGGACTGTGATTCTCTGCAAGCAAACCAACAGTTACAGTCACATACAGGTAAAAACAACCATGATCAACAAAATATAGAAGTGTTGCTGTTGGGATGAGATCCAAGTGTTCCTACCTTGCCAGTCTGAGGAACGTAGGGCTTCACATTTGGCAGAACGTCACTCAAACCTGAGAACACACAGGAGAACAACTCAGTCATTGTAACTAGATCCCCAAGTGACGGACCATCTGTCTTTGCTACCTGATAACATGATGTCATAATTATTATAAAGGATAAGGTTCAAAATATTCTGTATATTTCTTAATATTAGCAAAGCCCATGAAGAGACCAAAACCAACAGTGTGTTTGCCTGTCTCTCTCAGCTTTAAATTATTTGAGAGGAATTATTCATTATTTTTATATTTGCATTATTGCTGAATTGTTGACAATTAGGGGAAAAACATCACTCTAAAGTATTCTTTAAGTGCAAACCATTAACCACAGAGTCCTGGTTCATATATGGTCCTAGGACTTTGTTGGATGTTAGTCCCCATCTATCTATCAAATACAGAAAAATACAGCCTCAAACAATAAAAGTAAAAATAAGGGAATTATTCCCCTCAAAAATCACATATTGGTAAGGATCGATTTTTATGTTACAGCATGAAGTTTCTCTCCTTCTCCTTTGGCAGTGTCCACCTTCTACAATGTAGCAGACTGAGGGCCTTTGTCAAACCACTCCCTCTCCCTACACACTTCCACTCTGTTTGCGTGCTCGCGTGGAGGCTCCGCCACAATGAGTGCCATCCAAAACCTCAGAGTGTGGAGTGGGTGGTTAAACCCTCCACCGGTGAGTCTGCACCGCTGTTGACCTACTGACCATCACTTTGTTATGATTGTCATGAGACAAGAGACGTACATTAAAGTTCCATGTTATTACCCGTCCAAACGAGAACTGCTTTAATGAAGATAAATGTGAAATAATAAACTGATGTCAGCGTGTTAAAGTGAACGTTATATTCAGGATCTAATAAACTGTTTTCTGGTCTAGAAACGTTAAAACTCAGCAGGTCATTAACGAGAGTTTGAAAAATACATTTACAGATAAGAAATGTCACCAAGGAAGCTCGAAATTTATTTTCCTCATAACGTGGAGAGTGATTTTAGTGACTCTGCCTCACAGGTATTTACGTAGCTTTTATCATTCGTGTGACATGAAACCAGAGTTTGTCTCAGCCTCTCTTCACCTGAACGAAGGGTGCTGCATTCAGCTGTGAGTGTGACGTCAAGCAGACTCCACTCCACGATGCAGTGCCGTTTGAGTGAGGCCCTTAATCTTTATCAACAAAGCAGCAGGATATGTGAGATAATGTATTATCTGTGGTGTCAGTTTTACTCACCCACATGCCAGAGCGGGAGGATGACAGGATTTAGGGAGCACTCTGCTATTAGCCGACCCACACCTGAAACACAACCAGAAAATGTTCGTCCATTAAACCAGTGTAAAGGGCTTTAAAAAGAGAAATATCTAATTGTAAGTGCTGAATACGTTAGTATACAGTACATCGTCATCAAAATTACAAAAAACATGCTCTGTACTCACCCCATTTTAATCGTATAAATTCTTCTGTCATGTTGACTTTGCCTGTTAAAGAGGAGGGAGAGAGGAAGAGCTCATTTCCACAATACTAAAAGTAAAACCCAAAGCTACAGGGGCTACAGAAAAAGAGAAGAAGAAGAGGAAGGTTGACAAACCTTCAGGAAAAATGTGCACCCATTCTCCTCTGTTCAGTTTCTCCAGAATAAAATCCATCCCTTTTTGGTAGACACCGTCGCCTGCAGGAAACACATGATGCAGGTCTTTATTTCAGCAGACAGTGAGAGGAAACTGGAGGATAACAGAAACCGAACCTCACCTCTGCAGACGGGAACACACTTTCCTCGGCTGAAGAACCGTGAGTGTAGTTCTTGTGTGAAACAGATGTCAGATGCTGCTGGCGTCCTGCAGAATTACAGGTAAATATTCACACAAATCATTAACAAAATCACACTTATCGATAAAAACAAGTGAATGATTTAAGAATGAAAAAAAACTCACCACCGCATCTTGTTGAAACTCCACAAATGTCTGAGCTTTAAGACACCTGTAGCAAACAGATGTGATTATTTTACTGTTTTCTGTTGTTAATCTGTAGAAGTGACTTCAGGTTGTGTCTTTATCTTTACCCCAGATATGTGGGTCATCCATACAGGACTGATGATTGGACAGAGTGATGAGGGGTGTGTCCGAGGGCCTCTGGTCAATCAGGTCCAACAGAACCTCGTGGTTGTGGACCGTCAAGTAGTTCATGTACTCTGAAGGGGGAAAAATTAGGAGGGAGATGAGAGTAATTGTTTTAATGATGGGCAGGTACATGGTGGGCATGCTAACATTTATCATCCAACTTACTGGTCCAGAAGTACGAATAGGATCCCACCATGCCCATGACCAGTGAGCCTGAGAGCCTCCATGCCAAAGCAGGGCACTTTGGGAACGGCCATCTGACCTCCAGGGGCATCACGGCGCTCCTCTGACACTACATCCACACACACTTTGAGCTGGAATGATCCAACAGCACAAGAAACAGTCAGAGTAAAGCTTAACACATGGAGCATCAAAGAATTCAATGAAAAGACGTTATTGAGCTGCATTATTAAGAGTTTAGGAGCCAGTTCTGGGAGCTTTATTCGGATCTTTAAGTCAGGATATCTTTGCCTCTGCAGCTTTAATATTCACGTTTTCTCTCGTGATTTATTAGTATGGAATAAATAATATTATATATAAATCTTTATTTATCCTAAGGGAAATTGCTGTGCAGTGGTTGCAATACTAAGAGCAAATATCAGTTCAAATAAAAAGGTGGGAAAAAGCAAGCAACAGGTTAAAAGTTAATGTATATTTGGATAGGGTAATGTAAGCAAGTTAAAAGGTACATAGCATAAGTATAAACAGTAAGGTGCAGTTCAAACTATATAGACAATGCAAAAGTAAACATGTCTAGGGTCATGGTCACAAATGAAAGCAGGTTAATGGTGCTAAAACATATACTATGCACAAACTAAACATATACTTAGGTTAACAGCTATGCTAATAAATATCAACTGTGGATCTGCAAATTCAAAATATATACAGAAGTCTGGTTTTATGGAATATTGTCCCTTTTATTCTGCCTTATTTTTATGTAGAATATGTTGATAATATAAATTCTTCTAATTGATGTATCATGTACTATTCCTGCTGTGACAGTTTACCTTATTTTAAGTATGACTTAATTTTACACATAATCTCTACTAAATCCAAACCAGGAGTATTTAGTCTGCAGTGGTTTGACTGTAGAGCCTTTGTAACTAACCAGGTATTAACCAGCCTTTAAGGCTAAATACTCTATGACAGCAGCTAGCTAACGTTAGCCTTCTAGCTAACTGCTAGCTAAAGTTTACATTCACCTTCAGCTCAGAGGCATTTAATGCGAGCTCTTTAAAATATATATGAACTGATAAACTATTGAATCTGTAGTTAAGTTGCCTTGTTAGCTAACAATACACGCTGCTGTACTGATAGTCATTCAACAGTTATCTGCAAGCATTTTTATTCATTACTCTACTGTCGTCCAAAAACAGGCACAAAAATAAAATCAAACTTATTTATGCATTTAATGTGATGTGTAGATCTACGAGGCTTTATATCATATTTTTAACGATTTCAAAAACTTTTGTAGAGCTTAAAGCATGACAAGATCAAACATCTTCCTTACCTTTCTCCTGCTGACAGGCTGATGGTCACCGACCCCGGAACTGAAAGTCGCGCGCTGTATTGTGGGTGCTGTAGTTTTGGGGAAAATACTGTTTTAACATGATTTTAATATAATTTTTTATGTTTGTTGTTTGTTTTTATTTCCGTTTTGTTCTTCTCTTTATTTTATAATGTGACAAATTCATACATTCTGATAACGAACCTTAATCCTGTTTAATGTAGTCCAAAAGCCGCTTCCGTGTTGAGAAATACGGAACTGTGGGTAATGGATGCGGGAAGTAGGGCAAAGGTGAAGCTTTTCTCCCGTTTTGACCTGCTGTTTCTGATATAATGGCTCCTCTGTGAAAACTGAAATGAAAAAAGGAGTTTTTTTTTTTTTTTTTAGAAAAATATTTTGCACAAATTATACCCAGTGTATATACAAAGATATATAGTGCATGTGGGGCTTGATGTTGAATATTTTTGTAATCAGTCAATAAGAAAAAGAAACAATTATATTTTTTATAAGGAGAAAGGATACAAATATTTTGTAATTGTCAAATCTGTTCAAAAGCATACACCAGTAACTGAAATGTGAGTAATGACTTAATTAAACTCTTATTGGTTTAAAAAAGTGCATTAAAACCAGTTTTTTTTACACAGATGGCCGAACATGACCGGGCCTCAAAGTTTAAAATTAGGCAAGAGCCGTCTCATGACCCTGAACATTTGCTTTTATTGTGCTGTAGTTTAACATAATACCAAAAATATTATCACTAAGTCTTAATTACACAGACAACATGGCACTCCTGGGTTGTCACCCACTTTACCCATTCTTGGGGTGAACAATGGACTCTCACACTCTTTATATGTGAAATTCAAAACACTTTATTCAAACACAATAATCACAAAGCTTATAAAACTCTGCCTGGGCCTGAACACAGGCCAAACACACCTCTTCACCCTTTTTAATAAATTAATGACTTTTGGCAGAGCTTCGATTTTAAAAACATATTTAAACCCACTCTAAACTGAATGGTGATAAATTTACATTTTACAAACATCACAAATAGTTTGTAAACACAAAGCTCACACCCTCCCGCACAAAAAATATATATTCATATTTATGCTACATTCATACATTCATAAGTGTGCGTTTATGTTGTACCGTTACTCACAAAAAGTGAGCGTACAATCTCCATTAAACCGGAGGACACTTTGTACAGTTAAATGTGAGATTACATTTAAGAATACAATAATTCATTACATTTAATCATCCTATAATGTGAGTCCAAAGACACAAACACTTGTAACACAGTTTGTGGTACAAGAACACCGATCTGAGTCCAAACAGAGAGCTGCTGGTCCAGACCGGTGAACAGTGAGGGACTTATTTCACCAGCTGGGGGCGAGGATGTTCAGCCCCTTTAATGCCACCTCGAATCCCAAAAAACAGGCCTGAGGGAGGAAAACAGCAACAAGGCATTATAGTGGTTAAACAAAGTACAGATTCTGATGAGAATAACGTCAGAGTAAAGTTTTACCGCGTTGGCAGGGAAGGCTCGGAGAAAGACAGCATTGAATCCTTTATAGAGGGCTTTAGGTCCTTCCTCTCTGAGCAGCGTTCTCAGGACGTCGAGCAGACCTCTGTACTTCCCATCTGCAGCTACAAACACACACATGCACAAAAAAGAAGATTCATCTTTTATTTTTCAGATGTTTTGGTCACACGAGTTTGCTACCAGTACTTTGAGCTTTACTCGTAACTCTCTGACTAAGTTTTATGCTCTCTTATTAGCACTGTCTGACTGTTTGTGGGCTTCATGAAGCTGTTACCTCTGTTCAGAGCGCTGAAAGGTCAGGGAAAGAAGACATGTTTTTGTAATTACACTCACTGCCAGAAGGAGGAGACAACCGTTCTGCACTGCAGGGTTAAGAACACTACTTGAATTAATGTTCTGATGTCCTTTCACCACTGATTACAGAGCACAGTTTGAATACACAAGCTTAAAACGTCACCTTCCATGTCTATTTCCAGAGCTCAGCGTGAAGCTTTAAGTCGCCTCTGAGTCTCTCACCTGTCTGGAAGTTGGATTTGAGGACGTCTGGAGGAAGAGCGATCGTCCAGTTTAATATCCCCGCTATACCACCAGCCAGGAGGATGTTTGGAGTGCTGAGCTGAGAAACACTGAAGCATAAAGACACACGGACACACACAGAAGGTGAGGTTTACAGGATTTAAAAGAAAATCCTCGTACTTTATAAGCTTCTTCCAGAGGTGCAGGAAGAATTCAGATCCTTAACTAAACTGAAGTATGTCGGTATAATCAGAATCAAAATATACTACAAAGACAAAGTGTCAAATCCTCTCGTTTGAGAGGCTGGAAGCATAGAATCAAACAAATCGATCGCTTGAGCTCTACTTACCAAAAACATCATATTAATAAGTTTGTTTTTTATGCAAAAAGTCCTTAAGTTAATGTACTTTGTCACATTCGACCACAGTCGACATGTCTCCTCACCTTTGACCCTCAGGTGTCAGGAAGTTTTTGAGGTATTCATATGTCAGGAAGTAGAGACCGTTAGAAGGCACATCTGAGAGAGAGACAGAGCACACGTGAGGCTGTAAATCTATGCTGCACTTTGGATCCAACAATCATAAATACAATCACAGTTAAAATGGTTCCTTTGTTCTTACTCAGCTGGAAGTCACACAGATATTAAGGCTGTTCTGACCTTTAAGCATGAACACACATGTAGTGGAAGCTTTTACCAAAAATCTGAAAACAGGACAGAGTTTACCTCTGATGAGAGTCAGCACAGTCCCTTTGTAGACGCTGCGGATCCCCTGCTCCTTATAGAGCCGGACTGCGCAGTCAAGAGGACCCGCATACCTGGACTTTCCACCGCTGGCCTGCACCTGCAGAACACACATTTACACACATTTGTGCAGTTAGGACAGTGTAAAGTGCATGTTGCAAGAAACTCAATTACCTCACTGTTAAGGTCACTACTCTTCTACATCTCTGTCAGGTTTAGTCAGATTCTTGCACAAAATATATGAAGGTCTTATAAAATATAAAGTGTTGATATAAATTTAACAGCTTAACAGTAGGCATGAACATTAGTGGGGATGTTAATGTGGGCTCGTGGTAATTGGATGGCATTTCTAACTATTTTCAAAATTTTACAAACCAAACAACAATTGATTAATGCAGAAAATACTCAGCAGATTAGTATACATTGCATAAACACTTTACCTGCAGTAAACACTTGATTCTCTCTCCTGGAGCCACGATGACGGTGGTGAAGACCCCCGCCAGACAGCCGGACAGGAATATCTGAGTGTGCCTGCACAGAGGAGATCAGAAGCACAGGGAGCTTCAGAGTCGGGTCATAACTACAGTCAACCATCACATTCAACAGCTTAGATAAAAATATCGATTAGAGCAGCTTTAAATGATCATCTGCTCGTGGCTCTGTGAGGTCCTGCTTTGAGCTCAATGCTAACATGCTGATGTTTAGCAGGGACAATGTTTACCCTGTTTATAAGTATAATTTAGCATGTTTGCACACAAACATTTGAGGAGGCATTGTTGGGTTTTTGCAGATATCCGACCAGCTCATCTTCCCCAGTTCCTGATACTGATGCAGATATGCACGTTATTTTACAGATCGTCAGGTCTCACCTGTGGCAGAGTTAATGTTAACGAGCTTATCTTATGTTATCTGGCAGATCTCTTATCTATGTCAGGCGAGAGGCGGTTACACCTGGACAGGTCGCCAGTAAGTTACAGGGCTGACATAAAGAGACAGACAACCTTTCAAGCTCACATTCACATCTACGAGCATTTTAGAGTCACCTATGAAGCTAACGAGCATGTCTTTGGACTGTGGGAGGAAGCCGGAGTACCCGGAGGGAACCCACGCATGCACTGGGAGAACATGCAGACTCCACACAGAAAGACCCACTACGTCTGAACCGGGATTTGAACCGGTATTTTAGGGTGCATTCGGCCACCTAACATATCTGAGTGTGTTGTTTGGAGAATAATTAAAGCTTTATGTAATAATCTTCATGTGGGCATAAATGTTCATTTTGTGCAGGTGCTGATATTTGATTTAAAGCTTTTATTGGCTGATATGACGACTTACGGACACTTTACTTTATTCCCAATAACATTTCCTAAATGTTAATGAGCGCCAAATAGGATTTTCCTTATTTTTGCATGTATTAGGTTTTGCATTGTTTTATTTTTGACCTGATTATGTGGCAAGAGGAAAAGTCAGAGCATAGCAGGAGCAATCGTTATCTGTGGACCACAAACGAATGCATAAAAAAATAGCATCGGGACAGACACTAGCCGACTCTGGGGTTGAACACTTTACATCCTGTGCTTTTGTATTTGGTCTTTGATTACTTCTTCAAGAGACGAAAGGAAGGAAGTGAACAGCTGATGGAAAAACAACCTTTAACATGCTCAACAGAAAACACGTGTCCACGGAGCTTGTCCAAAGAGGAGAGGAGAGGAAGTAGTGCAGCGCTGTCGTTTTTACAGTGAAGGTGATTTTGAGGAACACAAGGACCAGAAATCCTTGTGGGGTGAGATGGAGGCTACACGTGTGACATTTCAACATACAAACATATATAGACAGACGAGCACACGGGGTGAAAATAAACGAGCTGAGACGTGGTGGGAGGAGGGAGGTAATGTGAGGAAGGGGGGGTGTAGCTTCGAGCAGGCGAATGACCGCAGAGGGGAGGGCGACAGAGGAACGGTGGTTATTTATAGAGCTTGTATTCCAGGTATTACAAACACACTGTCAAAGAGACACTCACACTGACAACTGTGTGCGCGTGTGTGTGTGTGTGTGTGTGTGTGTGTGCGCGTGTGGTTTTACTCACGTTAGAGGCTTGTTGGGGTCCGTCTGCTGGAGCTGCTTCCCCAGACCGAACCCGAAGAAACTGATGGCCATCATAGGAGCCACGCCGGCCAGAGGAGCCCCCATACCTTTATAGAGGCCGAGGATGCCCTGAACACACACACACACACACACACACACACACACACACACACACACACACACACACACACGTTCTGTTTCTGTCACATTTCCTGGAGACTCTAACCCTAAAACTAGTCTGCCCCATAAAATGAAATGATTTATTTTATGGCAATTTGTTGTTTTGAGCACTTTTTAAATGACTGAATGGTTGTTGTGTTGAGAGAGGAGATAAGGAGAGAGTTCTAGAGGGTGGGGGCCGCCACACTGGAGGCTCTCTCCCCAGAAGTCCGTAGACGGGCGTGGGGAATGGTGAGCAGCCCCGTGTCTGAAGACCGCAGATTCCAAGACGGGGTACAGGGGTGGAGGGGGTCAGAAAGGTTCTGAGGGGCCAGGGCATGGAGGGATTTGTAGGTGAGAAGGAGGAGATGCAGGACCTGACCGGGAAGGTGGATGAGGGTGGGGGTGATGCCAGGGCTTGGTGCGGGTTAGAACCCTGGCAGCACAGTTCTGCACATACTGGAGCCTGTCCAGGGATGTGCTGGGTGTCCCGGACAGGACTTTATTGCAGTAGTCCAGACAGAAAGTAATGAAGGCATGTACGAGGGACTGAGACAATTCATTCCTTTCCCCTGCCGACTTAGAAAAGCTCATCCATGCATTTACTTCTTCCCGACTCGACTGTTGTTGTTCACTCTGGCGTCAGTGAGCGTAACATCCAAAGACTGCAATCAATTCAAAACGGTGCTGCCAGCCTTTTAACTCCACTCCACAAGCGACCGTGTTACACCGGTCCTTGCTGCCCTTCACTGGCTCCCTGTGAGTTAGAGATGTGAGATTTTACTGCTTATTTTTAAAGCCTTAAATGGTCAGGCTCCAGCCTTCATCTGTGAGCTGCTAACTCCCTGCTAGCCTGACCGCTGCCTGACGTCTTCTGGCAGGGCCTTACGTTCACTTCTTATCTCTACTGATGCATTTAAAATGCAAAAAGCATAAAAGTGGAGTTTGTTTGAGAAGATTATCTTGCTGAACAAAACGTGTCAATCTCAAAGTTTCTTTTGCTTTAGAGCAAATTTTCTGCATTCATTAAAAACCCAAAGGAGGAATCCTGTTGGAGATGCTAACGTCACGGTTAGCCAAGAAAAATAAGTCATTCCTGCAGGACTCTATCTCGACTCTACGTCCACACGTTTTCTGGAAATGTTACTGTGTACTTTAATAAGCAGTTTGTGTGTGTGTGTGTGTGTGTGTGTGTGTGTGTGTGTGTGTGTGTTCACCTCTTTAGATACTGTCTTGCGGAAGCAGTCGTACGTCCCCGTGTAGAGCACATACTGAGTGCAGGAGGCTTTGGGCTGCGTCTGAAGTCTCACCTGGAGAGCAGAAATACAGTAAGAAAGGTCAGCTACACACACACACACACACACACACACACACCTCTGAACATGTGCGACCGTGTGAGGGAGGATTGTTGAGACGTTAGATAAGAGAAACACCCTGCAGTGTCTGCAGCTCCGGGGTGACTGATAACAAACAGGGTGTTGTTTAATGTCTGACGGTTACAGAGACATCAGATACAACATGTTCACGTTTAGTGTGTAGATAACTCTTAAATAAAACACACAGTCAGAGTCACTGTGTGATGTTTAACCTTAGATACTGATGTATGAGGCCGAGGCAGGCTGAGGTACGTCACAAACAGTGCAACAACTACTTATTTAACCCCTTCTACATGGATGCACTTAAATCTGAATTATTCTTTTTTCTGTATTTTCTTTATAATTTACTAGAAAGTTTCCCGAACAGAACTCCTGATAAGGAAAACAGGAAGTTCTACCAAATTTCCCGCTTCAGATTTGTTGATTTGCACGCTTGCATGTAGAGTCATTTTACATCCTTGCTTCAACACTGGATTCTAAAGTATCAATACTTATTTATATCTAACTGACGACCAGCTGACCTTTAAAGTTCATGCGGCCTCGATTACTCGGTCATGTCGAGTTGCCCTGTACAACATCAGGAAGACCCTACCTTTCAGAGCATGCAACACACCTGCTGGTACAGGCTCTCGTGATATCACACATTGATCACTGCAGCTCCCTCCTGGCAGGCCTTCCTGCATGCACGTTCAAACCTCTGCAGGTGATCCAGAACGCAGCAGCGCGACTGGTCTTCAGTCAACCCTAACAGCATATCCCTCCTCTGCTCATATCCCTCCACTGGCTCCCAGTTGCCGCTTGCATCAAATTCAAACCCTGTCGCTCGCTTACAAAACAGCAACAAAAACGTCTCCAGCCTACCTGAACGCCCTCATCCAGGTTTACACTCCATCCCGCCCACTACGCTCTGCCAATGAAAGGCGCCTGGTACTCCCATCACAACAGGGCCCTCAGTCTAACTAGACTCTTCTCCTCAGTCGTCCCCCGGTGGTGGAACGAGCTACCAAACTCCATTCGGTCCACAGAGTCCCTTTCACCTTTAAGAAGAAGCTGGCTAGAAGACCCAGCTCTTTGTGACCTCTGACCTTAATCATATTGATGCTACTGATGATGATATTGAGGATGTTGTTGAGGATGTTGATGATGATGCTTCTTTACACCCTGTGCACTTCCTGTCAGCACCAGTGTCCAGTTGCACTTGAAGCTGTCTGTTGGCTCTTACTGACTTCGTTCCCTCCCGTCTCGTTTGTTGCTCGTGTTGTATGAACTCTCAGATGTTCGACGCTTTGGACAAAAGCGTCTGCTAAAAATGTAACATTGTAACATCTGTCGTTAAAGGTGCAGCAGGGTAGTCATGTATAAATTACATGGGATCATCTAAATAGCATATAGCCAATTTTGTGAGCAGAATTTAAGTGTCATGTTTCTGTCTGTCAATATTCAATTTTAAAGCCTTTATCGGTCATACATGCTGCTATAATTATGCATCCCTAATGTTGGAGCTATTCACATAGTTTAGTAATATTTGTTTGTTCAACATTTAATCATTTATTTATTTATAGATGTATCTAATAAAAGTATATTTCTACAGCCTCTAATATAAAGAAACAAACTCTATTCCTCACCTGACGTTTGTATATTAGCATGCTAACAGCTGCTAGTTTGCACTTAACACAGAGTCCAGCCGAGGCCAGCAGTTCAGGTCAACAAAGTGCTGGATTAGCTGCAGTTTGGATCTCAAAAGCACAAATGATTTACCTCCTTCTCTTGCATGCTGTGTCAGGTCATGTACCCTGCCTGTGGGCCTTTTTGCCGGCCTCCTGAGAGAACCACCAGCAGCAGCTAGCGTGCAGGAATGACACGGAGAGTTCGGCTATGAATAGAAACGTGTGACAATCGCCCCCCTCGACTGAAAACTTTTCTCCTCTTCACCTCTCTGAAAATGTGAAACTTTGCAGGGTCTGCTCGGGGTCATGTTCAGCAGCCAGGAGGCGGATTTTGTTTATGAAATATTCTGAATGTGTCAAACAGCCGACAACAAGTAAACACCGAACCTCAAACCTGTTGTCTTTATAAAAAGCTGGTCACTAGAAAACTAATCCACAGCTATTTTGTTAATTGATCGAATCATGAAGTTTTTCTTTAAGCTGAATATTGTCTAATTCCAGTGTAACAATGACTTTTTCTCTACTTCAGTTTTAATTGAAGTTTTTATTGGGCCGAAAGTTTTGGGAAGAATTTTTGGAGCATCATAGGAAACTGAATCTTTTGTTGTTTTAGACTAAAAAACTATCAATCTGAAGACATTGGGATTTAGGAAATATTTATAGATCTCTTACATCTATAAATGGTAAATCAGTTGTTTGCGTCTCTGACACAAAAAAGGACCAATTAATGGCAAAGAAACCCTTGAACAGCTTTTTATCACAAGTTTGTGACATTTTCTAGACAAAAAGTTTACATATTACTTAAGAAAATAATCTTATGACACCTACAGCCCAATCTATAATGATCATAATAATTAGGTGCAGCTCTTAATTACACACACAGCAGTTCAGACTTGTCGAGGTGCACTGGAGGGTTCCACAAGGGAATAATAGATTTTATGAACTTCATGACCTGAAGTTTCACAAACCTTGCAAGTTACTGTCTGTTGACTTCCTATTCTAAAGCTGCATACTTTGTCTTTTTACTACAGTAGCCTACGTACTGCAGCTGCCCTTGTAGATACTTTGCATGCAGTATCTATACAATCAGGTCATGCTTTGTCATAACATTGTTCCTTGAACTTTGACCCCCTAACTTATACAACCTTTGCAGTCATTTGTGCAAAATGTGAATATTGTTTTCTTTCATCCACACACAGGGCATACGGCTGGACAAACTGCCAGAGTACTGAGGGTAAGAAAAGTCATAAAAGAATGCAGGCTTACAAAATGTGACCGGCTTTAGTAGGAAATCCAGGTAATCTGGCATTCTGCATTTAACATGTGTGGGCACATAAGACATCTTTATATCCTAAATTGAATACAAGTATTGGAAAGCAGCAACAAATTAAGAATAAGATAAATTCCTTCAGTTGGTAAAACAAATTAAGTTTTTTAAAATTAAATTTAAAGCAACTTTTTAAAAACTTGATTTGAAAACAATTTAATTGCAGTTATTTTAATAAATTGGTTAACAATTCTCTCTTTTAAGTGTGGCGCTATCATTTCAGAAATTGTAACAGGACCCCCCCCCCCCCCCCCCCCCCCATCTCTGGACAACAATAATCTGTGAAAAAATAAAACCTTAAAAATTGGCCTGCTTTACTAAACCATTACTCCCATCGTTCTTGTAACTGCCTCATGGCCTTGCTGACATTTAAAGCTGGTTTATCAATAATCCCCTGAACACCCACGTCTGACCACTGACTTTTTCCACTCTGAATCTGTTTTTACCCAGACAGTATGCAGAATAAAACTACAAGAATCAGGGACTGAAGAGTCAAGTAACTTTTAAAAATGTCCTCTAAGATCTTGTGGTTAAATCATAAAGGACATTTAGTCAGTTACCTTGATGGTGTCCAGCGGGTGTCCGGCCAGCAGCAGACACGCTCCGGCGACCCCTCCAGCCACGAAGTTCTTCAGCGGGGAAACTCTTGCCTCTTCCCCCATCCTCTCCCCCGCATGGCCCGAGCAGACAGCCGGTTCCCGGTCCGCTTCACACCGCCCAAAGAGTCCGCACACACACCGCCGCTGTCCTGTCTGTGTGTCCGTGTGTGTGTCAGCCTGTCTGCCTCTATAACGGTCCACCTGTCTGTCTGCACGACTCTGCACTGTGCCTTCAGACAGCTGAGAGGGACTGAGAGCTACTTCCTGTAAACAATCACTACTTAAGTCTTTATATAACTACACATGTTGAAGTCATTAAGACTCTGAATGTGTCTGTCTGGTTCTATTTATGCTGCCTCTAAAAACTTAAGTCTACGGTGCTGTAAATATATTTACTCAGAGAAACAGCGACCTCTGGCGGTGACTGCACTACAGCGAAAAAGACCATAAATAAAAATATACCATAACAAGAATATAAGGAAAAAATGCCTTTTCTACAAATAAAAAAGATATAAATCCATAATATATATATATATAGAATAAATATAAAAAATATATATGCTTTAATTTACTATAGTTGTAAAAATATATACTGTAGCCTAAAAGAATTCGATGATTTTATATTCACTCCAAAAGTACATGTAGAAAAACAGAGAAATATTAATGTATTTGATAGTATCAAATTTATCAAACATTATATCGATATTTTGGTCAGAGTTTGGTAGCTTTTTAAGAAAAGCAACGTTGAAAAATCCGGAGATTACTCTTTGTGCTCACAAGTCTGATATATTTTATTATCTCGTTATTACTTTTATTAACATTTGTTTCTTTATTATTTTGTTGTCAAATAGCTTGTGAATGTGTTTGTTATGTGTTACAATAAAGCAAAAAAAAGGATGCACCCATTACGTCATCAACAAGCGCCACAAGCAGCATTAGCGGGAATTTGACAGTTTAGAAACCACTGAGGAGTTTGCATTTAGGCAAAGTGAGTACATATTTTTGTGTAATCGGATGTTTAATTCTCCGGTAGCGTTACGCATTCTGCTCATGCCGACACTTATTGTTCTACATTATTTAGCCCGGCTTTTTGATCAATTACTGCTAGTTAGCTCTCTGGTTTCCTAGCTAGCATTACTTTAGCGTTAACGTTCGCGGTGTTATTTCCGTGGTTACCGGTCCTGTTCTCTGTTACAGTTGGTGTGTTTTAAGTTTGTTAAAGCCTTATAAACTGACCATGGTTATATTGTATGCTGTTTATCAGGCAGCGTGTCGTCATGACGCAGAGAAAGAGGCTGTCCAACACACCGAGCTCCTCTCAGAGCAAAGTAAGTGCCTTTTTTACAAACAAATCTTTATCGCATCCGTTTCAGTCGGCTTGAGTATTTTCAGCCTATTTATCAGCCCTTCCACCTTTTCATTCAAAACATGTCTCACGTTGTGACACTTTCTGTAAATGATCAGGACATGAGGTTGTGTTAGACTATTCGACAATGGTTTCAGCTTCTTTTCCCCTATGTAGAGACAGTCGGTCTCCTTCGTGGCTCAGGAAGAAGAAGATGACATAACCTTCACCCAACCAAGTAACACACAGGTCCAAAAGGGGCTGGAGAAGCTCTCAGCTGCACAGGTTGACCAAAAGGTAACAGACACAGTCAGAGTTATTGTAAATGATCGAAGGAAAGTTTTTCTTTTCCTTAAAGGATTATAAACATAATATCTGTCTTGTCCGTCCTGCAGACAGCTGAGGTGGTGCAGTACTTTCTGGTGAAGGACCAAAAGAAGGTTCCCATACGTCGAGCAGGTGAGCATATCTTCACCAACAAAGTAATTGCCTCTCATAATGTAAGAAATGTCTCTAAGGAAGTAAAATTTTTCCCTCTTAAATCTATCAGAATAGAATTTTAAATTAGCATAAAATAGGAACACTCAAAGTACAAGTAGCTGGAGGTTCTTACTAAGTACAGCACTTGAGTAAAAGTGTTGATTGTTGCTTTCCACGCCTGCTGATAAATATTTCTCTTTGTGTTTCCAGACCTCGTGAAACATGTGGTAAAGGAGTACAGAAACATCTACCCCGAGATCATAAAAAGAGCAGCACGAACTTTTGACCAGGTGTGTTTAGTCCGAGAGGATCAGTGGCAGCACTGGGATCAGCTGAACAATGTCATGATAAAGAAATGTACTGACTCTAACAGTGTGTTTCTGCTCCTGTGTTTAAACCAGGTTTTTGGCCTTAAACTGGTTGAAATCGACACCAAATATCATTTGTACATTCTCGTCAATAAATTGGAGGCAGCTGAGGGTGACTCACCAATCAAGTGAGTTTCCATAGCCATATTCTTTTTTGTATTTCTTTTAGAAATTTACTCTATTGCTTAATTTTCTATGCATATGCCAGTACTCATAAAACCGTTTATACCACCATAGTATTATATATTACATATTTGTGAAACTGTGTTGGTCTTCATTGTGTGCAGTACCCCTGCCAATCCAAAGATGGGTCTGCTGTTTGTGATCCTGAGTGTTGTTTTCATGAAAGGAGGCGCCGTCAGAGAAAGTGAGTGAAAGCTTCAAACTATAATGCTCCAACTGAGGGGGCATCGACTACACACTATAAATAGTCTTTTCATCACATCGCCGTAGCACATTTTTTCAACCCTGAAAACAGCTGTTAAATAACTCTCTTACAAGCCACCAGACTCCATTAACAGAAACAGTTACTTTACCTTAAAGAACAGGAGAGTTGCTGGTCTACTGCTCGCTCGATTGGTTAGTTTTTCATTTAATTGTGTGACTTTAGTGTTTTTCTTCTAAACAAGAAAAGGATTATCTCTGTAGGGATCCTTACTGTAATGTAGTCAGACAGCAAATATAACGCTGTGAAGCCTGTCCGTGGCAAAAACAAGAACTTTTAGTGGATTTACTCAAGGGTTGAGTTGCAGCAAATACCACTGCAGCAGTTCCAAAAGCTTTTGTACCTAGTATTCATTTAACCCCCCAAATATGTACAAAAATAGGGCCCAGGCTTAGCTTAGCTTAGCTTAGTGGTTAAATCGGCTGCCCATATACAGAGGCTATAGTCCTCGCTGCGGTGGCCCGGGGCTCGACTCTCATCCTCGGCCCTTTGACACATGTCATTCCCCATTCTCTCCTCCCCTGTTTCTGACACCATCCACTGTCCTGTCTCTCTAAATAAAGGCAGAAAAGCCCCAAAAAATCATCATTTACATCATTGTAAAGACCCCATGTTAAGATAGACTTTATTGATTCTCATTGCTTGTTTTTTATCTCGTTCTATTTAAGTCGTTTACTTATTTTTATTCTAGTTTTGTGTTAATTGTTGCACCAAAATCACCAAAATAAAATCCTTGTATTTGTAAACCTGCTTGGCAATAAACCTGATTCTGATTCTAATTCTGGTATGGTTGAAAAAGTTCATGTTGTGTTCTGTGTTTTAGATCTCATCTGGAATACGCTCAAGAAACTGGGTGCTGATCCAGGGTGAGGCAGCATCAGCATGTGATACTTACTGCACCTGACCTTCAGAGACTTTGAATTTTGTCCTTTTGATTATTTTTGTTCTCTTTTGTTCAAACATTTTCTCCAGAGAGAAGCACGACGAGTTTGGTGACGTGAAGAAGGTGGTCACAGACGAGTTTGTGCGTCAAAGGTAAGAAAGAACAGATGTCCTGTCGGTGTTCTTAATGTTCACGTTTACAGTCAGGTACATGAAAATAATTGTTCACCCCTCCCCCACGGCTAAAGGTGTGAATGAAGTTTACTGGTTCTGAGCTGAGAGAGCTCAGCTAGGTGATAGCTCAGTCATCTAATCCAGCAGACTGGTGATCAGAAGGTCACAGGTTCAAGACCTGCTGGGGTCACTGTGTTAAACTGTACTGGTGTGTTCAGAGCCAGTGTCTGTCAGACCGTAGACTCTGGTTTATACCACACCACAGAGCAGCAGGAGAGTGTCAGAACCAGACCACTACAGCAGAGTGGACTGGACAAACACTGACTCCAAACATTACTCATCAGTGTCTGTTTCTTCATGTTTTTGATTAGCAGGTTTGTCATGTGTTTCTGTTTTTAGTTCGGCATCACACTAAACTACGTCAGCGTACATGAATCAGTCTCATGCTTTACCTGAAAGACTTGTACTTAACACTTTAAGTGTTTCAAGTCTCATCAATGTTGTTCTGAACTATTTATTTATCCTGATAAAGGATTAGTCGGCTGTTGAGCTAAAGTTAGTCTCTGTTTGACCTCCAGCCCTCTAAGCCCTGCCAAAGAGCATTGTTGAAACTACAATTTTTATAGCGACACTGCTTTACTTTGTGTTTTTAACAGTCTCGAGCTGCTTTCCCACTGGTCAATAAACCTGCTAACACCCGGCTTTTTTACTTAGTGGGAAAGGTTACAATCGGCATTCAGACCCGGGTAATTATCGCCTCGGCTCAGATCGGCATTGATGGGAACTCAAAACCCGTGTCAACACGTTAATCTCCGCCCCCTGTCCGGCACGATGCTTTGCTCTGTTGGTAACTTCTGCGACTCCTCGTCATCGCAGCTACAAATTCAACCCGTCTCTGTCCGAGCAGCGCCCGAACATCCTTCTAGATTTGTCGGCGCCGAGTTTGATAAACAGACTGAATGAGTAACAGATACAATAAAGACCTAACCACCATAACATCTTCACCGTTCACTAACCCTGTCTCCGGTGCGTGCGTGACGTCAGACGGTGACACAGCAGAAAGGAGACTAATGGGAGGATACTTCACTGGCAATGGGAAAAGAGACAATTGGCATTCTTAAGCGGGTCTTCAGGGGTCTGAAAAACCTGCGTCAACGCGCTAATTTTGGTGGGAAAGGGGTGTTACTGACCAGGTTTGATTTTGGGGGAGGAGACCTCTGTTAATAATTCGGCTCTCAGTTAGAACCTCTTGAGTTATGAACTCTGAAACAATCTGTACTGAAAAATAGGCAAGCGGCAGCTCATGTAGCAGACTTTCCTGATGTCCTCTGGCCATGATTTTTTTACACATTTTTATTATGGAGGAGACGACCTTTGACCTCTGAAAAGGTTCTGTAAATAATGAAGCTAAAAGTGCATAGACTTAAGATTAAACTGTTCTTGGGAAACCCTACAACAACAACCGACTCTAGTGTTGTGACAGAAAAAAAAAATCCAGTTTCAATTTATCACAACACTGGTCCAAGTGTGACAGCTGTGTGTGTGTGTGTGTGTGTGTGTGTGTGTTTGTGTGTGTAGGTACCTGGAATACGTGCGAATCCCTCACACAGAGCCAGTGGAGCATGAATTCAGGTGGGGCCAACGTGCTGAAATTGAAGTGTCGAAAGCCAAAATCCTTGAGTTCATGGGTCAAGTAAGTATCTGAGTTTTACCTGCTTGCTGTTTTACTTTCAGTCGGTCTATGAACTAAATATTTGTAGCTCATGAATGTTTCTGTTCTGTGATCTCAGCTTCATGAGCAGGACCCTCAGAGCTGGAGCCAGCAGTACAGAGAAGCCCACTCCATCCCCACTTCATCGCAGCCCAGCACCAGCAGCCAGAGATAACTGTCCCTTATTACAGTCACTGTTTTACCTGCATTTTATTTATTTTGGGAAGTGATGCTGAAAGAGAGGAGCTGCATCAGTGCCAAGTCTAATTTTTTAATGTGTTTTTATGTTCATAGTAAAGTCAGAACTGCTACAGTACCAAATATATAGTACAGAGCCTGTTTTTAAGCTGAACTATTATCATATGTGTCTGTTCTTACTAAGTCTGTGGAGTCTCAGAGGAGCTTAATGACATTAAATATGACACAAAGTTAATCAGATATCCATTCGTATTTTATTGCCTGGACTTTAAGGTAACAGTTATTTGTTCACGTTCAGTAAATAAAATCTTTTTTTAACAGATTCATTGACGGTCTTTTCATTCATTCCTCTCACATACTCGTTGCTGTTAGACAAGAAGACAGTGACGTCCCAGTTCCTACATGTACACAGCTCAGGACACACAGGCACAATTGCACATTTACATGGATTACAAAGTTTGGATCTGATCAAACAGGGAGCACAAGTTTGACACTGGATTTTTCCTCCACCGACGATAAGAACTGAACGTGTGTTTAAAGGGACGACTCTATTTAAGATGTTTGTATCACATTGTGTGGACAGACGTACATGCATTTATTAACATGTGCTGGCATCCTTTTTCTTCTTTTAACGAAAGGATCCCCTGAGAAAAGGTTTTCTATTGCTCCACAGGTGACACAAAACAACTACAGTTGAATAGGACTCAGTTTGAGAAGCACACAGCAGGAGGGGTCTGTGTTATAAAACGTTTTGTGTTGGCTCGCTATCTTTAGGTTCTCTGGTACCATGAAGCTGCTGAACGTATGCTGCAGAACGAATCTGTTCCTCAGTCAAGTTCAGGGCCAACCTGTTCAGAAGTCTGGATTTGGGTTATTGGATGTGAACAAAGTCTAAGAACTGGTTGTTTGAAAGTTTGGAAGAAGACATACTTGTGGTTACTCATTAAGTATAATCATAATCATATATATAATATAATAATATCATATTAAGTGTTATTCAGATCAAAACCAGCTTTTATCTTTTTTCCTTTCAAATATAACAGATAAATTTCATCCAAAATAAGGATCATCCTGGTCCCAGCAGAACGGTGGAGTTAGAGTGAATTTTAGGAACAAAATGTAATAAAACTTTAAAACTGGACAAATGATAAATTTGTATCATGCCGTATATACATTTATATAAATGTATACTTTCTGCACTTGTTTTTTCAAACCAATAAAGACGACAATAGGCCATCCTTTCCCTCCCTTTAAAGCAGAACATATCATTAATTAGGGGACAGTTTACCACAATATATAATGATGGAGAACTTCTATACTTTTGCATTTTAATTAAATAATCCCTGACAGTGTTAAACCTTTTTCTGTTGCTGCAACGTGAGGAAGGTTGGAAACAAAATGTGAACCCACAACTAGACAATTACAATCCAAACATTTTGTTTTAGCTTCAGGGTCATAATAAACGCCACATTTTGGTATTTAATGAATCAATAACTTTCTTCTGCTCTATGCTTTGGTACTTTTTACATTTTCAAGTGTGTCTTAGATTTGTACGAGTATTACGGCCACGTTAAAGCTGCTGTGAGGAACTTTCAGTGATGATTTTGGCGCCCCCCTGTGGACAAAGCCGTACCTCTTATCTCTTTGCTGATTTTGTCCTGTTCTTGCTTAAGTGGTGTTTTTTAACAATTTCTTTAACAGTCACATGTATCACTCAGTTTGAACGTTTACACTGGAAAATGTAAACAAAGGCAGCGTGCAGTTAACTGCTTCGTCTGACACCTACCCCCCCACCCGCAGTTTCAGACATTAAAAATAACTATATAGAAATAATCAATATTATCACTGATTGTCTGGTTTACTTTTGTAGATCATACAGAGTCATCAGAATACATTTCAGTCTGTTTCATAACCAGTGAAAAAGTCCTCACAGGAGCTTTAAAGAAATAAAGATTACAAGAATGAAGAGGTCAAATTGACTGGTTAGCCTCGATGTTGTTTTGAAGGGGACTATCAGAAGAGCAGCTGGAATCTTCACACAATTCTGACTTTATTTTCATAATATTAAGACCCTTTTTTCTCGTATTCTTACAACTTTATCTCCTAATCCACTTTTTTTCCTTTAACGTGGCCCTAATTCTCAGCCGCAATTTGTGTGTCAGTCGAGAGACAGAAAAGCATAAATACTCCCAATATACTGCAGTATGTTGTAAAAGGCAAATAGGCTATTAATATGCTAACATTTATTTATATCCTGGGCCTTTTTAAAATATGGAGATAATATTTAACGGCTTCTATCTATCAGTCATGTGACTTCATTGTATACATTTCATCTTGACGAACTTTTTGCTCCATTAAAATCTAAATGTTCTTGCTGTTTTTGCATCTAAACCCAGATTAAACTTTGCCAGCTCCATGATACCAGTTGTCCGAGCTACCAGAGCCAGACCTAGTGGACCTCGCTTTGTGACACAGGCCCTCCATCTTGACCTACAACACAGATACTCTAAACAACAAGCAGCCAGTCATCTTTATATTATTGCCATGTTTAAAAACACACTGACACGTTGCACCGGATCCCCTCATCTTATTAAAAATGGCCGACATCAGTTAAAACATACTACAGTACACATGAATGTACAAGGCCTGCAGCTGCCTCCGGTGTGAGTCTGTGTGGAGGGTGCATAGAGTAATCATGTGTATTGACTCGTGTGAGGCACATCATGGTAATGGGCAGTTACAGTGCCAAACGTCCCCTCTGTGTTGGACTCTCAAAGGGTCAAACCAAGTACCAGTGCCTTTGGATACTCAGCTCTGCAGAGACATGAGATAGAATGACTCCGACTTACAGCCAGATTAAGTTTAACCAACACTTTGGGAAGTTGACTTGAGATGATCGATAACACTCTTATGTGTGTGTATGGTAAATGTGAAGCTAGAGCCAGCAGGTGCGTTAGCTTAGCTTAGCGCAAACAATGGAAATCGGGGGAAACTGCTAGCCTGGCTTTGTTCATAGGCATCCTGCTTTTGGTTTTACACCGTACACAGAATAAGAAGTGGATGTAGCCACATTAATGTCAGACATTGTTTTGTGTACGACTGTTGAAGGCTTCAGTTTTGCATTTTATCTGTTGCCATCGTGTTTTTTTTTTTGGAGCCAGAAGAAATGAAAGACTGGAGCTGGAAATAAGTGAGGAGTTAGCAAATGCTAAGGTATAAGCTAACACCTGTGCTCCTCGTCTAGCAAGTTGCAGCCGATGTGATATTTACTATTGGAAAAAACAAACAGCTGACTGCTCAGCTTAGCACTTAGCGTAGCAACGCCCTACAGCATAACTTGCTGTATATACTATTTGACTCTAAATGGATCCGTAATTTACTGAATCAACACCATGTTGTGTTGAAGAAGACCTGAAACTAGAGATCCAGGCCATAAATTAATTAGGAAATCAAGAAGTAGGCTCATATCCGTAAAGACTTCTCTACAGTCGGTCTTCTTTTTGCAACCACTGGAGTCGCCCCCTGCAGGCCAGTAGAAAGAATGCAGCTTTCACTTTAATATTGGCTTCACTATTAAAACCAAGAGCCTCTGTCCACTTCTTATATAAAGTCTATGGTTCACACTGTTCTGCATACACACAGGCAGTTCCCCACCATGTCCAGTCTTTATGCTAGGCTAAGCTAACTTTTCCTGGCTGCAGCTTCACATGGCAGCAAAGAAAGCAAAAAAGTGTTTCTTAAAATGTCAAAGCTTTCTCTCTTTCACAGTCAGCTTTGTTACCTCAGTGTGTCGACTATAAGCTGAACCACATCCAATCAGAAGCCATACCAGCTCATCGGTCGTCCCATGATGCACCTCTGTGAATGTGGAGACAAGCTGCAAAATGGCTCAAAACTACCTCCCAGTTCAAGTAAAACTGACGGCTTGGATTTGAAAATGATTTTACGCTCCATCAGTGCAAGAAGGGAGGAAGACACAGACAAAGGTACGAGTGACTTAGTTGAAGAAAATCCAAACATGTCGTCTGGTCAGTAAAGGAAGCCTCTTCTTCATATCACAGACATTTGGCCTGAGCCCTGCATTATAAAGTGCATTTACAATGGAAATAGGCTGCCATTGGAGAAACCTCTAATTTTATACATCACAGAGTTTGTCCATTTCATGACGGTGACCACAATTATATAAACGCTAGGATTACTGAAATTAAAAGAAGGCCACTTTCCATGAGGGAGGATGGAGATGAATCCAGTTCTCTAGATGTGGTCTGGGACCGTCTCCAACGCCTCCGCCGGTTCTCTGTCCACGTCCACGTTCTGAGAATGGAACAAACTCATGTTTATCTGATTCGACTGTGTATTCTTGAATGTGTCCGGCGAAACTATGATATACTATACTTTGATTTATGGCTAAAATCATTTTTAGAAGTAGATGAGGGAGGTGAGAGTTCATAAAAGAAGTTTTTTTTTCTACATTGCCTTTGGTTATCATTTGTATCTACAGCATTATTTAAGGGGGCAATTTCTAAACTTTAACATATTTAGGGGGTCTTAAAGACTAATAGGTAGCAAAGTGGATTGTTGCAGCCCTAAAACAGGCTGCAATGGCTGCAGCAGTAATCAGTGCAGGCAAATGCTCCCTGTCTACTAAAAGTTCTTGTTGTTTCCACTGACAGGCTCAGATTGTTATTCTAAGTGTGTGACAACATGACAGAAAGGATCCCTGCAGATATAGACCTTTTTGTTACAGAGGAAGATGATTGTTTTAATGCCAGAAACAATCATTACATCGCTATCTTCAAAGCCACCAGACTCCATTAACAAAAACAGTCATTTTACCTCATAGAGGACAGGAGTCGCTGGTCTACCACTGCCTTATTCAGTCAGTGTGTTTGTGTTATTGTGCGACTTTGGTGTTTTAAATGGTTATTTAGGATCCAAAACTAAGTTTGTGTAACACACAATAACACAAACAAACCAACAGATCGAGGCAGCGCTAAATCAGCAACTGTTATTATCTGATAGGTAAAATGACTGCTTTGTCAATGGAGTCTGGTGGCTTTGAAGAGAGTGATGGAACAGATGTTTCTGGTTTTAAAAGGGGGATCTTACCTAACCAAAAAGGTCTCTCTCTGCAGAGATCCTTTGACCCGAAGGCATTGTGTTGAAGACAATCTGTTTTTGCCAGTGAAGAACAACAAGTAGTAATTTTGAATAATTCAATGAAATCCCAAAATATGTATGGCCCATGTTTAAGCTTTGTTACCACAGCGGTAGCTACCATCGCTAACTTAGCCTATAACAGAGGAGCCTGTGGTGACATAGTGTACAAAATATATATATATACATCTTCCCCAGGTTTATTAAGTCACTGTGCTTGTGGGTGTTTCTTGCCCTGAGTTTCACCTGTCAGGTCACATACATGCAGCTCATGCAAACCCTGTGATTGTCAGTTCTTGTTGTGTTTATACACAACTCATATCTACTCTGCCTTCCTATACGTTTAAAAAAGAAAAGTAATAATTTAACTTACCACTGGTTTGTCTCTGTGCGTGTTGACAGCTTCAATGTTGAGGAAGACGGACTCCACCTTACAACCTGAGAGAGAAACAGCAACAATGTGATGTGAATGTGATGAAGGAGGCAAAGGTTTGGGGAGTCATGTTGCAAATGAGGGACGAGGAGATTAAAGAGGGGAACCCAAAATAGAAGCTGAACAGAGAGACTGACCGTAGGCGACTGGGGTGAGTTTCAGAACCGTGTGGAGAGGACACTTCAGGTAGGGCAGCTCATCTGACACACAGGGGGACAGAAAGGTCATATTTGTTTAATTATGACATTTAATACGCTAAAGATGTATTTGTAAGAACAAATCCCAGGGAAGGACCAAAACCAACAACACATTCGTCTTTCTCTCAAATCTGTCTCACTTCCTGTCTGTGGCTCTCAGTTTCAAGTTTGTTACCACTGAGGAAGAAAAACCAACATTAATATTAATAAACAAAAAGGC
The DNA here is from genome assembly GCF_022749685.1 of Semicossyphus pulcher. Lineage (NCBI taxonomy): Eukaryota > Metazoa > Chordata > Actinopteri > Labriformes > Labridae > Semicossyphus > Semicossyphus pulcher. The sequence continues at coordinate 30,741,060 of NW_027211637.1, forward strand.
AGATATATTGCATTATTTGGGACTATTTTCAGCGGTGGTTTAATCTACATTTTGTTCCACCAGACTCCATTGACAAATGCAGTCATTTTAACGTGTAGGCCACAGGAGCTGCTGGTGCACTACTGCCTCAATCTGTTAGTTTGTCTGTGTTGTTTTGTGACTTTAGTGTTTTAAATGGTTAGTAAGAATCATTCACAATATTTCTGTTACACAAAAAAAAAATATTTGATCGAGGCAGAAGTAGACCAGCAACTCCTGCTTTCAGCTAGGTGAAATGACCTCTTTGTCAATGGAGTCTGGTGTGTGTGCAGAGAGCGATGTAACGTCTGTGTGTGGTTAAAACAATCATCTTCCTCTGTAACAAAAAGGTCTATCTCTGTAGGGATCCTTTCTGTAATGTTGGCACACACTTTGAGTGGATGTACTTTGATCAGATGCGAAGCCATAACAGCCCGTTTTGTGGCTGCCAACTGCACATTGCACCGGAACAATTCCCCAAACCTTTGTACCTATTCGTCATCTACAGCCCAAATAATGTAAAAAATATTGTCAAGGTTTAAAAAGACTCGAATTCCCCTTTAGAGAGCTGATGACAAAAACACATTTTGTGTTGTTTTATTCACCTCTCTGGAGACTGTCGATATCTAGGACTCTGCAGGCCAGCATGTGGCCCATTAAAATGAGGAGTGCGTGTATAACAGGGAGACCTGAGCAGTGATACTGCAAATAAAAATGTATTTTTTTCTCACTTGCACTTTTGTCCAGGAAGTAGGCCAGCAGACACCTCATGACGGCCTGGTGACAGATGACTAGAACGTTCTCCTGCCTCTCCAGCTCCATGATGACCGGCTCCAGGCGCTGCACCAGGTCCTCGTACGACTGTAGTGCACAGAGAGACGTTAGTGAACAATCTGCAGCTTGAAGGACAACATTTCTCCTGTTAGTCACTCTCCCTCCTCACCTCTCCTCGGGGGTAGCGGTAGCGGTACTTGTCTTGGTCCCTCAGCGCAAACTCCTCCGGGTAATTCTCCTGAATCTCCTCGTACGTCATGTCCTCACAGACCCCCTGAGACGGCACACAGATAAACACAGTTTGAATACACAGCTCTTTCTCACGCCTCGTTCACAAACAAACGGGAAACATAAAGAGGGCACAAATTTCACTGGAAAACTTTAAAAGCAAAGAGAATAAGCATTAAACTTGACCTTAATCAGTCTGCTTAAATTTAGCATCCAATGCTGCTTTTGTCTTGAAGTATGGCCGTCACAGAGAAACATAGCATATTGTTCTTTAAAGTAAGAAATCCAGACTAAATGTTTTATCAACTTAGACGTCACAAATATGGAACAATAATATATTGAGAACACTCACAGCGTCGATCTCATTGAGAGCCTTCCACTGCTCGTACTGGACTCCCAGAGCCTCCGCAGTCTGGATGGTCCTCTTCATGTGGCTCGTCCACACCTTCAGGTCACTGATGCACTGCCCGCGCAAGTACGTACCCAGAGCACTGGCAAACTGACACACAAAGAGAGGACATGAGAGTAGAAACAAGATATGCAATGCATACAGTCAACACACAGAGCGCTAACAGTCCTCACCTCAGCCCCGCGAGGCGACAGCCCGGAGTCTCCCCCGATGCGACCCACGAGGTTGAGCTCGCTCTCTCCGTGGCGACACAGGTAGATGGATCTAGGGGTGACGTGGATGTTCATGAGGTAGTAGACTATCCGGCTCTGGATGTGGTCCTGGACCCGGTTCACCAGGTACCTGCTGCCCACGTTGAAGATCTTGATGTAGGATAAGTTCCTGCGAAAACACGAGAAGAAAATCGTTTGATGCAAACAGAGCGACAGAGCATCAAAGGTTTGATCATCATCCAAATCCATCCAATCTCTGAGACTCACAGGATGCAGATATAAGGACGTTGAAATATGCAAACTACACCTTCAGTATTGGGAAGGTTTTAGTTCATAAAGAGGTGAATGTTTATGTCTGTTATAGGAGCTAATATTCAGTCTAAAGCATGAAAATCTGACATGCTACATGTCAATCAAACACCTCTGAATCTTTGCTGCGTAAAGGACAAACTTCTTCTCTCACTGATACTGAACGCTGTAAAACAGTGAGCCGGGAAAGATCCAGTGTGGATATAAATAGAAACACTGTGCCGACTTGGACACAGCAGAAGCCGTCACCTGTCCTTGTGGTCGTCCAGCGGGACGTAGGTCTGCTTGTAACATTCGATCCTCTTCAGGAAGTCGGCCACGGCCTCCTCTTTGTCACAGCCCACGTAGTCCGGACTGCTCAGCTTCACTTGCTGTGAGGAGACACAGAGAGAGTATGAGAACACTTTTTATTTCCTAGGTTTATTGTTTTATCTGCTCGAATGTAATCTAAATTAGTCTTTCAAAATACAAACGAGGATGCAGACACTTTGCTTCTGACTGGGTCTCATCAGTCACAATGCGTCCTTCCCTGATTCGTCGCACATCTTTTACGGGGGGGGGGAAATAATGTGCTACTGACTTTGTTTTCTACGCTAGCGGCTGTTTTGAAGTTTTACATTTTTAAATGCTCTTGCAGCCTACATGCACAGCAGGGAGGCTATTCAGGCAGCTTTATGTCCTGCTGCGTTTAAGGCATTACATTAACCACGACTGTTTCCAGTGAGAGAACCAGTGTCTGTTTGTGTTTCATTTTAAAAACTGTGTTTTAAAGGAAAGAGGACAGTCTGAGGCGTGACGAGAATGGAGGAGAAAAACTGACGCTGAAGACGTGCATTGTTTTTGCAGCAACACTTATTTTTAAGAGCTGCACAAACCGCACACAAACTCATCAATAACTGACATACAGCATTAAACTGAAATGAGCTAAACTGAAGTGAAAACAAGAAAAAAAGAGGAAGAGAAAGTAAAGGATGGAGCACAGCAGGAGGACTGCTCTCCATATGTCCAAACGGACTTGTTACTGAACAAACGCCAGAGCAGATCTCTGACGGACACACGTGACCTGGCAGCTCCCGCCTGCTGCTCTGAGCACCGCGCGCTCGCTTCAGTCTGTTCACCACACACAGGAAAACACACACTGGGCCCTGGCTCCATCAGTGATCATAGAACCACACATTTCCTACACACACGCACACGCACAGTTCACCTACTTTAATATTCTCAGCGATGATTTCTGGATCGTCACATATGGACTCCACAAAGAAAACCTGCACAGGTGAGGAAAGAAGAGGAGAGGACTTGTAGCAGGAGAAGAATGATTTTTATTTGTAACGAGCGAAAACAACGAAACAGACCTTGTAGCCGTTCTCCTTCGCAAAGCTGAGGATGACTTCTCTGCGCTCGGACGTCGTGTTGGTCGCATCAAAAACCTGAAAAAAGAGACGGATAAGAGACTAAATAAGATACGGCGAGTATTTATAGGCAGGTTTAATCTAAGTGCTCAGAAAACCAGGTTAACAGAGAGCTACAGAACTACATCCTAATATAAACATTAAATTAACTAAATAAAAGGATTTAAAGTTTTTAAGTTCTGAAGAATCTTTACAAAATCAAACCCAGATTTTGATCGTGTTCGATTTGACTCACCACGACCTGCCCGAGCTCTCTGTTGAAGTAGTCGCACACGTCTTTCAGGGCAGCGACGGCACAGGCCCTGAGCACAGAAAAACACACTCTGAAGATCACACTTCCTCCCCCACACGCCGACACTGTCATGCCGGTTTCATACATATTTAAGCGACTCATATAACGAAGAGACGAGACATTTAAAGTCACTCAGCGTTAGCAGAGAGCCTGTGCAGTGAAGGTTCATACTTGCGTATCTTCATGGCCTCCGTGTTGTCGGGTCGGAAGAACTCGAAGCTGTTGTAGGAACGTGTGGCGTCTCGTCTGTACTGACCCACATTAAACACTGAAACACAAAGAGAAGTAATGATGCTGGGGTTTATTTTTTAAATCAATTTTTATAATATAAATGATTATTATGTTATTATCACACTGAACACAAATATATTTTGTCTTTCCTTGAAATAATCTCAGTGGAGGTTTTATTTTGAAGATGTCTTTGCAGGGCTGCACAATTATTCTGATATTAATCCCACGCGTAGAAAACTAACGTTACCTATAGGGCTGGGGCGACTCGTCGACGTCATCAGTTACAGAAATACGTCGATTTGTATAACGTGCATTGATGTGTCAAAAAACCCAAAGGGCTGAGTTAGGCACTGGAGCTCAGTAAAGTTACATGTGAGCAGAATGAAGCCCCGATACGATGTAGAACGTTAGCTTAACTTTCTCTCTGCTCCTTTGCCTCTGTCTTTCTCGTACTCGCTCGAGCACTCACTCAATTCAAACTTCACGACACAAGTTACACTGTCGCTCCCCCAGGGGGCGATGGAGAGGCATGTCATGTGATGAGCGCTTAGCTTGCAGCGCCAGTTCAGAGTGGAAGAGTAAACAACAGAGAGCGTGTTTAGGTTCATCGAGTGACCGTGTTAACTGGTGACTTTCAGCTGAATGTGTCTGCGGTTGTCGTGGTTTGTTGTTTTTCATTACGAGCTCAAAACATCCTTCTGTTACATCTCTGAAGTGTTTGTGCAAACGCATGAAGGCGACGCACGTCATGAAGGCGACGAACGCTCAGTCGTGTTTTGAACGCTGCTTGTTGTTACGCTAAAACAGGAAGAGAGCGAGTCGCTCGTTAAACTGAAACACCGGCCCCCCGAAACGACTCATCATCGCTTGTTGGAGGTGTTTCAGGTTTAGGGCGAGTGATGTTGAGAAGAAACAATAATCAGCATCATGAAACCTGCGTCTGCGCCGCAAACAGCACGACTAACTTGTTGAAGCAGCTGAAAACACAGCGTGCAGCACGAGGAGTGTTTGCGTTGCATTTTGTCTTCAGAAGATTCACATAAAGAAGCTGATTTTAAGTCTTAGTTTGATGCTAAATGTGTCCGTGAGCTGGAACGTACCAGTGTGATCATGATGGTTTAAGAAGAAAGAGTGTGAAACCTGAGTCTCACTGTAACCCCGCATGGCCGGTCATGTGATACCTTTAGTCGTGACGCCGATCCAGTTCAGGTATCTGGTGAGCTTTTTAGAGATGTAGGTCTTCCCTCTCGCCGGGAGTCCCACCATCACGATCATGGTCGGGGAGTTGGTGAACTGGGGCACCGAGGCTGAAACACACAAACACACCGACAGACAGTTAACACACCTGAGCTGCAACTGTTCGTTTACACGCAGGTTCATGTAGAGGTTGAATGCTGACAGAGCAATCTCTAAAAACGACCTGCATTCAAAGTTAATTACAAGTCCTGAAGGGTAAGATTCAGTGTTTACCTCTGGAGGAGATAGAGGTCATTTAATCTACAACCAGGAGCTAATTAGCTTAGCTTAGCACAAGGACTGGAAACAGCTGGCCTTACTCAGTCCAAAGAAAACATAATCTACCCATAAACACCTTCACATTCACACTTTGTTCATTTCTAACCTGTAGATGGAGTAAAAAGATGACCTTCGTGAGCCTATTCACCGACAGGGACGAATACGGCCTGAAAACACAACACAGTGGAGTCAGTGACTCAGTCAGTCTGCACATGAGGCCAACGCTCGCTTGCACTGCTGGTCATCAGCTTTGTCGCAGTGCATTTCCACACAGCTCATCAATCCAAGAGAGTCATCAGCAGAGCGGAGAATCACTTCCACAGAACAAAACAGACGGTTGGAAGTCTGGGAACTTTCTGTTGACTTCATCTGTCAACCCGTATTTCAACGATTGCAGCTGATAAACTCTGAGACACTTTGTGAGGGGAGGAAAGGGTGGATACCTGCATCCTTGAGACTGACGCAGTTCAGAAACCACCGAGGCCACAGAGCTGAGAGGCCTAGAACTCATCCACGATGAACTTTGGTTAGATCTGGGACAGCTGGGTGGGTGCTAACACCCAATGTAACACCTGCACCCTCTGCTCAGAGAATCGAGATCAGAGCTCTAGCACTCGTCTCGCTTCCTCTTCTTTTTCTTCTCCTTCTCGCTCGATAGCTTAAAGGAGGAAAACCTGGGAATTTCTTAGGAATCCTGCCAAAACCATAAAAGGAAATAAGGCAGGGCTTCACCTTCACCGACAGTTATTTTAGAAGGAACAGACCACACAAACCACGTCACATAGGCACACATGTATGAGTGCACAAAAGTCTTTGAATAAAGAACATTAAGTGATAAAATCTCTGAGCGCTGAATAAACTCTGAGTAACCCAGCGTCCTCCCTCGACAATTTAGGTTGTTTATAAGTGACAGTCAGGCTGCGCAGAGAAAGGGCCAGGACATGAGAGCTCTGGTTAAAATAACTATTACACGTCTGACATACACCACCCACGTTTCAACCAACGTTACATTTGTAGGAATACGAGCTAAATCCTGCACTTCTTCTTCCAGCACCTCAAATGTGATGGATTCCTTGTTTGTTCTTGATGGTTACGTAGATACTAACCATGACTCATGACTCCTGACATTTAGTCAAGGGTCAGTCCACAGGGGTGTAAAGTACATGTACTCAAGTGCTGTAATGAACTACTAAGTGCAACATTGAGCTACTTGTACTTTACAAGAGCAGAGCATTTCCTGCTGCTACGTTCATCCATCTTCTCCAGTACTTCTCAGAGAAACATAAATGGCAGGTTAAGAGGAATAAAATGTGTTTTCACAGTTTCATTTAGAGAAATGTTTGAGGTCCAAAAAACCTGACCACAAAAAACCAACAAATATTAGAGAAATGAAAGATTCCTGCAGTCAAACTGTTTTCTTCTTTCCTAATCATCTCCCGGCTCCTCACATTTATCTAATGACCCGACCCGGCGACCCCTAAAAACTGGACTTCACTGTAAACAAAGCAGTTCAAACTGGCTCCTCCAGAATGCTGCTCTAACATCGATGCATCAGTTTAAACATGTCAGACAGAATCAGATATCAGTCAGAGAGAGAAGCGGGACATTTTGTTCTTAACACAGGTCTTTGACTTGTAGTGGAGACATCTACACACTTGTGTTGGTACTTTTAAGTAACTGTTAAATCCCCACCTTTGAGTGTTGTATTAAAAACAAGGGAGCTGTTTAGCTTAGCTTAGCATAAATACTGGAAACAGGGGGGAACTGCTAGCCTGGCTCTGTGTAAAGTTACACAACGCTCCTCTAAAGCTCACTGACATGTTCCATCTCTTATGACACACAGAGGCGGTTCACTTATTATATAATTGTATTACTTTAAAGGATCTGTAAACACCTTCCCTATCCGATCTGAAAGCATAACCAACATTTTATTGCGGTTACATTCCCCACTGTGAGTGATGTATTTAGAAGTTATAAGCTTAGCTTAGCATAAAGACTAGCCTGGCTCTGTCTACAGTAAAGGACTTGTCTGACAGTCCACTGCTGTGTCTTCAAGATCTTTACTCGTCACATGCTCACACAGACGGGCAGTGAAATACAACGAGAGGCCGTCGATAAAAACACTTTAGCATCAACTCTAAAAGACACAAATACAGAAAGAATATAAAAATATAAAGATGTCGGCTTACACGGACACAAAGCTGGATAACTTTACGAGTACATTTAGCTGCTCATGCATCCAAACTTTTACCTGTATTTCTGTTTATTTACTGTTTTACTTTCCCAACTTTGGAAGTCGTCCTTGTTTTAACGAGCTTTAAGTTGTAATGTGCAAACAACACTAAAAAGAAGACGTGTTGTATTTCATGTTTCAGCACTAATGTAGGTTACAGTACATGGACAGCAGCTTATGATAACAATACCGTACGACAATACAAAACATTGACCAACAATTCATCAATCAGTAGAAAGTAGCAGTCGACGTATTTCTGAACCAAATGTTTGTCTGACTTCAGGAGGTGTTAACGTCCAGTTTTACAGTTGCAAACTCATTTTCAGGATATTCTTAAGGCACGTGAAATCTGAGAACACATTCCAACACTGTTCATTCATAAAGGAAATCATGCTTAGATGTCACCTAGCAGAGGATGTACCATGCTGCAGCAGAGAGTATCAGGACTAGCTGCTAGCTGTAGTTAGTCATACTAGGATGGAGTAAAGAGTGCGCACGTGGCCTCATGCTGAACCTTTGGGGTGAACGTCCCTCCGGCCTCTCACAGAGAGGGAACGCCGTGCTCCTCTGAACACACACACACACACACACACACACACTAAGTCGCTCTGCTCTCATTAAACAGTCTGACACCTCCTTAATGAACAGGTACAAACCTGTCCAACTGACGTTAGATGCCACAAAGCCAAACAATGTGTTATCCATGTGTGTGGGAAAGTGTGTCATGTGCTGAATGTGTGTCAGGCAGTGTGTGTGTGTGTGTGTGTGTGTGTGTGTGTGTGTGTGTGTGTGTGTGTGTGTGTACTCACAGCCTCTGCGTTGACTCAGCCTGCTCTTCATCCATGGCACCCAGGTCTTCTCCAGAGGGTTTTGAGTGAGTTTTCTTTGTGTCTGTGACATGGCTACAACAGCCAGGTGTGTGTGTGTGTATACACCTCTGTACTGAGTGTGTCTGTGTGTCTATGTGTGTCTATGTGTGTCTATGTGTGTGTGTGTGTGTGTGTGTGTGTGTTAAACAGGAGGACGGAGCAAAGAGGAGCTCTCCAGGTGAGCGTACAGATTTTAAACTTTCTCACACGGTGTCAGCGGGGGAGGAGATCCGAGTCATTTGTCAGTCAGCACACCTGCTGAGAGTCTCTGATTGGTTGGATGACCTGTCAGTCACCTTCACTGTCCCGGTAAAGCCCAGATATGAGGTCATCCATCCGACCAATCGCAGAGCACAACTCTAAACTTTGCCCCAGCATACAGGAAGTGGTGTCAGCTGACAAACCAGGAAGAACCGCGCTGAGCAGCTCGACCGGGATTTAATGTGATGACTAATAGACAGTGATGCATCAACCCAGCCCTGTGAGTGAGTGTGTGCGTATGTGTGTGAGAGAGTGTGAGAGAGTGTGTGTGTTCTTGTTAGGTGCTTCTCTGGCCAGGGGGGTGTAAGCAGTGATATGTGAGGACACATATCTGTTAAAATCATCATGCTGTGCCCCGGTGATGCAGGTTAACAGAGTACTGTCACTGAATATATCTTTTTATTTTATTTTTTTAAAGATTATTTTTTTGGCCTTTTGGCTTTATTTACAGGACAGCTGAAGATAGACAGGAAACGTCAGGAGTAGAGAGCGGGGGATGACATGCACAAATGATCGGCAGACCGGGAGTCGAACCTGCGATCAGTGCGACGAGGACTGTAGCCTCTGTATATGGGGCGCCTGCTCTACCGACTGAGCCAAACAGCGCCCCTCACTGAATATATCTGATGGAAATATAATCATCCTTTTAACCACATTTAAAAGACGGTTACTACGGTTACTGTACATTTAAAATATTACATTAAAACGCCATTATCTGATATAAATCTGCTGTTTAAACGCTGAAGGGGAATTCTGCGTAAAAAGAAGGAAGTTATTTTCGGCCTCTGCTGATTTGATTGCAACCAATATTTTTTGATCTTTCATTTGTCCCTCCACAAACACTCTTTATTTGAGCAGGGACAGTGCACAAAGAACATTAACCTTATATATAACAAGGTGAGATGTGTTGCCGGTGGTCCCTGGGCAGGTAAGGAAATAACAATCAGTAAGAGGACAAAGATATTATAAGAAGACTGGACATTAAAAAGCTCCCCAAACTAACACGAGATCACACATAAAACGAGACATTAAAAAGCACCCTAACAGCACCCACACAGAAACAAAGAGTACAATGAGCTCATTTTGAACCCTTTATATTGTTTAATAGTTTACTCCAATGCATCTAACGTTACAGGATGATCATGTGTATATTTTATGCTTGATCATGTCGATTTGCTCTGTACAACATCAGGAAGATCAGACCCTACCTTTCAGAGCATGCAACACACCTGCTGGTTCAGGCTGCAGCTCCCTACTGGCAGGCCTTCCTGCATACACATTCAAACCTCTGCAGAAGATCCAGAACGCAGCAGCGCGACTGGTCTTCAATCAACCCAAACAGCACACGTCACTCCACTGCTCATATCCCTCCACTGGCTCCCAGCTGCCACTCGCATCAAATTCAAACCCTGTTGCTCGCTTACAAAACAACAACAAAAACATCTCCTGCCTACCTGAACTCCCTCATCCAGGGGTCCATTTCACAAAGCAGGTTCAACAAACTCTGAGTCTAACCCTGAACTCTGAGTTGATCTACTCTGAGATAGGAAACTCTGAGTTTTTGGTTCCAGAACAGCTGATCAGAGTTAGTTCAATCAACTCTGAGTAGGTTCACCCGGAGTTAAGTGTGTGCACGCTGACCGTAAAAAGCCAGCATTAATGGAGCCCCGATGCCACGATTCACCATGGCAACGGTACACAAAAAGAGGTCCTCCTACGTCACACCAGTGGAGCTCGAAATCATCACGCTGACGTTCAGCGAATACGAGCATGTTTTTAGAAAAACAAAGTAACACGGCTGCAGCTGCAAAAGAGAGAGAAGCGGCGTGGGAAGAAACTGCTGCTCGAGTTAATGCGCAAGTTTGAACTGGTCTATTTATTTAATACTTAATCACGACCGGAAGCTAAAATTTATATTAATTTAGGAGCAATGCAGCGGGAGAAATAAACATACATGGAAGCACTTCAATCATATTTTAAATATCAAACAGATTAAATATCATTCAGTGGCTGTTTTAATGTGCATTAGCTTTATCCCTAACATGATGCTGACTTCACATACATTATAATTCATGTTGATTAAACTGAATGTGTTAGTTTAAATAAATAAAAAGGGTTTTATATTCTAGAGGGAGGAGACCGAGCGTAACTCTGAGTTTCCTGAAGAAAACCTGCTCACGACCAGATGAGGTTCATAGAGTCTGTTACTACGGTAACTGACCGAGAGCTTAAGTTACCTCCCTTTGTGAAACGGAAAACTCAGAGTTTCCCTCATTTCAGGGTTAACAGACTCAGAGTTTTCAATAAACCTGCTTTATGAAACAGACCCCAGGTCTACACTCCGTCCCGCCCACTACGCCAATGAAAGGCGCCTGGTACTACCATCAAAGCAGGGCCCTAAGTCTCTAACTAGACTCTTCTCCTCAGTCGCCCCCCGGTGGTGGAACGAGCTACCAAACTCCAGTCGGTCCGCAGAGTCCTGTTGTTAGTAGTTGTTAGTTGTGTTGTATTAACTCCCAGATGAAGCGTCTGCTAAGTAAAACTTTTCACTTCACATGTTGTAAAGTAAACTACCCACCAACTACCAACTACCTAAAATGTTTGCTTACATACAGTGTTTAAGTGTATTTTAGTTTTTTCCTCCACTGACCCTAACCTGAGTAGGACTCGGAGTGTTTGTCTTTGTGCTTTAAGAACTTTCACACTGTGGTATTTGCACTTTACAGAGTTGACCTGCTCACTGGTGTCCTGGTTTTGATCGGATTATTGAAGTATCCTGTTTGTGTTGTCCATGTAAACATTGTATCCTGGCTTGGAGCTACCTGGATGTGTTACGGGTTCATCCAACAGAAACCAGACTCCTGTGGCATGTTAACACCGGCTCAAGGTGTCTGATCGTGTTTCGTTGGTACAGAACATCAAGGCTCCTAAACACTCCTCAATATAAATAACCAGGATTCTCATGTTTCACGTAAACATCACACCACAGCACTAATTAGCATGTTTACACATTCACAGCTTTCCAGGATTCAGGATTCAACTTGTGCAGCGCTTCATGCAGTGTTTCTGTGTGTTTGTGTGTGTATGACTTCAGTCACTTTCAGGGACACACACCTGGCTTAAGATCAGTTCTTGGGGACCGCTTGTGCAGTTTGGACAAAAAAAGTGCCCTTCAGAGGTAAAACACAGATTTTTGGGGAAGTTGTTATAGTTTAGAAAGAGTTAGGTTTAGTGAAGAAGTGGTTATGGTTATGCAAGGCTTTAGGAAATGTTGCACATATATGTAAATACCACATAGTGACTAAAGCCAGCATGTGTGTGTGTGTGTGTGTGTGTGTGTGTGTGTGTGTGCGTGTGTTTGAGAGAGAGAGAGAAAGAGAGACATAGCGAGAGACTGCAGGTTAATCATCTGTCCACTCTGGAAGCTTCAAAGCTCACCTGTGCTCTCGCACCGCACGCGCCGCGTCCGCCGCACCGGTGGCACGCTCTGCTGCTGCTGCTGCTTGGACTCCATTTGTTTCTTCACGCAGATATCCAGAAGCCACGTGGGTCACTGCTCCGCGTCACACGACTTCCCACAACCCCCCTTTCCATCCCAAAATAAACGCCGGACGACCCCGCACAGCGTCCTTCAGCGTGCAGCTCAGGCCCCCCTCCTCTCTCCGGTCTCATCCGCAGCTTCCCTCCGTCTCCCGGACTGGCCGCGGACGCGGCCGTTGACACCCAACACCCTCCGCCCACCACGTCCACCCCGCGCGCCGCAGGGGGAGACAACAAGCAGCGCATGCTGTACCATGTTGGACTACTCCCAAAAATCTCATAGGCTCCAGCAGAAGTATCACCACGCTTATATAATGACGTGACAGGGGCTGTGCAGAGCGCGTGAGAGAGGGAGCGCGTGGCTGGCTGAATGATCTGATTCAGGCTTTTGATTTCATTTTATTCACCATGATAACCACGCGATCACAACCACGCGCACTGTTCGTAAATCAATGAGAGTGATCAACAGTTTGCGTCACGGGTCGCGCACGCGCACAACATAGGCCTATCTCTGTCTTTCTTCCACTGCAACTCAAATGAATGAACATAAAGAGGAAGCGTGTGCGTGCATTACATAACTTAGTTGCTGAACATGCACCGCCGTCAGCAGTGTGTGTGTGTGTGTGTGTGTCTGTGTGTCTGTGTGTCGCTGTCACTCACCGTGCGGCCGCTGGAACCGGAGCGTCCTCCCCGCGCCCCCCTGCAGCTCAGCCCCGTCTTGCGTAATCGCCGCTCCGTTCATCCTCCGGATCTATTCCTGGCGGAATGTGTGTGTTATGAGTGAGTGTGTGTATGTCGGTGCATGTAGCGTGTAGCATGGACAGTTTGCGTGTCCCTGCCTCTGTTTCGGGATGCTTGGTCAGTATGCAGCCCAGTCACAACACGCATTAGACCTGAAATGTTGTTCCTCCTCCGTCACCGTGCTCCCTCCGGTTTAGTATTCCTCCGGACACACACTCACACATTCAGACACACACACCGTCTGCGTCAGGGAAACTGGTCCTCCGGGTTTAACCCCTCGTTACCGGCTCTCGCCTTCTTCCTCTTGCCTGTCAGACAACAAACAGATCTTACGAGTCTCTGTTCAAATAATTGTTCCATTATCCGCCACGCCTCTGTCCTGTCCTTTGGAGAGCGTCCTGCTGATGTTGCACGCGCTCTCTGTGGTTATGTGTGTAGCAGAGACACACACACACACACTCATATTTGCATATGAGTGTGAACTTAACTTAACAGTTTACTTAACTATAATATTTAGATATTCTTTATGCTTCTATTTCACTGCATTTTCTTTGACAGTTAATTTGCAGATTCAGATAAACGAGATTTAAACAACCAATCAATCAGGAAGGATCACAGGTTAAGTTCCCAGCAGTGTTTGGAGAACTTAAAATTTACTCTAAACTGCAACATTTAAGCGATCAACATATGAATCAATAGTTTCTCCACAACAATTACTGTAACTTCTGGTACTTAGAGTTCATTTGATGCTCATATTTCAGAAATCTTTCTCAAATAAAATTCTGAATGTCAGACAAAATTTAAAGGGCCACTCCACTATTTTCTCAAATGGTAAATTAGAACTTCTTAATACTCATGACACAGAACGGCCCATTTTGGATGTTTGTTATATGATTGTATTTTAACTTCTGACAGTTGATACACTAAACACACGTATGATAAGTGGCATATGACATATGACACACAAGTACAGGCTGGTAATTTTAGCAGACTATTTCCTGCTTCACTACATTCCACACAGCGTCGGCCCCATGGGCGGCGGCTGTGGCTCAGTGGTAGAGTCGTTGTCTCAACTGGAAGGACATGCACATGTTGAAGTGAACCCCAAATTGCTCGCAGTAGGCATAGCCATCGGAAATGATCATTAACTTTCAGATGTGCTTTGCTTTGGACAAAATAAATAAATATATGCTAAATGAAATTGTAACATCTACCTCCCTGTCTTTCACTCAGTCACACAAAACATCTTAAATTCAAGAACTGCATGTATGTGCTTTGAGGTTTCTGCACTTAACATGAGCTTTTTCTGCTACTTTACAGTCATGCTTTGCTAAAGTTTAAAGTTAAATAATGCACTTTTCACCCCATTTTACACCTTGTGTTTTGATACTTTTCGGATTGCGATGTATTTTACGTTGAAAGTACTTTTGCAGCTTTTACTTTAAGTCCATTTTGTCTTTCTTTTAAGGCTGTGTGCTGACCATAACAATTTCAAATCTCACACCGCCCTTTCAGAAAGTTACAGACCAAAATGTCCTCACTTTGCAAAAGTGTCCTCACTTCCATGGCCTGAAGCTCAAGTCCCCATAAAGACTGATAACAAGAACACACACACAAGAAGAAGAGAAGAAGAATGAGGTCTCAGGTCTGTTCAGGATATGCGTAGTCCATGTTTATTAATTAGTTGACAGTCTGGGGTTAGTTTGTCAGCTACAGTACAGCGCACAATGCAACAAGCAGGCACAACATCAGCACACCTCAATATTGCAGTACACCCCTCCCCCACCCCCACCCCCTCTGTATATATGCATGTGTGTTTGAGTGTTGAACCCCAAATCTCCCTAGCTTCCCTTTGCCCTACATACACACTTTCACACACACCACAGCCTCCCTCCTCCACACACACACACACAATCACAGCCACTCTCCCGTCTCCAGTGTTATCACGTCCCTGCTAGATCCCATCACACTGATTCATTTCATTGCGACACTTACTGATCGTATCATCGCTATGATGACAATACTGACCGTCACCGTAACTGATAATAGCGCTGTTGTTGTTATTATTTGCAGGATTGTTATTATTTATGCCTGTTTTTTTTGTCTTTTAATACTTTTACTTGTTTTTATGTTGTGTTTTTTTCCCAATGTGTTTATATGTATAAAAGTAGGCTGCAACAGAGACAGACAGACAAACAGACAGACAGGCAGACAGACAGGGCTGTACAGTCAGCATCAGGAGCAGAGAGACGGACAGGAGTCGAGACCTGGGAGATGTTTAAGAAGGCAACATGTTGCGCTTGGACTTCGGCTCTGAAGCCTTGAATTTAGCCTTTTGTCCTTCGCCAGCATAAGTTTTTATATTTCCTCCACTTCCCTTGAGTTTATTTATTCCAATTACTTTTATATTTTCTTAACATTTTATTGTTTATTGATGTAATTTCTGTCAAAGTTTGCACAAAACTGTCATGAGCTAATGCCCCCGCTCCAAAGTAGAAGAATCGTTGAACTATAGTTTTAACTGCTCTACAATTCAAAATAACATTGTCTTTGTATTACACACAGCTTCTACTGTTCAGTAAAATGGTAGCTGTGGATCCAGCACATGGATATGCACACGACATCAGTCAAAATATGTTTTGATAACTGTCCATCAAAAACAAATGATTATTAAACATTTTAGGAACTTTAGAGATCAACATCTTGGGTCTGAACCAGCCAGCATGGATCTGAGAGCTTCAGCCAGGGCCTGGTTGTTCAAAAGGTTTCATCCGGATGAGAATGATCCGGATTTGGGAATCCACTGTTTTTCTATCCAGGATCAGGTAATCGATTATTTTTATCCCGTTTTTTTTAAAGAAAACTGGATTCGATCCACCTCATGCAGATAAGGATTACCAGAGCTCTAAATGGGACTTCATGCTCAATACTTTGTCCACAGGGGGCGCCAAAATCTGCACAAAATAAAAGATCCTGAAAGTTGCTTTTATTTGAACATTTTATGTTTGATATTGAAGCTATTTGGCGAAATATTTTAATGGGATGAAATGCTTAATCTCTTTTTTTCCACAAACCTAAAGTTGACCTCATCTACAATGTCAATTCAAAAGCAACATGTTAATAAAATGTCTGAAGTATCAATACTGTTATAAATATGTTGTTTTGTTTGACCTGCAGGTTTTATCCGGATAAAAGCCGAGATCGGATTACACAATCTTATCCCTTTATCCTATTTTTCTTTTAAACAACCCGTTATCGACATTTGGGCCAATCCGATATCTTTAATCCGATCAGATTACCTTTGAACAGCCGGGCCCTGTTTTGGACTTCATGGACTTCATGTCATGGGATTTGTTGACAATAACTAAAAATACAAAACACACCCGAAGAAATGACTCGTTAGGCGTTTGTCTCCCGTCCCTCTCTGCTCCACCAACATTAAAAACAAACTTCAGCTCGGGGTCCAAACACTTGGGGAAGTCCCTGGTTAGTTTAACCTTCCCTCACATCATCTGTCAGACAGAGTTTGTCTGGCACAGTGGAGCCACAAAAATAAACCCTCTTAGTATTAAGATTTATTTCCAGTATCGTCTGTCAAGGGCTGCGGACGACATCATCTCGCCGTGTCCATTACAACAGTACTGCCCTGGCAGGGCGTATAAATGTTAACATTTATGACATGAATTCTCAATAATTGATATTATCTGCTGCATCACTAAGAGCTATAAAGACACTTGTTGAGGGGAGGGGTGGTTGTTCTCGCTATGACACTAGTCTTCTCTAAATGTCTCTGGGCTGCTAATCGACACAAGAGGAAAACCTAAGAGGAGACGATGGCGTGTGGGGGGGTTATGATACAAAAGCTGCAGCAGAGGAGCGCCGCAGTACAAAATCCAACAGAGCAACAGATAATAAAAAAAATTACAATTTGTTCATCTTATAAAAGAAGCAATGGAAATAAAAAAATGACAATCTCAAGGTTCTATTTACATTCAGAGAACGATACGTCAGATTCTCTTTCTCCTCTTCCTCCTCCTGTTTTTCTGTCCTCCTTCCTCCCTCGCTTCTTCAGAGGGTCCCTTATGGTTTTGCTACAGAGGACCTCCATGTCATTCTCATTAGCCTCCACGTTATGCATGCGTCAGTGTACATGTGTGTCGGGGGGGTGTATGCATAGGAATGTCTGTCTGTCTGTAATCAAATTCTACGGTGGCCTTGAAAGCTCAATGAACTGCACGCTAAGAAGTTGGTGATCCTCCTGACCTCTGTTTGACTTTAGAAGGAACCATGACCTTTAACTGTTACACTCTGAGGAAGACACAGTGTGGTCTTTGCACCAGTTATGTCTAAATGCTGCATTTCTCACCACAGTTATGAAGCTGTGTTTCTTCAGGTGCTTTTGTGATCCTTAACTGGACGTTTCTGCAGTGCTGTGAGCTTTCAGGGCCACCGTATGATCCCGCTCCTGAGCAAACAGGATATAGATGATGAAAAAGGATTGCATGTGAGGAGAAATGGATGATTGACAGACGGATGGACAGAAAGAGGGAGGAGAGAAGGCTCAACTGGACTCTCGTTTAAGGCAACAGATCTCCCATCGCTGCAGCTTACAGGGCAGGGATGGAGAGCACGGACATTCGCGCACACACACACAAAGGATCAGTCACTCTTGTAACTCATATGCTAAATATAAACTGAATTATCGTTAAATGCCTCAGGGAGGGGCATGCATCTTAGGTTTGACAGCCGCGCACACATCGATAAATAGCCAAATCATTCCCAGACACATGCACACAAACACAAACAGTGTAAACAAAGACACACAGTGGTGACGTTTGACAACGATGCACAAAAAGTGAAAAACTGAAAATGGTGACATGTATATAAAAACACGAATATGACTTTAAATGAGTATTTGTACAAGATGTGGTTGTCAGACAACATGAAATGATTTCCCTTTTCTTCATCTCACTCTTCATCACATCAGCCGCCATCTTCCTCTCCTGGCCCCGGCTGCACCAGCTGTTTGTAAATCCAACACCACGTTTAAGCACGAGTTATTAGACCGGAGTGAAGCAGTCAATCGTAACATATCTGGACTATTAAAGCCCTCCGCCAAGCGTCTGTGGCAGCATCCAATCAGAAGTCAACTGAGTCCCTTTTTTTGTTTTTGATATTTGTGGGTCAAGATCACAGACAGGTATAAAAGTTTTGGAACTGCTCCTGTAGATTGCTTCAGCCATTCTTAACGTGGAAAGCATCCCTACAAAATGTGACTTTTTTTCATAAAGGTAGGATCCTTCTTTTAACCGGAAACAGTCAATTCATTGCTCTCTCTTCAAAGCCACCAGACTCCATCGAAAAAAACAGTAATTTTACCTTGCAGAACATCAGTTGAAGCAGTGGTAGACCAGTAACTCCCATATTCTGCAAGGTTAAAATTGAAGTCTGACTGAAGTCTGGGAGGTTTGAAGCGGCTGATCTTACTCAAACAGAAAGCTCTACCTCTTGTCAGGAAATTAGAAACCTTGGATTTCGTTGCAGCCGTTAGAGGCCATTTTGCAGGCGTCCCAGCAGGCAGTTACTGTGTGTAAACATTCATTCAAGAACTGATGTGAGTAATTAAACCCGCTTTAATACACTGATGCATGAACCTCTTCTAATTGAAGTTACAAACAGCCGGAGCAGCTGGCTCTGCCCTTTGTTTTTCTGACAGAAGAGTGAAAGGTTAGGTGATCTGATTTTACCCGGTTGCTTGTGTGTGTGTGTGTGTGTGTGTGTGTGTGTGTGTGTGTGTGTTTGTGTGTAAACTTGTAGTAGAAAAGGTGAGACATCCTGTAAACAGCTTCACTGCATAAACCTGTGGAATGTATTGAGACAGTGTGTGTGTGTGTGTGTGTGTGTGTGTGTGTGTGTGTTCTTGCACTATAACATTACAGGCAGTGAAGTCAGGAGTGGTCTGTCCTTTTGTGTTGTTGTTGCAGCCAGGCAGTGTGTATGTGTGTGTGTGTGTTTGTAATGAGTGTGTGTCTAGCTGGGCCGGTTCAGGATGCTCGACATGGATGGAGCGATGGGGGGAGGCGGGACTGCGTTAACGGGGGAGGCGGGACCGGAGCTCTCGTTGCCGTGTGGGACGGGCCCCCGGCCGCTGTACTGGCCGATGAAGGAGCCGTCCTCGTTGAACTGGATGTCCACGCTGTCTCCGTATTCAGCCAGAGAGTCGTCGCTGCCCAGCTTGCTTTCCCCGCACAGAGACGGCTGGCTGTCTGAGCGCTTCTCATCTGCATCGCTGAAAGACGTCAGAGTCAGGAAATACATTAGTTCTGCCTGTAAATTCTTACATTTAAGCTCAAATAAAATCGTATTGTGAAGATATTAAAGATCATTAAAACAAAAGAAAATGCAGAGAATGCACAACAATTAAGCTGCTAGTTAATTAGATTTAATGTCACACCACCAGCAGAACATGCATGTTAGACTTTGTAACGTCCTCACCTCTCTAGGGATCTGCAGGCAGAGCGTTAAGGCAACACAAAAAGGAGATAAACAGGGAGGAGAGCCGAGGGGGTTAGAGCGACACGACAAACAGAGCAAGCAGCTACGACATTAGTGTAAAACAGGAGCTAAATATACGTCAGAGGTTTCATTCCAAAATAAAGTTATTAGTTGTTAATAAAGTTGTTAATTAAAGTACAAACACAGGAGGACAATGCTTGATGTATAGTAAACCATGTTACTTTATAGAATGAGAACTTGCTTAAATAAATTAAAGTACTTTATTTTAAATGTATATAAATCAGAGATGCACTGTTGGAAAAGTAGGTTGCTGCGAGTGGTAAGAGCAGGTGTGTGTGAGTGAGAAGGTTAATGTGAGCGGATCAGATCGGCTTCACTCCATCGCTCCTTATAAAGCGCTCCTGAGCTCTGAGCTCTTTAATGGATCCACAGCAGCTTCTCCTGAGAGGAAACTGATGCTCCGACTCAGAGCGGCAGCATCGATGTCAGCGTGACACAGGACAGTAACGTAGACTGTTCACTAGAGGAAGAACCCGATAACCCTCCAACGTTATGATATGGACTCATTTATTAAGCTGTGAAAGTTAATTTACTTCTACTTCACTTCTCAGCTGCATTTGTGAAAACATTGGCCAAATAACAGCTTTCTGTGCGCAGCCTCCAAGAAGACGGCATTTCTGCTGTTATCTTATTTATATCATTAGCAATAAATAGCAGGTATCAGTGTCTGCATGCTAGCTTGTCAACTTAACCAACTAAAGAATTAGCCTTGGACATAACTGTCAGCTGGGATGTTTTATAAACTGAGATGAGGCTCTTCTGTTGTATCTTTTTAAACTGAACAAATCCACATTCATGTTTAACATTTAAGATGTTAAGTTTCTAAAACACACAACTTTTTAAATATAAAATAAGCTGTGAACTAAAATCCTCAGTCTCCAAAAAACATCTGTAGTATAGACTCAAAGATGATGTCATGTTTGGTTCTGTTCTTATACGATGATTAAGGTTAGTGTTTTACTCCTGCTTGTCTGACGGTTATTTTATTTAATTAATCTATTCTTACTTTTATTTGTATTTACCTCCTTGCTTATTTCTGTCTGCGGTTAAAGGATCATCTCATCTCTGACACTTGTTTTAAGTGACAAACTGACTAAACATGAAGCCATTATGTGATGTCCCTTTCTGCAGTCTGTAGTCTTTGCATCATGTTTCCAGTAAATGAATAAACTAAACTGTCGCCTCTGACTCGGGGTGAGTAAAGTCTCACCTGTACTCTCCAAAGGTCTCATCTTTCATCGGCCGAGCTTCAGAGTCTACCTCCTTGTCTTCTTTGTCCTTCACTGTAGAAGAAACCTCAGCGTCAGACTCTTCGTTACAGACGAACGTGTGTTTGATTGTGAGTGTAGTTTGTGTTACCTGCGTATTTGCCTCCCTTCCTGCGCTTGATGAGGCAGAGGATGAGCAGTATCAGCACCAGCAGCACGATGGCGCTGATGAGTCCGATCAGCCAACCCTGGGTGGCGAAACCACTGGGCATCTCCGACGGCACTGAGGGACAGAGAGAAGATCCTTCATACTTATGATGCTGCTGGACTATTTCTTATTTTCAAATATTTTCTTTTAAATAAAAAAGTACTTTAAGCCATTTTACTACTGTTGCTATTTTGCAGTAGAACCGTCGTACTTTGTCTGAAGTCACTCTGACACTTTGTGCAGCAGGGCATCAGCCCTCTGAAAGTGTACCGTGCTTCTTCTGCTGCTCTCTGCCTTGCAGTGTTTAATGTCGTGTAACGTTTGCTGCGATGACTCTCTCATTTCCCCCAGGGGTGGAATAAATCTAAATCTAAGAGGCCTTTTTTGGAGGGTTATACCAGAATAGGTTTGAATGCGACCTGTCCCCTGGTGAATGCAATCTCTAAATCTTCCCCATGTTTATCTGTTGTCTTGTACATTTCCCAAGCACTAACTCAATCAGTGCAGCAGCCATGTTGGTGCTCCTGAATCGAATTCAAGTTAGCATAAATTAAAAACAAACACTTCCTGCAGGTTTTGAGCATTTGAGCCAGAATGAGGGATGTAAACAAAACGTTTAATGTGACCGTGAATACAGTCAACTTAACCTTTACTTGTTTACCTTTCCTCCTCATTTAAAGCATGCTAAAGTAGCTATTATTCACAGGAGCACTATTCGGGCCTTTGTTTGAGAGCTAGCAGTCTCAAGATAAGAAAATCGAAACATTATATTATTGTCTGTTTTGCATGTTTAACACAAATACCTGGTCCAAGCGTCATTTTCTCATCTTCCCACTGGGTGTCGTTTCCGTGTTTGATCTCCAGTTTGTACTGTGTTCCTGGTTTGAGGCCCGTCAGCGAATAGAAACCCTGCGTGGAGTTCACCACCTCTGACTCCTCCCAGTCATCGCCAGCTGCAGCAAACACACACACACACAGACACACACACACACACACACACACACACACACACACACACACACACACACACACACAGAGGAATGTCATAGATTAATTAAGTTGTTGTTTTTCATATTCTGCACAACTTCCTCACTCTTCTTCTACTCTTTCTTTCTGGCAAACAACTCCATCAACTTCCATCTCATGTAACAGTGATAACAAGCAGGTAACTTAAGGACATGTTCCTTTAATAATTAATGACAGCATCCTCCTCTCCCTCCCTGCGATTATGTCCACAGTCATCATGCAGAAAGCTGAGTCTCCCTCCACCCTTCTCTTACGGCTCTTCCTGAGGTAGCGGATGATGAAGCCGTGGTTCCTGTCTCGCTCTCCGGGCACCCAGCTCAGGTTGAGTGACGTGTTACCGGAGACTATGGTGACATTTGATGGAGGAACTAGAAGGAGACAAAAACAAGGTAAGCAAACAAAAAACTGCTTTTGAAAGCAGAAATCTTGAATCTCATCTCTGTTATTTTACCTCCATCGAGCAGGGTGGCGCCCCTCCGTTCGATGGGAGGCCCGTCTCCAGCAGCGGTGCGGGCGATCACTTTGAAGATGTAATAGCTGCTGGGGTCCAGAGGGTCCAACTCAATGTGAGTCACACTGGGATCACTGATCATCTCCATCTGCAGCGGGCTGTCTCTGCTCTCCACCACTACAGACCAAACACAACACAGGAAGTTGTTTAATCCAGTGCTCGGATATTGAAGGACTTGTACCCAAATCAAGCACCTCTCTCTTCATGTCATGGCCGCCCCATCCAGATGTGAACCATTAAAACCTCCTGAATGTGATCAAGAGGAAGATGGACGGTCACAAGACACCGAACAAAGCCGAGCTGCTCCAAGAGCGGCCTAACGTCACCCAGCAGCTCTGTGACAGATTGGAGGAGAGCACGCAGAGATGCATGAACGCTGTGATTAAAAACCAGGTTATTCACCAGGTTTTTACACTGCTGTACTGCTCCCAGGACATTAAATAGGCTGGAGCTCGCTGGTACTGAGTATCAGAGGACCAGGAAGAACTGAAAAACTGGAAATGGTTCCTCTTTGAACCCTGCTGCTGTACGTTGGCCGTCTGCAGCTAGCTGCAGTGGAACTGACCCAGAGACTGTCTGCAGTAGTTGTGGCAACTTATGATCTGTGAATCTATTTCATTGTTTTGATAACCAACAGGCAGTCCCTCCAGGAAGTTGCAAAGTTGCGTTCCCGAGAATTGTGTGTGTGCCTGATTGCTCCTGATTGAGAGCAGGTGGTGGGAGCTTATATATACCCTTGCTGGCTCATTGTCTCACCTCCAGAGATAGTGAGAGCATCTCTCTGTGTCTTCCTGCGTTTTCATTGTGTTTGTAGAAATCAAAATAGCAAACTTTGTTGGGCTTATTATCTCAAAAGCCTTTTCTGTTCTCCCTTCATCCCTCGGCCCATTTTTGTTTCACCAAGGAGTCTTTTCCAGGGTCTCCCTGAGAGTTTACTTTTGGGTCAGCTGCTTGGCAGTGCTGGTTTAGTTTGCCTTACCCTGACTTTGACTTTGGTTAAAGGAGCTTTCTGCTCAATATTATTTATCCTTTCCCACTCCCTTTCAATCGCTTGCGATTTTCAGTGGCTATTCCTTCGAGATAGCTTTTAGAACCCCTTCCCATTCCGCAATTGTGTCCCACTCCCCCGAACCCTGACACCAGGGCTGATTTAAGACCGTAGACGGCGTGTTTGAGCCATTTCCAACCCATGAAATGCTGATTTTTATAACTTTGGTGAGAACTGTCAATATTAACACCAGCATTGACGTGTTTCATCACAGTACAGCAATATAATTGAGATTACAGCTCAAAAAACATGTTAAACATGTCAGGTTAAACCAGTATTGCATCTGTGTTATACTGACACCTTGGGTCAAAGGTCAAAGTTTAACCAAGTTATTTTTAAAGGAACAAACAAAAAAGCATGAGGACACGATGAGCACAACAAAAAACAGGTTAAAGAGGTAACACGTTCTAAATAAGGAGCTCAGGTAAGTTCATCACTTTATAATGCACCTCATGAAACCTCCAACTGAGGCTCTGATTGTTGCTTTTACTTCATTGAAAGAAATTTGAAATGAACATGATGTTATAATATTTATCCTCAGTTCTGTTTTTTTAAATAAAGTTACATCTGTTTAGAAAAATGTCAGAGAGACACAAAGGCTGAGAGAACAGGTAACGTGTCTGTAAACCTTTTCATGGTGGATTTATCCCACGTCTAATCCCTTGTGAGTTTCAGCGCATTAAACAATCAGCTTTAGTGACCTCCCTTATTAATCACAGATTGTAAAACGTACCTTGTTGATACTGCACCACGTATCCCAGCAGGAGGCCGTTGGTCTTAACCGGAGCCGTCCAGAAGAGCTTCAGTGATTTCTCTGACGGGCTCTCAAACGTGAGGGAGGCAGGAGGACCGGGCGCTGCACACACACACACACACACACACACACACACACACACACACACACACACACACAGGACACATGCAGACATTAGTGAGTATATCTGATAAAAACAGCACAATGTGTCTCTTACTGTAACATCTCCTCTATGCTCACCTCCCTCTGGCGTGACGAAGTGGTGCGGGGGGGATTGCGGCCCCTCCCCTTTGCTGTTTACGGCTGCGACGGACACCTCGTAGCGTGAGAACAGCTGCAGCCCCGTCACCTCCTCTGATGTCTTCGTGCCGTGGACCTCCACCACCGTGCTCTCGTGGTGTCTCTCCTTCCCTCGCTCCTGTCTCTCCTCCTTCTCCTCCTCGTGGTGCTGATGTCCGAGAGACCTCCGGCCCCGCCCTCCCTGGGGACCCAACCTCCTGATGTAGATCTGATGCAGACGTGCAGGCAGAGAAAACCTACGTTAATGTGCAGTTCAATCGAAAAGTCGAGGCACAAGATTCTTTTTTAACAATTTCCATTAATCCTTTAAATCATTACAAAAGCATACAGACAAAATATTTTCTTTCTCCAGCTTCTTAAAGTAACATGTTGCTAAGAACCTCTCTGTTTTATGTCATTGTAAACAGAATATCTTATATTGTAAATCTTTTAAATTTAAAGTAGTCACTCTGGGATCTGAGAGCTTGTGTCAGGCATTCCTCTTATTTTCTAACATTTGATTAAATGCTTCATAAAAGTTGACCTTTTGAACTTTAGACAGATAAACTATGGAAGAGTATTACAGGCAGGCTTCTCACCATTACTTATCATTTGAAGATTCAAATGTGAAAACAAAAATAAAGATTTTGGATGTAAGATCGAAATGTTGAGAGTTAAGTCAAATTTTAAGGTGTAAGGAAAATGTATTATATTCTTTTGCATTTTGAAAATTAAAATTAAAATCCTCTAAATGCAAAAAAAAAAGTTACATTTTATGTCTTCATTAATATTGACTCACTCCTCAGGCTACAACAAACTGTTTTATATAACAGATGTTTAAGACTTAACGGGGACATGTTTTAGCTCTGCAATCAAGTTTTAGTCAATTATTCTGACGTGCTTTTGAATCACGCTGCGCATGTTTGCGTTCCGTTTTAAATTGTGTACATATTTTTATTATTTTTCGGAGCCTCTCCTTCCTCCTTAAATGGACAGGCCGTTTTGCCTTCAAAGGTCCGACCTTAGCCATGATTGGCTGACAGTATTTGGAGTGTTGCTTTGGATGGTATTGTATGTGGAGTGTTGGAGGTGCTGTGAAACGTTGTTCTCTGTGTCCTGCTAACTCTGGTACAGCTAAGAAGCTGTGCACTGTCCCTGTCAAATAAACAAATCAAATAAAAAAGTAAATAAAAATGTTGTTCTGGAAAAACACGGAATTATGCAGTTTTCACTTTTTCACAGTGAACAATAAACACACAAACATGTGAAAATGATGCAAAATATGAGAATATGCATTTAAAAGATGTGACCCCCTTTAAGGGTTTAAATTGTAAGATGCTCTAAAAGCAGCCACAAGGTGGCGCCACGGGCAGCACAGAGTAGTTCCTTGGCTCATGGCTGAATTATCCTACAAATTTAGTTAAATTTCAATAATACTACTTTTAATATTGCACCTACAAACTAACATGACCAAGAAACCTCTGTAAGGTGAGTTTAAAAGAGTGTTTCTGTGCCACGAGTCGACAGAGAGCACACCTTCCTGCTCCTGCTCCGGACTGCAGAGGATTCCTCACCTTGTATCCCTGCAGCCGTCCGCGGACGTTCTGGGCCTCGTTCCACTTCACTCTGACGGTGCTGTTCATCACAGTGGTCGTCACTCCGGTGGGAGCTTCCTCAGGCTCTGAGAGGGAGAGGCAAAGACAGAATGAGCCTGATGTAAGAAGAAAAACAAGCTATCAAATCAAGTTTGATTTATTGTTTTGTATGTTACTTTTCTGTGGGATCCTTTCTGCATGAGTTCTTAAGGTGTATTTTGAGAGTTTGTGCCAACCAATTGTAACTCCTCAACTGAGTAAAGACATTTTCACTCTGACAAATACTGACAATAATTATCACACAAGATGCAGAGCACAAAACGGGGCATTCATGTTGTCAAGTTATCCGACTGTTTATCGCCACTTTCATTTCAAAGAGGGAGACATTAG
This sequence comes from Semicossyphus pulcher, assembly GCF_022749685.1. Classification (NCBI taxonomy): domain Eukaryota; kingdom Metazoa; phylum Chordata; class Actinopteri; order Labriformes; family Labridae; genus Semicossyphus; species Semicossyphus pulcher. The sequence goes on from NW_027211637.1 coordinate 30,767,699, forward strand.
ATCTGACATTCATGCAGAAAGAGCCTCACTGTGATTTACAATGAGGCGTCTTTTCTTATCAGGACTTCTGTGTATAAAAAATGTTGGCCAGTTTTATGAGAGACAGCATTGCTCCACTCTGATACAAGAAAGATCACACACTAAACACTAAACTCAGTCACAAGGAATTTATCGGCATTTGACGTTTTCTTCTTTGAGGTTTTCTTTAATATATTTTAAAGAAAAGTAAAGAAAGATGAATAATTTTAAAACACATCATGAAGGTCTACTTGACTCCAAAGGTTTCACACCTTTAAGCGGGGTTACACCTGTCAATCACAGAGCTGACACATAGAGACAGACAACCTTTAACACCTACGGACAATTTTAGAGTCACCAATGAACCTAACGAGCATGTGTTTGGACTGTGGGAGGAAGCCGGAGTACCCGGAGGAAACCCCCGCATGCACGAGGAGAACATGAAGACTCCACACAGAAAGGCCCGCTACGTCTGAACCGGGATTCGAACCAGGAACCTTCTAGCTGTGGGGCGTCAGCGCTAACCACTGCAGCCTTATTTGTTTACCTTTGAGTAAAAATCATCCGGCAGTGAACAGAGTCACGTGAGACAATAAAATAAATCTACAGAGACGAAGTTTAACACACGCAGCAATAACTTGAAAACTCGTCTAAGAAAAGATAACAAGAAATATTAAATCAATATGTAATAATATTTAGAATATGAAGAACTTGTATTCACATATTTTATTTGTAGTTGTTTCTAAACATTTTATTTTTTTATCAGAATCTGAATTGATTTCTTCATGTTCAGTTATTTGTTATTTTCTGACAGTAGTCTGCACGCGACGCTGTCTGCTGGAGCCCTTTTGTTTTTGTTCTGATCTTTCTTATTTGTCTCTACTGAAAGTATTCATGCGGCAAAAGCTGCAGGAACAAATCTCACCAGGTTGGGTGCAAACTCCACCAAATACTCAGGCAGATAAAATAACATTCACTGACCTTAAGGTGGCGCTGTTACAATCAAGTTTTCATTTTGGCAAATACTGATGGTCTTTGCTCAAAAAGTGTCACATTTTCTAATTTCTGATCTCTTCATGAATCCTCTTTAAAAACGATTGCTCCTAAAGTGTCTGAGATGATGCAGCCTATTTACATGTTGCTCCCAGCTTTAATAGAAGATCTTTGATTTTATTTTTAAGGGTTGAATGTGACGCTTGTAGCACAAACACTTTTTCTCTGTTTACGTTTGTGTGTCTGTTTGTTTCCTTTTTAATTCAACACACGTTGATGTGCATTATTCTAAAATTGAATGATGTTTTGTGAGCTTTTTTAGGGGGATGAAGAAATTAGGTTGAAGAAAGAGTTGATGATTTATCTTTAGGATCCACTGTGAGTTAGCGTTAGCTGTTAGCTGCGTTTTTCCACCTCATTATGTTCGGTTTAAAGATCCAAAGTGACGTACTGTCCTCTCCGGAGTGTCCGATCTCAGGCTCCGGCGCCGGCCCCGCTCCCAGTGCGTTAACAGCCTGGACTTTGATCTCAAACGGCGTGTAGGTTCCCGTGTCGTTGACCAGAAATGGCGGAGAGGGAACGTAGGCTTCTTCCCAGTGAACGCTCGACCCGCCAGACTTACGCCATGACACCTTGTACTGGAAGCCCTGACCGTTGTGAGAGCTCTTCTCCATCTCCTGCAGGGAGACATCAAACGTCACGGATCAGATATTATGTGCATGAAGGGGAATGCATCAGAGCACGTTTACACACAGCTGCAAACAGACTGGAGCACTCACATCCCACGTAATGCTCAGAGTCTTCGGGTCTGTGGAGTCACTGCGCACGTTATCAGGGTTTCTGCCGGGAACTGGAGGAAGCAGACAGACACTTAGTAAAGCATAAAACACATTGTTTAAGAGATCATTTCATAAATGACACTTATTCTCTTTCTAGCTGAGAGAGGCTGACACAACACGTCAGTTCCTTTAGGTTGAACTTACAGACAGCTGGTTAGCTTAGCTTAGGACAAAGACAGAAACAGGTAAAGAGCTAGCCTATCAGCACCTCTAAAGCTCACACATAATTGTTTAATCTGTACAAAAAGTGTAAAAAAAACGCTGGGCTAATCTAAGCTGATCACAGCTGGCTCCAGCTTTAGCAGAAGTTTGTAGTCCAAGAAAAGCTGGGTCTCTCGATGGCTTCTTGTGGTTCCGGCAATAAAATGTGCCAAAGAAGCATAACGTACATTTCCGTCACTCTTAGTAAAAAAAATCAACAATATAAAATTTCTCACCAAAAGCTGAAATCGCTCTCAGGCACTGTGGATGTGTGTGTGTTAGCCAAACTGTAATTTGTAGTAACATAAAACTGACACAAGAGGGCAGTGGCTACGTTTAAAGTACCGGATTATAACCGTGCAAGTCGCCTCTTTTTCTACCACCGATCCTGCAAATGTTTCACAACAAAAATGTAGGGCTTCTGTCTGGCATGCTTTTAATTTGAAACAGATACAGGAAGTGTTGATGTCGGATTAGTTGCATGATGCAGGAACAGAAATAAAACAGAGCAAACGAGAGCAGATCAAAATATAATGAGGCTTTTTGGTGAAACATAACTAATTAAACTGACAATCTCAAAGATTTCAGTTTCGTTCTCTTGGGCGCCACCTAATGACGATAAACGGTAACTATGGGAGGACACGTCCCAATTTAACCAGACGTCCACGGTTGGCTCCGGTTGTAACTCTTGATTTTCCTGGCTGACGGTCGCTTTCCTTTTCAGACTATTTGCTTCATCTGAGCGTCGAGTTTGTTTCTTTTTCTTTGGATTTTCACTTCTTGTTGAAGTTGTATCTGTAGTCATCCATCTTTTCTTTGTTTGTTCAGCCATAGTAGATTACTGTTTACCAGCAGGCGGCGTTCTGCGGTGCTCCGAGGGCAGGCTGGGGACGCTGTGGCCGAGCTCGTTCACAGCGATGACCCTGAAGCGGTAGGTGCAGAAAGGATTGAGTTTCAGCTGACGGTGGTTGAAGTCTCCGGGAACTGTCTCTAACTTCTCCCACTTGGCCGCCTCGGTGTGCTGCTCCTCCTGGGCCTCCACGATGAACTCTGAAGAAGGAGACAGAAACAAAGTTAATACTGCTTCCTGTAAAATGTTATGACCAGAAGTACCTTAATATGACGGATTTCACGCACATAGGGGAAGAACAACAAACCTGATCTTTTGTTACTGCTTTAAGGTAATATGTCTGAACCTGGGCCCTAATTTCTATATATTTTAGGCTCTTAATAAAAAATAAAGTTCAAAAAGTTTTGGACGTGTGTCGTAGATTGCTTCAGCAGGCAGTCGCAAAACAGACTGTAAACACAGCCAGGTATTCCTTTGGGCAAATGAGCCCAATCAAAGGACTTCCACTAAAAGTTTTTCCCACTGACAGGCTCAGATTATTATTCAGTGTCTGACAACATGACAGAAAGGATCCCTACAGAGACAGACCTTTCTTTAAAGACGGAGACCCTTTTTTTTAAACCAAAAACAGCTGCAACATCGCTCTCTTCAAAGCCACCAGACTCCACTGACAAAAACAACCATTTTAGCTCACAGGAGTTTGCTGGTCTATCACTGCTTCAGTTAGGTGTTACATCATGACTTTTGTGTTGTAAATTGGCAAACACAACACAATATTTATGTTACACTCAGTAAAAGAAAACCTCTCTAGGCAGCAGTTGACATGTTACTAGTGTACTGCAGTATTATATACAGCTCTGGAACATGAAGAGCCCACACTCCAGATGTTCCTTAAATCAGCGTCTCTCTCTTCATGTCATGGCCGCCCGATCCAGATCTGAACCATTAAAACCTCCTGAATGTGATCAAGAGGAAGATGGACGGTCACAAGCCGTCGAACGCAGACGAGCTGCTCCAAGAGCGGCCTAACGTCACCCAGCTGGAGGAGATCATGCAGAGATGCATGAACGCTGTGATTAAAAACCAGGTTATTGACCTGTGAACTCTTCCTGAGTTCAAACATTCTGTTGTTTCAACATGAACTTGTTTTCTTTGCTTTGTTTGGCTCTGAAAAAATGGTTTTCTTAACCAGTCGACATTTTCTGCAAATAAAAAACCTCAATGAGAAGATTTGATTTGGAAGTAGAAGAAATGTTGTTTACAAAAAAACAAAAGTTCATTTGACACAAACACAAACCTGTAAACAGAAGAACCAGAGACAAACAGATTTTTGTAGCGGTCTCTTGATGTTTTCCGGAGCTGATGTAGGTCGGAAAGTTCCTGTGTTTTGTTTGTGTCATCTATATCAAACTGCAGCTGTATAAAAAATACTTTTTGTAGCTGAATTCATATGAGCAAATCTAGACCATGAAAAAGAACATTGTGCACAAAAAATGTAATTATTTTTACTGTTAAAATTTATTGTATTTCATTTTTATTTTCTTTAAAGTAGGAGTGCTGCTGGTAACCTGGCAAAAAACTATTAATATGATGTGTTTTGTTTGTGTGTGTGTGTGTGTGTGTGTGTGTGTTTGTGTGTGTGTGTGTGTGTGTGTGTGTGTGTGTGTGTGTGTGTGTGTGTGTGTGTGTGTGTGTGCTTGTGTGTGTGTGTGTGTGTGTGTGCGTGTACCTATGATGGGGCTGTTGTGAGAGCTCCCTGGGATCCAGCTGAGTGTGAGGCTGTGGTCTTCAACATCAGACAAAGTCAGATCTTTGGGAGGGTCTGGCCGTGCTGCGGGTCCAAGAGAGAACTGTGAGTGTTAAACCATCACACCTACACACACACACACACACGCACGCACACACACACACACACACACACACAATGACATACCTACTACAGTGATGGAGCCACTGTCTGATACGCTGTCCAGCTCGGTGCTGACCTCACAGGTATAAACAGCGTTGTCTTCTGATTGGACGTTTGTTACTTTCAAGGTGCCGTTCCCAAAGACAGTGTACCTACAGTAACACAAACACAATCATTAATATCACTCCATCATCCTTTATATTTACTTAATATATGCTTTTATGACACTATCTGTGTTATATTTAAATATCTATTGTGTAGTGTGTTAGGACGTGAGCAGCTGTTAAACATCAAGCTAATCTTTGCAGTAGTTGCTTGAATTGGTTCCAATAATGACATCCTCCAAACCCGTACAGTATGGTCTCAAATATCTCGTCTGATTATAACATTAACATATTGTTATCGTGTCAGAGGGATCCTGTTTAATGTGCTTTAGTTTCTCTGTGTGTCTCAGTGTGTGCGTTTACTTGTCATCTGGGGACGACTCCAGCAGCTTGTGTTTGTTCTTCTTCCACACAACGTTGTACTTGAGCAGCTGAGGGTCTTTGTAGAAGCCGCAGTCCAGCAGAGCTCCGGTTCCTCTGAGCACACGCACGTCCTGCGGGCTCGTCAGGATCAAAGTTTGATCTGACAGAAACAGGAAAACACGAGAGAATCATTTTTATTCATCCTGAGCTGCTGTTGTCTTTTTGTCAGAAACAACAAAACAAAACAGGGATCAATTCCTCAGTCAGAGTGGACAGACAGTCTTTCTGCCTCATGGATCAATTTGATGAGATCAAGCAGTTCGCTCTGTAACAATTAACGCATGATTGCCTTTTTCCGCTGCCACAGTTATTTCATATTTTCAGGGAGGGTCATTTCCTGTTATTCCTCCTGCAGAATGAGACATTCAATAACTCGATCACGCCTGCAGCTCCACAACTTGTCCCAATAACTGTGGCTGTGTTTTTGCATCACCACGATTTCTGCTGCATGTATTTTCATGTATCAATAATTAAAGCTGAAAGATGTTTTACACTAATCTTTCAGCTGATTTACGATACATACAGGCGTTACATCGCTCTCTTCAAACACACCAGACTCCATTGATAAAAGCAGTACTTTTACCTCACAGAACACAGGAGATGTTGGTCTACCTCTGCCTGTTTAGGTTACTTTTTTATTGTTATTTTGTGTTACAGAAGTATAGTGTTGGAACTGAACTTACCATTTAAAACACTAAAGCAGCACAAAAACACTCAAACAAACTAAGTGATTAAGGCAGCGGTAGATGGGAACAAAGAGGAAAATGACTGATGTTGTGAATGGAGTCTGGTGTATTTAAAGGGAGTGAATCAACTGCTGTTTCTGGGTTTAAAAAAGGATCTTAACTTTCCAAAAAGAGCTATAAAAACTTATAGATTTATGCAGCAGTAGCAACTCTATCGTTCTGCATGGTAAAATTACTGTTTTTGTGAATGGAGTCTGGTGGCTTCAGAGAGAGAGATAAAAGCTCTTTTCTGGTATAAAAAAAATCCCCTTTATGTTTAACAAAGTGGTCTATCTATGTGGGATCCTTTCTGTAATGTTGTCAGATACTTAGCGGTAAATTTCTACAGAAGCTGTGTGAGACTCACTGAACACTTCCAGGTGAGCAGTGATGGAGATGTTGGTGTGTTTGACCATGCAGGTGTAGGATCCACTGTCCTCCAGGTTGGCGTTGGTCAGCTTGATCGTCCCGTTGGTCAGCGGGGAGACACGAGGGTGCGACAGCAGAGGAAGCCCGTCCTCATCCTCCCTACACAGAACACACACACACACACACACACACACACATATATTGATCCGTACACACTTAATCAGAGGCGTTGCTGCAGCTCGGTGCCAATGAGTCTTTCAGGGTTTATTCCAACATTACACACCCAGAAATTAAAACCACAGCAATAACTCAGATTGATGGGAGCAGGTTTCCTGGCTCAAATGCACGATAGATAAAAAAGATCAATAAAAGGAGGAGAGAGAGAAGCAATGATATCATTTCATGGTCTGGTCTAGATGTTGTTTGAAATCTTTCTCTTCACTGCCACGTATCGAAATCTCTCACAGAAAACTATTATACTGTATTTTTATTTGTTTTTTTGCTTAAAAACAGACAAATGTAAAGATCTTTAGTGTAACATGTTCATCAAATGAGATTATAATTTAATTTTATCGCATTAAAACCCCCAAAGTTTCTAGAAATCTTACAGAAGTTGCGTCGGCAGAACTCGTTGAAGGTTGTTAATAAGGTTACACAAGTTCAGAGTTCATGTAGAGGACTTTGTTTCTTTATAAAAACACACGGCATGGAACGCTGCATGGCTGCACAGTGCTTTATTAATGCAACCACCAGAGGGCGCCGCTCCATTGAAAGAGGATACTACCTTGGGCTGATTTACAGAAACTGGTAGGCATAGTTTGTCTTCAGATTCAGGCGATTTCAAGACATGAAAAAACAATTTTACTACCAAAGTGAGTTAGCAAAGATAAGCACAGAAACCACACGAAACATGAAGACACCTGACGCATGAAGACACTTGACCTTAAAGGTAGAATCAGGATTTTCCTAGAAAAATAAAATATTGACTTTAATATTTAATATAATAGAAATCATCACTTCTGCACCTCTATACATGTGTGTAGGTGAGTGTGTGTGTGTGTGTGTTTCTCACCATGTAACCTGTGGTCTCGGGGAGCCGAAGGATTCACAGTGCAGCATGATGTCTCTGCCCTCAGTGACTCTGTACACGACTCCATCAGAGGACAGGATCTGAGGAGCCAGCTCTGACACACGCACACACGCACACACACACACACACACACACACACACACACACACACACACACACACACACACAGTTATTAATGTAATAAACATAGAGACAGGTGTGATAATAAAGCGAGTCTGTGTGAACGTACCAACGACGAAGAGGTAGGTGTTGAGCAGGATGGAGCCGTGTTTGTTGGTGGCCTCGCACTGATACACAGCTGTGTCTGCATATTCAACATCCCTCAGGATCAACACACCATCCGACACGCTGCGGCGAGGGTCATCATCCACCTCTGCACAGCGGGAGAGGAGTGGAGGGGGAGGAGGAGGAGGAGGAGGGGGAGGAGGAGGAGGAGGGATGGAGGAGGTGAAGAGGTTAGAAACAGTCGGACAACACAGTGAGTTTGTCAAAGAGAAACTTTCTTCACGGGCTGAACAAAGAAATGTTTAAACAGGAAGCTGCCATCCAACAGAAGACGCAGCAGCTGCTGCACGCTCAGTCTCTCATTCCATTCCTTCATTTCTCTCTTTGTCTTTCATTTTGGACCTTTGTTCTACTTTTCTCTCTCTCCATCCGGCTATCACACATTCTTTTCTTCCTCCACCGTGTTTCCTTTGTTCCTTCCTTCCCCACTTCTGGTCTTTCTTCTTTTATCTTTATTCCCCTTTTCTTTCTTTGTTTCTACCCTAAGATCTTTCCATCCTTTCTTTCTACTTTCTTTTATCCTGCTTTTCTTTCTTTCTTTTTGGTCTTTCTTTGTTCCTCCCTTTCTTTCTTTCTTCCCTTGTTCCCTTCCCTTGCTAGCTCCGTCTGTCGTTCTTCCTCTTTTGGTTTTCTTTCTTCAATCCTTCCTTCCCTTCTTCCTTCCCTTCTTCCTTTCCATCTCAACTTCTTCCTTGTTTCCATTCTTTCCTATTTTGTGATTTCTTTCTTTTCTTCTCCTTCCGTTTGTGATTTCTTTATCTCCTCTCGCCTCCTTCCTTTTTTCCCCTCTTCGGATTACATTTTCTTTCTTCCTTTAATTTTCCATCCGTTGTTCCTTCCTTCAACTTCTTCTCCCCTCCTTCCTTTCATACTTTCCTTTTTTCTACCCTACTTTCCTGTCTTTCTTCTACCCCTCAGCTCTTCCTCTTCCTCTCTTTTTACCCCTGTTCCTTCATGTCTTTCTTCTTTCTCTTCCCTTCATTTGATTTCGTTGAGTCTTCCTTTCTGTCGTTCTTCCTTTCTTTTCTTTCATCATTTCTTTCTGTCTCACCTCTCTCACTACATTTCCATTCTTCCTTTTCCCCGTCTGCCTTGGTGTATCTCTCCCTCTCGATCTTTCTTTCTACTTTCTCTCTCTCCCTTTCCTTCTTCCCTCCTCCCTCTCTCTCCGGGAGTCAGTTAAGTATCTTATCATCGGAGCTTAAGAAGCTCTCTGTTTTATTGGAGCCGGGAAATGATCTCCGCTCTTCCCTGAAATCTCTCTCTGTCCTCACCAACCTTTGAGGAATAAATCCAGCTGATTGTCTGACGTGGAGAATAAAATATTTAGACCAAATCAGGCATCAGAGCGGCACGGGACTTCAGGACGAGTTTAACAAGAATAAACAGATAAACTAAGAGACACAGAGACGTTAAAAGCAGGCGTACCTGTGATTGGCTGCCCGTTGATGCTCCAGGTGTGGACCGGAGTCGGGATGCCTTCAGCCTGACAGTCCAGTCGCACAGTTTCTCCGGGAGCGTACAACAGGTTCTGAGGCTCCTTCACCCAGTAAGGAGGAGCTACAAAATAAAAGACAAATACCTGCTGCTAGTGCACACCTTTTCATTTAACACGTTCATTATGAAAGCCCCAAAGTTATCACCAAAAACAAACCGATCATGGACAGCAGGAACAGTGAAAAATGTACCGAGGGCTTTACAAGGAGGATTTTTATGTTGTTTTATAATTGCAGAAGGTGCTAACAAGTCAGGGAGGGTCTAATATAAAGTGTGATTGCATTATGGGAATTGTAGTTTCCAAGTTTGCAGAGCTTGGTCTGTGTATACCAGCATCAAAAAGACAAGACGTCGCCCTCCTTGCCGTTTCTTGTGGAAATGTACACTTTATCACCGCACTGTAACCGCACTTTGTTTCAGTTTATTTAATTTGATCTTTTCAAAATAAAGGTGTTCAGTGTAACGTGCAGTCATGTATGCCCTGCGTGTTTTCAGCTGCGTACCTTCCACAGTGACGGTGAAGGAGTGTGTGGCGTAGCCGTGGCTGTTGGAGGCTCTGCACTCGTACTCCCCGTCGTCCTCCTGAGCGATGCTGTCGAAGCGCAGCCAGTGGTTGTGCTTATCCAGCTGAGCGCTCGTCTCATCCAGGCTGCTGTCCTTCTTTTTCCACTCCACCTTCGGAGTCGGTCTGCAGACACGGAGGGCAGAATTTAAAGAAGAGCAGAAAACAGAAAGGCGTGTGACAAATGATTACACAGGAGACGGTGATGGAGGGATGGAGGAACAAATGATGATGATGTAACTTCCTATTTCCTCGTTAAAGTATAATTGTAATGACACAACATTTATCAGCACAGAGCGGGACTCTCAGGGGAAGCAGGATAATTAGAGCGACCACAAAAGAGCAATGAGAGATAAAGCAGGATCAGGACAGTCAGGACATGAAGACAGATTCATGAGTGTGTTTGCAAAGATCACAACAACAAACAAACAAACATACAAAGACACATGTAGCATGAAATGTTACCTAGCTTAGACTTTAGGTGATGCTTCTGCCAAACCTAGAAGACTTTTTACTTTTGCATTGTCATGCATTTTCTCCAAAGGTAAATGTACTCCTTTAACTCAGCTCTGAGCAGTCGATGTGTTCAAGGTAAAGCAGAAACGCCAGCAAAGCTTTCTGAATCTTTCAGGATCTGACGTCCAAATCAGAAGCCTGTCCTTCACTGAAATAAATCTCTGCAGGACTCTTAAAGGTGACTCAGCCACAAACTAAGTACGGAAAATGGGACTGGTAGCTCGTTTCCTGGACACTGTCGAGGTGCCCTTGAGCAAGGCGCCGAAACCCCAACTGCTCGGGGTGTATAAAACAGATCAGGGCGCTCGCCCTCGTGCAGCCTCCTCACCGTGACCTCTTTCCATTCACGCACGTCCAAAGGGTCCTGTTTGTGCAGGTGTGTATTTCAGGCTAATGTGTGTGTAGCATGTTTCTAACAACAGAGTGAAAACACTGGGATCAATAAAGTAACTCTTCAAGTAAAGTCAGCTTTTTTAAGTCGTTGATGGATCTGACTTTCCTCATTGGCTGCAGGCTGCAGAACCAATCATGTTAAACATTTGAGTTGTTACTTTATGGAAACTTAAAGTTGGGGAAGGCAAATTGTGACAATCTGACTTTTGGTGCCTCTGTTTTATCTTATTACTTTATTAGGGGTGCCGGCCAGGTTTCTCTCCTGGCATTGAAGAGTTAGTTAGTCAGTCAGTTAGTTTGTTTACATCAAACCTCACATCGAATGAACACATAAAATGCACACCCACAATAAATGATAAAGCCACACCCAGCAAGAACAACACCAGCTCAAAATCCTGCAAGTCAATATGTTAAAGCAAAAAACAACAAATCCCACAATCCACAAAGCAACATTAAACAGTCCAACTCTTCTGTTTAAGTCCAAAAAATATATATTTCCAAACAAACATTTTTTAAATCAAAGTTTGAGTCATACTGCATGACCTCATGACCTATCATCAGGTCACATGTTATTGCTCTGGAAGAAAAGTGGATGATGAATGACGCACACACGTCCACACAGACAAACACTCACAGGCCTTTGGGGATACACTCGAGGATGACGCTGTGCTCCCTCAGAGCCAGCACCGAGGTGTGAGATCCCTCGGGAGTGAAGAAGTGAGGTTTCCTGTCATGCACCACGTTATTACCTGCAGACAGAGAGAGCACGAGATGTAGAAACAACCATCATGTATTCATTCACATTTTTGTTCCCTGAAACTGAATTTAGCCCGATAGCTTTGCTGTCCAGTGGAAGCCACGTATTTCTGATCTCAGTGATGTTGGAAACGACTAAAGGATCAGTTGTTCCTTTCAGGGCTTCTTAGGTGAAATAATCCTTTAAAATCGTTCATGTTTTACATCGAACGGGAACAAGCTGACATCTTGTGGTAACTGGTTTTCAGGCCCCCAAAAAGCTGCAACCTCCACTCGGACCACAGAGTTGACTCGACACAGCTCTAAGGCTGTTCTTATTACATTAACTACGATTGTTTTTATTGCATTGTTTCTTCAGTCATGCTGCACTTCTGCTGATGCATATTTTAACTGTCTCCCTCAGCTGTGAAGCACTTCCTGTTGTTTATAAAATGCTATAAATAAAATGACTCGATACATTCTGCTAACATCGCTCTCCGATCACGATGCCCCTTTTCCAGAACAAACGACATCCTGGACGTGCAGCGGTTTACTCCGCATGAATAACTTACACAAAGCACTGCTGACCTTGTTGTGTTTTTTAAAGCTCCTGCTGTGCAGTTAAATTCTACTTTTATAACACAACTACTGTCGACATGTGCAGGAGAGAAGCGCCACGTATCAGCCCTGTGTCACGTTTGTGTGTTTGTGAGCCTGCTGTCTGCCCCGCTGTTACTGCGTTCACCTGTGCCTGATCACCCTCACCTTCCCTGCGTATGTAGTCGTCCCCTGTTCCCGTGCCAGGAGGTCTTCTAACCTTGTTTCCAGTGTGGATGTTTCCTCATGTTAATGCTTCTGTCTTCACTCTGCTTCTGAACACTATCACCTTATTTGTGGATATGCAACCCCCTTTTTTTGCATGAAATATATCTCATCTGCTTTTGGCTCCTCTCTCTAACATTACATCAGCGCAGCATGGAGGGCGTTTACGGTGGGAGAACCAGTGCCTGTTTTATGCGTTCCTGTTTACACCTGCAGGAACATTTCAATTAGATCTGAGGCGAATCTTTTCTGCACAACATTGTTGAGCATTAGTGTGGACGTAGCCTAAAACAGCTTCAACAAAACCTGAACATGAACATCTTTATGAAGGCAGGAGTCTGTGCAGATTTGAATACATTTGTTAGCTAGCTGTTCAGAAGAAACCCGCAGTATCACTTAATTTGGCAGAATTTAGGAATTATGAGAGCTGTAATTTCTTGTGTGTGTGTGTGTGTGTGTGTGTGTGTGTGTGTGCACTCACTGCGTAAGACAGTGAGGGAGACGGCGGTTTCAGGGAGAATGGTCCTGGCTGCATAATACTGGGCGTTGCAGATGTAGTCGTCTCTGCTGTCGCTCCTTAGGACATTAGCAAAGAACAAGCTTCCGTTCAGGCCGACCGTCACTCTGTCGCTCTCCTTGATGTGCACCATTTCTGAAGCAAACAAGACACAAAGACGGGATCGTTAAGGTACAATGTGAGCAGGACAGAGAGAGAAACTTTCCTCTTTCATGCAATATTTAGTGAGTTCTTTTAGCTCTCCTAAACGTGCACCGGGGAAGCGGACTAAGTAGCTCCAGCTCTTTCTAATGCACTGCAGTATTGACTTTCGTGTGTGAGTTAAACAAAACTGACAACTTAAAAGGCGCAATTCCATCAAACTGGCAGTGAGCGACAGAGAGAGAGAGGAGAGGGAGAGAGGAGGGAGGACGAGAAAAGTAAAAATATTAGAAACATAAAGAGCCCAGAAACACCAGCTGACAGGACTGCATTCATTAGTGTGAGTGGAAACGCTCTGCAATGCAGCGCAGCCATGCAAATCCCTCCGACGGGGCCGTCAGGTGGAACGAAGGATGCAAACAAAACCCCAGAAAGCTGCTCAGACTTCAGAGTCACACAGAGACAGACAGACTGGATGACTAATAAGAGACAAAGTGTCCCTCTGTCTGTCACGCAGAATGAAGCTAATAAAGCAGACAGAAAACACAGAGCCAAACTGAGAGACAGACTCACTCTTGTCCATCCAGTGGATGTGCGGGGGAGTGGAGCTCACTGGAGGGTTGCAGGACAGGATGATGCTCTCTCCCTCGTAAGTCCTCTTATGCACCTTCTGCTGCTTTTGAAGAACTGGCTGAGCTGAAACACAAAGACGCAGATTATTAGTTCAGAACGTCATCATCAACGAGACTTCATATTAAACCCATCTTTCTTTTGATTTATTAAAAGGAATATTTTTGAACATGGGCCATATTTTGGGTTCTAAATGACTTAAAGGTACAAAAAGTCTCCGTTAGATGTGTTCATCCTGCAGCAGTGGAACAGGCTGTAATGCTACAACTTCATTGTTGCGTTTGATCAAAGGTCGTCCACTAAGAGTTCTTGTTGTTTCCACTGACAGGCTCAGATTGTTATTCTAAGTGTGTGACAACATGTAAGAAAGGATCCCTTCAGAAATCACTGTTTTTGTGAATGGAGTCTGGTGTGTGTGCAGAGAGCGATGTAACGTCTGTGTGTGGTTAAAACAATCATCTTCCTCTGTAACACAAAGGTCTATCTCTGCAGGGATCCTTTCTGTCATGTTGTCACACACTTAGAATAACAATCTGAGCCTGTCAGTGGAAACAACAAGAACTTTTAGTGGACGACCTTTGACCCATCAAGGATTATGTTGCAGCCGTTACAGCCTGTTTCACTGCTGCAGGATGAACACATCTACCAGAGCATTTACAAAACTTTCTGTACTGAGGAGTAATTAAGACCCCACAATATGCCCAGATATAAAACAACAGAATTTCCCTTTAATGCCACCTTTAACCCTCTGCTCTTAAACACATCAGCACTGACTTGTACCTGCCTGTTGCATGTACAGTATTTTGTGTTCAGGGAGCAGTAAATGATGCAGTACGATGCTGCAGTGAGCCTGCAGTGAGTCAGTGCACCTTTTTTGCTTCACAGTTTGTTTTGTTTCAGCTGAGGTTGTTACCATCGAGCTTACTTTACAGTTTTTGTGCTTTCTCCGTAAATAGGTTGAGTTGACGCTGCAGAGCAGAGGAGGTGGTACGGATAATACGTGTAGAGGTTAAACTACAGGCCAGGATTATCCCCACAAGTACTTCAATCCATAAGACCACATGGTACATTTGTTCTTACCCTCCTCCAACAGCAACGGGAGTGTCTCCTTAATTAAGAAAATATAATCTGTTGGATAAAAGTAGTGCTTTTTAAATGTTGCCCTTCTATATTCAGCTGTATATAATATTCTCTTCTCTCCCCAGCGTGTGTGTGTGTGTGTATCAGAGGCTGCACACACTCAGGTGAAACCTCCCAGCATCACCTCATCCTCCACAACCCCATGAACCCTCCAGGCAAAGTGACGTCACAGCTCTGTCTCCAGGAAATGGTTGCCAGGGTAACAAGAGATGAGAGAGCAGAACAGGTGGCCCCGGTCAACCTCACTGAGTCATTGAAGTGTGTGTGTGTGTGTGTGTGTGTGTGTGTGTGTGTGTGTGTGTGTGTGTGTGTGTGTGTGTGGGAGGAGTAGAGATAAACAGAGAGGGAAGTGAGGGGGATTTGTGTCTTACTGTACATCCTTCATAACATCTCATTCATGGGATTATATGAGTCAGCATGTGTGTGAACATTAAATGTGCTGGTGTACAGCATCCTGTGTGTATTTGTGGTACGGGTTTAACCAACCTTCTCTCGAGGACACGTTTCAGAGTCGGCGAATCAGGGACAAAAAAGCTGATTTGGTCAACAGTCTTGGTGCGACTCACCCTCCACGATGACCCGCACAGACTGCGTCATGGCCGTCCCCAGCGTGTTGGAAGCGTAGCAGCGGTAGTCGCCTTGGTAGGTATCGAGGGAGTCCTCCTCTTCGGCTCGCAGCGTCCCGGATCCTTGATGCTCTGACCTGAACGTCTCCCCGTCCTTCACCCAGCGGAAACTAGAGAAAGGAGAAGAAGTTCATCAGGTCAACAACAATCCAAGAACAACTCGATGGTGTGATATCTTATCTAACTCAAACAGAAGAAATCAGATACTTTTGTATTTGCACTTTTTCCTACTTTGTGCTGCAGCTGCTGCACAACATTTTGCATTGGGATAAAAAGTTTGACCTTTTCTTAAAACTATGATTCAAAATATTCGTACAATGGCTGCCCGCCGTACGGTCAAACAAACCGTTCTTAGTTATAGAAAAGAAAAAACTTGGAGCCCGTGCTTTGTCTGTTATCTGAGCGCGTTATAGACATATCAGTCGTGTTAATGAAGAAGCCTTCCGCTTTACTGGTTGACAAAATAAACATACAATATCACTCGCTTTAATCTTTAAGATCAAAAGAGAGAGAGAAACAAAGAGTGAGGTCAGAGAGGAGAAGAGAGAGCAGGCAGGGTGACAGGGAGGGTCAGAGAAGACAAAGAGAAACGGAAAAACAAAGAGATGATTCTGTTATTGTTGTGATGTTATTACAAGAACATTTATCGCCATGCCAACAGAGCGGCCGGAGGGAGGAAGTGGACAAACAGCCAGACACATGCATATGTCTTGTTCATTATATTTGTCCACACACACATGCACACACACACACACACACACACACACACACACACACACACACACACACGCACACACACAGTGGGTAAATAACACACAGGTCTGGCTGCTGTACGTACGTGGGCGTCGGGTCACCGGAGGCCTCACAGGGCAGATAGATGTCCTCCAGAGAAAAGGCTGTGAACGACTGCGGCATCTCCAACATCATGGGAGGCTGAGACACTGCACACACACACACGCGCACGCGCACACACACACACACACACACACACACACACACACACACACACACACACACACACACACACACACACGCAGAAATACTTTACATACAGCTGAATGTGCAGTAATTACCCCTGAGTACAGGCAAGCAAATGCAGGAGTACAAATATTTTGTTGTGCCACACAGCTCAGTAAGAGGAGCTTCGTTTCCCTTCATCAAACAGTTTCTGGGCTCATTATGAAGTTGTTAGAGGAGCTAAATTATTCATATCAAATCTTCATATTTAACGATTACAGTCAAACTTGCACAGAAAATAAAAGCATATAATGGACTGCGACCACATCCTGCTCTTAGTGCCCGGCTGAGTGACTTCATAACAAACAAGCATAAAAAAGACTCAGTGAGAAACCACAGTGAGCGTGCAGTCTGCAGCATCACGCAGCCTTTCTGTAGGAAACGCAGTTCTTCCCTTTCTTACCAAGACTATCTCTCTTTGATATAATATGAAGCAGACAGACGCCAGTTAGCTTAGCTTGACCCCATGACCCCCTCAAAAACAGAACTTTCAGGTTATACACTCCAGATTAAACAAATGAGAGGAAATATTAATTAGCAGCTTAAGAGGTGCCCGAAGACAGGTTTTACTTTACTTTAGCATGAGTCAGCAATCAAGCTAGCTGTTTCCCCCAGTCTTTATGCCAAGCTAAGCTAACCGCCTTCTGGCTTTAGCTGCAGGTGTGCTGTGCAGACCATAGATTGTATAAAGACATGGGCATAGAAAGTGTGATGGGTTCCTATTGGTTTGTGAATTCTCCGTTCGAAGTCTCGTGTTTGGCGTTTTGGCCGTCACCATCTTTGGAACCAGAAGTGACCATATTTGGACATTGCAATGTCTCAGTACCTAAAGGCTGCCGTGTTAGCAACTGGCAACTTAGGGTATCTTTATCTGTGATTTTACTCTAAATAGGAGCATCAGTGACTAAATGAACATCATGCTGTGTTGAAGAAGACTTGAAACTAGAGATTGAGACCATAAAGTCATTAGGAACATGTTTACTGAGGGAATAAATCAGGAGAGAAGTCTGGGCAATAATCCAAACTTCTTTTTGGAACCAGTGGAGTCGCCCCCTGCTGGCCATTAGAAATAATGCATGTTTAAGGCACTTCGGCATTGGCCTAATTTAGAAACAAGAGGCTCTGTCCACTTCTTATATTCAGTCAGTGGTACAGACAGACTCTGCAAGATAGCAAATAAGCTAATTCACCAAAATATGTCAAACAATTCCCTTGATTCCCAGTTTTTCCTGCCAAAGATTTCATGCATGAATTTAGCTTAAATAAATCTTTGTCCTCTTCAGTGTCCAAAACTTCCTATTAGACACATCAAATCTCAGAAAGGCGCTCGGTGTGGCTGCAGGGACGGACGATGGAGGACAAACAGAACAGCAGCAACAATAAGACAGATCGGCCTCCTTCATCTACATGGCCGGTTTGTGGCAACAAAGTGTCACTGATGTAAGCGGTATAGAGCAATCACACACGTCTTCACTGTCACAACAAGGAGAGTCACTTACTGTTATGCACTTTATCTGTGTGTCCACAGGAAAGCAAGGAGAGGAGAGCAGAAAGAAACACTTAGACAGGAGCAGAGGATTAAAACAGTGCAGAGAGAAATAAGACCAAGTATTCAGAGCATGTTTCACTGGATTATAAATAATAGAGATATTAAAACGGCTCGTCTCGGTTTTCCCGCTCAGACACGATGGCGTCCCGGATCAATTTACATCCTTCCCCTCTGTGCCTCCTTCTCCACCCTCCATCTTTCTTACACTCATGTCTTCACCTTCCCTGTCCTCCTTCATCTATCTCTTTCTCCTCACCCCCCCCCCCCACTCCCCCCCATTCAGTCTCAGTTTCCATCCCTCTCTTCCTCGCTCGGCCACGCCCTATAAGGTCCTTGCCTGAAGGTCAAGCTGGACCCGACTCCTCCTCTCCTCCTCTCTTCCTCTCCTCTGGGACCATCAGTGGCTCAGCTTGCTGACCTTTGAACTTAACCTCTGGGTCAGAGGTCATCCTAAACCTTATTGTGTGGATAAGTGTATTTGCTTTAGTGCTTAATGCATTTAAATGTTAAGTTTGTCTTTGTTCAGTCTTTTTCAAACAAAGATAAAGCTGCTAAATGAACAGGAGGAAAGAAGAGGAGAGAGAAGGGAAGAAGAAGAAACTCCAGAATCACTTCCTGTCATTTCACCTCACGCTGACACCTTCCTGAAACCATAAACAGAATTTGCAGCCACATATTATCTTGGTTTGATAATGCATGCAGACCTTTTCCAACGTGATGCTGAGGTTGGACACATGAAAAACAATGAGCGGGGCCCTTTATGATGGCTACATTGCTCCTGTTTTCTGTGTTAAACTTGATGTTGCTTAAAGAGAAATTTAAATCCTGCAACATATCCTCGCACAAAGGTTGAAAGTTAAGCACTATTTTTTCGTGTCTTTGTGCCTTTTAGAGTCCAGGCACTGTCAGGCACTGTTTAGCGTCTGTTTTGAGCTTCCCCTTAGTGTCTGTTTTTAGGTAAACTAGCGTCTGTTTTAGGGTCTGTTCCTGTATGTCCTCTAGTGTCTGTTTTAATGTGCCCTGTGGCTGCATCCTTTGAAGGACATATTTCGAAGCCGACTGCGTCACAGCGGCGCGTTGAAGGCTGTCCCATGTCGACAGCTCCTTCAGATGCGGCCGACAAATGCGTCCTCCTTTTCCCGGGCCACGAAGGATCCATCGGGTGCAGATTCATTGCACACCAACTCAAACGAGATGGCAGACTCTCAAATGGCCGAGGAATACACATGAAACGTTTTTGGTTTCAACTCAATCCAATAGCTGCGATACAAATGTTACAAAGAGAGGGGCCTTGAAACTTCAGAACTGCGATATGAGGCACATGTTTCTTTCCACCTAATTGCAGAGAACATGAAGCCTCCCCTGTAGTGGAGTCGACATCATGTCTACTCTTATTGTAGTGGCCCACTGGCAGACGCAGAAATAACATTACAGGGCTTTTTAAAAAGTACACATTCACTGGGCAATATAAGAAAAGTACATAAACTTAGGTTATGTACAAAATGCCATATTTATTTGTAATTAACATTTTCAAATAAAACTGTAAAATCAAACTTAGACCGGCTTGGATGACGCTCTCCCTGAGACAATCCTGACAGCAGCCACAACGTGGGCAAATTTTACCTGCTGCACAGGACAAACACATTAAATTAAATCAACCTGCTGTCTGTTTCGGAAACTTAAAAAAACACTGCCGCAGACATCTCGCACCCTTCGGTGTGGTGCAGGCAGTGCACACGAACATTCGCACCAGGTTTATGTCGTAGCGTTAAGTCAAACTTTTTCTGACCATCATCGAACATTCAGGCAGAATTAAAGTGTCGCTTTACTGCCGGAAAATATCGGCAGAAAAATGACACATCTGTTGATGCTGATGTGTCACTTTCAAGCCATAATCTGCAGATACCGATAACGTGCATCCATATTTAAAATAATGGGTTAAGTCATGTGACGTTTATTATGTTAGCTAGTTAGCCCGCTAGCTACCTTTTGCTAGGTGACTGGAGCGGCGCTATGTGAGGCAAGGTTAAAGGCGGGAACAGCTGTAGACCAGACCGTCTCATTTCAGTTCAGCCTTAGCGTCTGTGCAGACTTCACAGACCGCGTCTTTGAAGGATGCAGCGCCTGAACTCAGACACTGAGGTTTTAAGGTTCCTGATAATGTTTCTGTATATCATTGTCTGTTTCAAGATTGATCATCTTTTTGATGCACCGAGTAACTTCTGCTTCAAGATACTAGATCACTACAAGATAGTATCTGATTTTAGGTGACCCCATCATCTGTGTCATGGTATCCTTTGGGGACTGAATGCACCTTTAACTGCTGCTTAAACATCTTTTATCATCTTTTAAAGGGACGGTTCATCATCTCTTTTGAGGTACCATGTGAATTCCTCTTTTATGATCATGCACTCGTGTTCTCATTCAAGGTTATCTGATTTTAGGTTACTTGTTTTTTTACATGGCGAGGACTTTGTGCACCTGATCTACCATCTGAGCTCAACCAGCTGTTTCCTTTGGCTCCTATACGTACCTTTAAATGATGTTTAAAGAGAGCCTTTAGCATCTATTTAACGTAGCATTTAGCTTCAGTTTTACGGTCTGTTTGAGGCACCTTCAGCTTGTTTCAAGTGTCTAATTTAACGCACCCTTTAAAGCCTGTTTTAAGGCACATTTTGGTTACCATTTGAAGGTACCCTTTTACAGGTATCGTTTAGTGTCAACAGTTTAGTTTCCCCGTGCATATGGCTGCACATAACTCGAGTGTTATTTGTTATAGAGCTTTACTGTGTGAGTTGGAGAACAGTCTGAACACTGAATATGGAAACACACACATCTTGCTTTGTAACAGTGAGAGATGTTTACAGTGGAGAAGTACTCACAGCCTTCGGGGATCTGGATGGCTCCCTGAGCGAACGGAGGCGTGGAGGGGGGGAAGGAGAGCGGGAGGAGGAGGAGGAGAATCATGGGGAGGGCGGGGCAGCTCGGCCCCCTATAGCCCGTCCACCGACGCTGTGACACACACATCTCTCAATGTCCCATGAAAAGTGACGCAAGACACCCACACACTCATCAACACATAAAACAACCCTCCCACCCTATGCACCCAAGCAGACACACACTCCAGGGACCTCCCAGACCCTCTGGAGAGCGCAGACGAGCAAACAGCAGCGCTTTAAGTGTGTGTGTGTTGTTGCTTTCACAGTCCAAAGCGAGGCTCTGTATGAGGCTCTCCGTCGGGCCACAATCCCTGCTCCGGCTGGAGAGAGGAGAGAATAAGAAGGAGGAAGGAGGGGAGATGGTTGACCCGAGAACAAAGGAGGCATAAGAGGGGAGGAGGGGGGAGGACGGGGCGGGGGGGCACAGGACAAGGAGAGAAAGCAGAGACATCATTAATTTCATCAAACATAAATCATCCAGGAATAAGACAAATATTAATCTGCTCTGAATTAATATTGACCTACAAATTAAAAATGCACAATTAACTCCCGGGCTGATGTTTGATGTCTGCATTAATGCTTATATTTAAAAGAAGTCTCCCTAAAATTTAACACAATGGACGCCTCTGTGTGTGTGTGTGTGTGTGTGTGTGTGTGTAAAGACGGAGGGATGAGGTCATCCTGATAAAGACAGAAGATCAGATCAAAGCAGCAGGAAACATCTTCTCTGCTAATGACATTACAAAGAGAGGGAGAGTGTGTGTGTGTGTTTCTGCCGTATCGACTGCTTTCTCATTCATCCAAACATCTCCTCCTTTGTCCCTGGCTGCTGACTGAACACTGACCCGTGACAGCAGGAGTGTCGAGGGGGGGTGACGGCAGACACAGATGGATCAGGCCTTCCCCCCCTTTTGTCCCTTTATGTCTCCGCCTCGACACGCAGGCCAAAACCTCCGTGCTCCAACTTTGGACATTTTCTTGTTTTCAGTTGAAGTGAGGGATTACACGCTCCTCCGTGGGACGTATTAAAGCTCCTGAAATCCTCTCAAAACCCTCTCTGCACTTTTTAAAAACTTGCAGTCAGTCTAAAAATAACTGACAGGCGCTTCAAAGCTGGAAATCAGGCTGCAGCTCCGTTTATGGGCAGAACGATCCGAGGAGACCCCTCTGATGAATAAACGAACCGAAGACACAGCTTGTTGTCTTCCTTGGAGAAGAACCTGAGCTCCTGGAAGTTGTGTTTATTTACTCAGATTTCCTTTGTCAGCCACATTTAACAGGGAAAATTTTTTATGATGCTCCCTTGCAACGTTTTTTTTCTAGAGAAGGAAGTGCTAATGGCTAACTAATGCTAGTCAAAGGAAAGCACAAGGTAGCCCTTAGGCTCAGCTTTGAGCATCTGTTTTGACGTCTTCTTTATCGTCTGTATCAAGGCACCCTTTTGCAGATGTTTCCCCATCATCACCTTGTCAGGTACCTTTCTGCAGCTGTTTTAAAGGCCCTGACACACCAGGGCGTCAGCCAGCCATCGGCCAAAGTCTGTGGCCCCTAAGTTTGCATTGTGTCCTGAAGCTTTGGTACTAGTCGTCCCTTGTCTGCAGCTTTTTCGGCCAATCAGAGCACGTCATTGAGAGACAGCACCTTTTCATGCATTCCTGACAATTTCCAGAAAATATGAAGACAGTCTGCCTCTAAAATCTTCCAAAAAGTAAAAAGTACGCTGTGGCTCCCAAAACTGGCGAACAATCGGCCATCGGCTTGTCTTGTAAACGATCCTTCTTCTTCAACCTCAGATGTTTTTAATCGTCCTGTTATCTGTTCTGGTTTCACACCGGGCACATGATATAAACGTCATCACCCCGCCCACTCGCTCGCTATGACCTGCTGCGTTCACACACCGGCTCACCCCGACTTCAAGCGGACATTTTACTCGGAGGCTGGCAGGAAAAAGTCTGCGTAAAGTCGGGGTGAAGAATTGGGCGGTTTGCTTTCACACCTGGACAATGTTGGAAAATATTCAGCATGCTTGAAAGGGACTAACTAATGGGGCATGTGAAGAAGAACGGAAGAGAGGAAAGCAGGCCGACAACTCGTCCTGTCTTTTTGCACAAGCAAAACTTACAGGGCTTCTAACGCCTGAGCCGTTAGCTCAGTGACATTTTGTAACACGACACAAACAATACATGACTTAAGTCTACAGCCATGCTAGTGGCTCTGAGAGGCCAACATGCTGAATATTAGAATGCAGTCATGCTAATGTTCAAAGTTTTTCAATGTTAAACATCTTAGCTTAGCGTGTTAGCATGCTAACATCACAGCTAAGGCAACTGTCATGAGAATGAACTGTCTCTTTTCTCAACATCTACAGACTTCTATGTTTCAATATAAAGACTTTATTTTCCATATTTATTATTTGTATTATTTTGTCAACAGATACTTTGTGCTGTAATGTTCTTAAGTCTCTTATTTAAACTTTTATTCATTTCTAACATTTCTAATGTCATCCACAGCATCGATGACGACGAAGGCTCAGGAAAATGATAACGAAATTCCTGCTGAGCTCAAACTGGTCGGACTGCAGAGACACCAGCAGCTCATACTGGAGTCCTCGAAACATGAACAGACAACAAGGGCAGAGGAGGTGACAGGAGGTGTCATAACTTATCAATCTGTGAGCGGAACCGGCCGCAGTCCTCTGCCAGAGCTCAACGAAGAGAGACACACACACACACACACACACACACACACACACGCACACACTCACACGCACACACACACTCACACTCAAGCAAAGGGTGAGGGGTAAGGAGTGACAGCTGGCTAATATAGACCCCCTCCTACATGTAATAATTACGCAACCTGTCCTCCAGCACACACACACACACACACACACACACACACACACACACACAAACACATCTGCCCTGCTTCATGGTCACTTAAACACATACGCGCACACACACACACACACACACGCACGCACACACACACCTGCCCCCCGGCCCTTGGGGCTGCTGTTACCTGCCAGGCTTATATAGGCAAGAAACATACATGACCCCCATTTCAACTCCTATTGTTGTCAGACCCTCACCCATCTAGTCTGCTGTTGTTGTCAGTTATGAGTCTCTCTCTCTCTCTCCGTTACACACACTCACACACACACACACACACAGACACACACACACAAACACGCACACACACACACACCTGCCCCCCGGCCCTTGGGGCTGCTGTTACCTGCCAGGCTTATTTACAAAATAAATGATCCAAACAGAACAGTGGGACAGAAGGAGTGTGTGTGTGTGTGTGTGTGTGTGTGTGTGTGTGTGTGTGTGTGTGTGTGTGTGTGTGTCTCTCTCTCTGTGTGTGTGTTGAGCATTAATGAGGGAACGGTAACGACCACAGTCGGGGTTCCTCACATGTAACGAGGGCAGACAGAAAATGTAGCAGACATGCAGAACATGAATGATGGGTGATGAAATATTTCCCAGCATGCTCCAGTTCTAGGAATAATACACACCGTGCACATGCACCGACAGTTAGTACTGTGATTCTGGTTATTCACGCTGACTTCCTCTCATTTAAATATTCATGGACCTCCTACTGCGGCTGAGTTAAGGCGGGGGGGAGGGCCGGCGCTCATTAAGGCATTAAGTCTTAATCTACAGACTCGAGGAAGGAAGCGGCGGCGGAGGCGGAGGAGCGTCTCTTTTCACAGCCCGGGCGTGTTTGTGTGTTTTTATTCAGGCTGCATCTCAGAGACACTTGACCTCTGCTGACATGAGAAGCCTTCGATTCACGGTGCACAGTGACATTAAAGGCTTTACTTTCATCGCCTGGGACGCATTACGGCCTCTTAAATTAAATCAGACTGGGAGACATTAAATCAGAGAGCCGTTAGAGGAGACGAAGGAGATTTAGGATTTAAGAGACGAGTGATGTGCAGGAAGATCTTTGAAGGGCTGCGAGGTGGAACATCTCGCACAACCATGGGAGACTTTCATATATAACAACACTTCATACACATAAAGGTCCATGTTTGAACCCTTATTCATGTCCTATTTGTCCCATGTACAGACCACAGTGCTGTGTGTCTAAACACCAGGATAGAAGGTGCAGAGGTTTGGTTTCATACCTCATTGTTCTTAAAGGTGTAACACTTTTTTCCAGCCAACTTACAAACAAAGTTCTTTGTTTATATCGTGCTTGTAAATGCTAATTGACAAGGTGAGCATTACGGGTTACATATAGGCTAAGCATGAACAAATACACCTTTTGTTTGACAAGAAGTTACTCCAAGAGACGGAGATCTAAAGTAGGTTTTTGTGCATACTGATCTACACCGATCAGCCAGAACATTATGACCACTGACAGGTGATTATCTCGTTACAATGGCTCCTGTCAGTGGGTGGGATATGTCAGGCAGCAAGTGAACATTTTGCCAAAGTTGTGAGCCGGTGGAGGCAGTGTGATGCTTTGGCCAATGTTCTGCTGGGAAACCTCGGGTCCTGCCGTTCATGTGGATGTTACTTTGACATGTACCACCTACCTGAACATTGTTGCAGACCAAGTACACCCCTTCATAGAAACAGTATTCCCTAATGGCAGTGGCCTCTCTCAGCAGGATAATGCACTCTGCCACGCTGCAGACATGGTTCAGGAATGGTTTGAGGGACACAAAGACTCAATCCAATGGAGCATCTGTGGGATGTGCTGGACAAACAAGTCCGATCCATGGAGGCCCCGCCTCGCAACATACAGGACTTAAAGGATCCTCAGCACACCTTCAGAGGTCTAGAGGAGTCCATGCCTCGATGGTCAGGGCTGTGGGGGACCTACACAATGTTATGCAGGTGGTCATAATGTTATGGCTGATTGGTGTAGCTTTACATTATAAATAACAGACATGTTTGGACTCATTTAACCCTGAGAGATAAAAGGAGGCGACACTGAAACATGCAGTATGTCAATCTTTATACTCAATTCTAATAGAATATGCAAAAAAGTCAGGCGCGTCATTTAAGCGCGTCTGGACGTGGACAGTGTGATACATACTGTAAATCTCATAGACAGCACTTAAGAGCCGTTCAGACCCTGCAGGCGGCCTTTGTTCCGTTCTGTATCGCTTAACATTGAACATACTGTACCAATTTCCTCCCCCCGCCTCCCCCAGAGTCCCGAACCGTCCCACAGAACCTGAGGGGCTTTAGAGGGACGGGCAGGTGGACCAGCCAGTCCACCGGGAGGACGGAGGGGAGGGAGGGGAGGCAGGGCGGGTGCAGGTGGGATGGTCTATTGGGAGGCCTGAGGCAGGAGCCGGGATCAGGGGGGCGGGGATCACAGAGTGCAGGCGAAGCGGGGGAGGAGGGGGGAGAAGGGGGGGGTGCAGGTGGACGGACATTGCGCGGCAGAGCGAGAAATTAATTCATTGATAGATTCCGATCTGCAGGAAAGAATTGGGAAGTGTGGATGCAGAGATTAGGTAAAAGGCAAGGAGGAGAGGGAGAGGGGAGACCGAGGAGGATACTTCCCCCTCAGTGCACACACACAGACCCACACACACCCACACACACACACACACACACACACACACACACACAGACCCACACACAGACGCATCAAGACAAGGAAAGAAAGAGCTATTCCCAGTTTGTCACTCCCAGTTGGCAGCGTGACCTAAATTCACCTAAATTCATTATTCATTACATACCTCACATTTACTGCTGCACACACACACACACACACACACACACACACACACACACACACACACACACATGCTGACCATGCTGCAGCCTGGAGCAACGTATAGGTGATTTGATCTTTGTGTGTGTGTGTGTGTGTGTGTGTGTGTGTGTGTGTGACAGTCTGTAGATCACACTGCTGATGTCCTTCACATCCGGCCTCATGAATATGTAATAAAAATGTCATTTTAATAAAGCACCACTGAGTTAAACATGCCTGTGTGTGTATGTGTGTGTGTGTGTGTGTGTGAGTGTGTGTAACCTTTATATACTGTTAATTTGGAGACCCCGTGTGTTTGGAGGGAAACGTAACCTCATCAGGATTATGTTAATGTCAGACTAATGAGAAATGTTACAGGATGTTTCTGCGTCTGCTGGCAGCTAACAAACATTATTAAAGACCTTTGATTGTGTGACAGCCCTGCAGCTCTCGGTTGGTTATCATGTACGTGAAGACATGTTTAGTGCATTGATTTAAAACAAAGGCATCTTTACTTTAAAGCACAGAATGAAACGCTGCATTCAGGTGGGGTCAGATAATCAGAAATATCAATTTCTGACAGAAGAAGTGGCCATGAAAACTTCGTCAAGTCAGAACAACTTGGAAAATTAAAGAACATTTTGGAACCCAAATTCCGAGGTTGACAGACTTTCTGTCATGTAACACAGAAACATGTTGGACCAAAGTAAAAGTTGGCTTGATGCTCAAAATCTTTTTCGGCCGGTCTGGGCTCAGCCTCAGGGAGAGGGAGCTCAGACATCCGGAGGGAGCTCAGAACAGAGCTGCTACTCCTTTGTACTGAACAGAACCAGTTGGGGTGGTTCAGGCATCTGATTAGGATGCACCTCCCTGTGGAGGTTTTTCCGGGCTGGTCCAACTGGGAGGAGACCCCGGGGTAGACCCAGAGCTCACTGGAGGGATTATATATCCCACCCGGCCTTGGAACGCCCGGGATCCCCCAGGAGGAGCTGGGAAATGTTGCTCGGGAGAGGGACGCCTGGGCTAACTTGCTCAGGATTATGGATGGATGGATGGAATGGCTCTATTTGTCATTTTTAACACGGTGTAAGGTTGTAACCATCAGCTGTCTACAAAGAGTTACTTTTTGTTCTGAACAATAAAATATTATCTTATCGGGTCCATGATGTTTACATGATGACTTGAAGCTTGTGATCACAAGTCGGAAGAAAGACTTCCCAACTCGGGAGCTGGAACGCTCTGACGAACACGTGAGTGCAGGGTCATTTCCTCCACCAACGGTCTCTCAATCAAAACAGGAACAAAAGACATAGTTTGATGATGTCGTGAAGGAGAGTGGGATCTTGGGAGTTGTTGTCTTCACTGTCAAACAACTACTATTGCAGGTGTTATTAACATGACATTTATCATGATTTTGATTTATTTAGAACTGCCCGTGCCATTCACCTTTTTGTGACAGTGTTGGATACCCCATCCGTGTGCTCAGAGTGCACTGCAGTTTGCCTTTATTTTCACTATCAAATACTGAAACTGAAGGAAAATGTCCTATTTTCAGAAACTAATTTATGGCCTTCAGAAAAGGACTCGTGGTATCAATGAACTTTTGTTTGTACAGGCAGTAAAATCTGTTGTTGTCTGGATGCCCTCTGCAGCTGGATGTGTCATCGGCCAGATATGAGACGTGATTTCAACACTTTCAGTTCCGAGAAGCAGAATCCTTCTGGTAACTGACCCACTCACTTGTTTCCTGCTTTATGATGGCATGATATATACCCAGAACAAGTCGGCCCTGTGATGTCATCATCTCGCCCACAGCCTCGTGTCTGCCTTCAGCTCTCTTTGTGTCCGAGTCTAACAAGACTGGGAGTCCCGGTGGAAGAGAGGAGCTGAATAACTCAATAAAAACGAGGAGCTTTCAGTGTTTGAAACAAAGCACATCAACTGACAAGCCTCCAACCACCCGCTGCGGTCTGTCTCTTCCTCTCTGTTCGTCTCTATTCTGCCGTCGTTAACTACTTTTCTGCCATACTGTTTGAGTGTGCAGCTTCTTTCTCTGGCTCTGCACCAGTGTCATGTC
Organism: Semicossyphus pulcher; assembly: GCF_022749685.1. Classification (NCBI taxonomy): domain Eukaryota; kingdom Metazoa; phylum Chordata; class Actinopteri; order Labriformes; family Labridae; genus Semicossyphus; species Semicossyphus pulcher. The sequence goes on from NW_027211637.1 coordinate 30,796,390, forward strand.
TGTGAAAATGCTCTAGGCAAGGCTTAAACTAGAAGAGTCCTCGCCCTTATCAGCTTCAACCATAAAAGAAGAGCTGTAATAAAGAGAAGGGCATCCAACCCCCATTAATCGAGACACAGTAGATTTGCCTGCATAATGTCCCGGTGATGGCTATGATCACTGGCAGACTTTTATAACGCTGGCTGAAGAGACAGACATGTTGGATGGTCTTTCGTTTGGCCGACCACCACTCGGACTGAAATATCTCAACAACCATTGGATGGATCGCCATGAAATTTGGTACAGACATGCATGTTCTTATCCGGATGAATCAAACCAGCTTTGCCATCCTCAGGTAGACACTTTAATTTGTCCAGCTCTTTGTTTGGGTTTATTGGGCTTCCACGCAAAGAGCAAGCAAAATAGTCCATAATGTTATAGCTCAGGGGAAAAGAAAACATGACGTGCTTTGCCGTAAAACCCTTAATTCGGGTGCAACCAACTGCCTATAGGTTAATAATTTTGCATCCAACAGATGTCTGCTTTTTGGACTGTGCTTGTTTTTGTCTGACCGCGGGGGTCAGCCCTACACACGGGTCTGTATGTGACTGACTGACTGACTGACTGAGTGACGGTACTTTGACAGCCGTAGAGAGAGAGCTGCAACATCGCAATGGCGGATCATGGAGCATATTGGACCTCCACTGACGCGATTCTCTGTCTATACGGCTCTGGATACTTTGTTCAGGGACGGCGGGCTGCACGTCCGCTGCTCGTCCGCTGCTCGTCCGCTGCTCATCCGCTGCCCTCACTTATGTCAGCAGCACGCACCTGCTTTCAAACACGTTGTCATCGGCCTCATAAGGACAGTCCTTGTAACACATTGCCCACAAAAGCGCACTTTGACCTGATGCTGTCAGCCACATACTAGGTTCTGACCTAGTCTGGTTTAATGAAACCCAAAGCCCAAACAAGTCTATCAAAATTCCAGGTGATTAAACTGTAAAATATGCAATAAAAAATGTTAAAATCCGGGATTCAGAACAAAAGACCTCTGTGTTTAAGTTCAGCGTCACATCACGTTTAGTTTTCCTTACTGACGATGCCTAAACTCGCTCCACGTGTAAGCTAACAGGCTTAGCGACATAGCTCTTGTTTGATTAACTGCTCGCCATGGTACTCATTTGTTTCCCACTTTTTTCCCACTCTCACTCCTTCATTGAGCTGCCACATCGCTCCTAGTATATCTGTACAAATACTAAAGTTCGCCTGCTAGCTGAATGTTAGAGGTGTTGCAGAGCAGCTAGCATAGCCGTAGCCAGTTGCGCTACAAGTACAATCTGTCCTTCCATCACACGTGTGTGTTTGATGATCAAATAGCTTGCAGACTTTTCATGCGCTCTAGCTTTAGCCCGTCTCCTCACACCCAGCGAACAAAACACCAGGTGTAGTGATGACCAATGAAATGATGTTTGTTGCAGGCGTTAGCAGAGTTAGCTTTATCCTATTAGCATCCCATACAGCATAGCTTACAAGAAACGCTGAAATAAGCTGCAGCTAACCAATATTTTCATTCTTTAACTCATTAATGTCACAATAAAACATCTTGATTTGCCTGAAAACAAGAGGTATTCAATTTATGAGCAAAGCAAAGCAGCAAGTCATCACATGTAAGAAGCTGAAGCTCGTCAATATTTACTTTTTGTGCTTCAAATACGACAAAAAAACTCAACGTATGAAATGAATTGACGATGATTCCAGCTCCAGTGTAGAGAAATGTACATTTCTGTCTATTTGCCTTTCAGATTTGACGGGGGAGACTTTTCACCCCGCTGGTCCCACAGCTCAACCCAACGCCTTTCACATTCAAATCAGCTCTTATTGGCGTGACATTGTTTAGCCACCTCTGGATTACCCCCTCCTCCATCCACACACACACACACACACACACACACACACACACACACACACACACACACACACTTCTGCAGACACAAAGCCAGTATCATGTGTTTGTTTCTGATTTGCCTCTCTCCACACGACAAACGAAGCGACTGCGTAGGAGCGCATAAATCAGTCATTAGTGACGGTATGTTCCTGGATAAACAGCAGCGCGCTCGCTGGGTGGCTTCCCGGCCCGGCTGGGGTCTGTTACGCTTAGCTGAGGGGCGAGCGGCACCAGCTGTGAAAGGCCACAGTGCCACAGAGCGCTCAGGGCGGTATAAACACAACCCAAGGCCATACATCTATCACCGCCGTCACAGAAACACAGAAAGAAAGAGTCATACAGTAACTATTAATGAATTTACAGCAGAATGATAACATGAAACAGCTCCTTTACAGAAGGAAGCTGGTTTAAAATGATGTAATCCTCTTACTGGATTAATAATTGATTAATCTAATCAAATGATGTAAACACAGTCCGGATTAAAACATGAACATAATTAGAGATGAACTCAGATTAATGCTGTGAAGCCTCCATGCTTACAGGGTAAACTGTTCTTGCAGGAGGGACGGTTTCCTCAACTGTAATGTCAATCAATACACGACATGATCGTATATCACATGTCTGCGGCAGGCCCAGTTAACCAACGCCATTAAAACACTGCTGACCAGCAAATCAGTGAGCAAGACTGACGACTCTCTTCTTCCTCTCTTCTTTCATTAGCTTTTCTCCTTTGTGTGTTTGCGGGTTCATTACAAGCAAACCATTTAAAGGCTAATTCTTTTACACATTTTGGGGCCTAAATTACTACAGTTACACACAGTTTTGGAGTTGCTTCAGTAGCTTGCTTCAGCTGGCAGCCAGACAACAGGCTGTTATGGCTGCAACTTTATTGTTGCCTCCAATCAAAGTGCGTCAACTTTAAGTTCTTGTTGTTTCCACTGACAGGCTCAGATTGTTATTCTAAGTGTGTGACAACATGACAGAAAGGATCCCTACAGAGATAGACCTTTTTGTTACAGAGGAAGATGATTGTTTTAACCACAAACAGACGTTACACCAGACTCCATTGACAAAAACAGTGAATTTACCCAGAAGAACACAGGAGTCGCTGGTCTGCTGCTGCCTCAATTTGTTAGTATTTTTGTGTTATTGTGTTAAATATTATGTTGGAGCCTAAACATTAACACACCAAAGCCACAAAATAACACAAACTAACTAACCGCTCGAGGCAGTGGTAGACCAGCAACTCCTGTGTTCTGCCAGGTAAAATCACTGTTTCTGTCAATGGAGTCTGGTGGTTTTGAAAAGAGCGACGTAACAGCTGTTTCTGTTTAGAAAAAAAGGATTTCACCCAAACAAAAAGGTCTATCTCTGTAGGGATCCTTTCTGTCATGTTGTCACACACTTAGAAGAACAATCTGAGCCTGTCAGTGGAAACAACAAGAACTTTTAGTGGACGACCTTTGATCCAAACAATTACGTTGCAGCCATTACAGCCTGTTTCATGGCTGCCAGCTGAAACAATCAACTGCAGTAACTTTTTAAACTATTTCTCTTTTAGACCCAAAAACATAAGTTAAAATAGGGCCCAGGTTTAAAAATACTGGATTTAATCTTTAAGGGCAAATCTATTAATTATAGCAGCTTTAAATTAGCATTGAGATCATGGCTGTAAAACTTTGTGAGGCCCGAGGCGATAATAAGCCTACATAGAAAATGACTCTACATTATGCAGAAGAGTTCCACTGACATGTTTCCAGTGTTAATCTCACACACACAGTATCATCCACCCGCCTACGCACGGTCTCTCCTGAGCCGGCCACCCACACACACCCACCAGCACCCAGAGGCTCGTCTGGCTCGCCTCCTCCGTCTCTGAGCCTTTTTTCTTTACAGCTGCTGCCAGTCCCCCGGCAGCAGCTTCAGCAGCCACTCACATCACACCTAATCCCTCCTGGCAGGTAGAAGAAGTTACCCTGCGCTTTCATTCTGGCTCTTCACATAAGCACCTCATCCTCTTGATCTTCAAGGTGTGAGGTCGAGGCCCGGCGGCTGCTCTCCAGCGCAAAGGATCGGCCGGAAATCATGGTGCCAGAATTCAAATAATGATTGTTGCAGACACAAACGTTTAGATGTCGGTATGTTTGTGAAGAATTGTTGCTGGCTTGCGAATAAAGAAAGGACTGCAACCTCAGGAAACAAACTAAACATGCGCAAAGGAAGGACATTTTTTCACCAGTTCAACAACACATTTTAAAAATGCATCTCAAATACAAATCAGTCTTTCCAGGAGTCCGCAGCATTTTATTGCGGCCAAAATACCCGATTTCGCAGCCTTTTAAAAGAAAATAAAGACATCTATTGGCTGAGTGAGCTGTTTGTCTTCTGACCTCACTTACCGTCTATTTCTGTTACAAGACGCCAAATAAAATGTGTGAAAGTTGAATGAAACTAAACTAAATAGCCATGAAATGATCATTTCTTGATGCACGTGCACTTTCATATGTGCAAAGGACAGACGACATTATTTATTTCATTTATGCTGATCTACTCAGACATCGAGTGTTGGAGTAGTTTGAGGCGGAACGATCACACGGATCAGCTGTCTCCTTCAAAGCAAAAAAAAAGTTCGTCTTTTGCACGCAGCGTTTCAATCATATTAAAGAAACAGTAAAAGATGCCCTGCGATGTAAACTTGGTGATGTGAATGGCTTCACCAGCGTGAGGAAACAGGATGATTGGGCACATTTGCGGATAAGTTGTGGCAATTCGTTATATTTGCGTGACCATCACAACTTCCTGGAGGGACTGAAAAATACAGAAACACTAAAAGTTGCACAAAACCACAGAAAAAGTTACAATAAAGTTCAATTTGGTCTATAAGAATGAGCGGATAGTGAAGCTTCTTTGATTGCATGACTTGGATATAATTGCAGATCTTTGGTGCAAAATTGCATTGACCTTTTGCTAATTATTAGCTAAGCAATTCGAATAATCGTAAATTATTGAAGGATGCAATGAGAATGTTTAAATACAAATATTGTTCATCATTCGCTCGTTTCTCCGCTTTCTGAGCCACTTGTTTGTGTGTCTGTATTTGCAGCCCTGGATGTGTCGTATACGGATGTTTACTTTATTTGCTTTTGTTTTGTTCTATATTTCATGCTTGACCTCTCAGGGCCACCGTATAAAGATAAGACTAACACTTTAGTGAATGTCTGTCTGCCTCGTCTCCGTGCCCTTTACCTAAAAAGCCAAGTTCTCCAAGTTACACCGCTCCCAGGTGGGAGATCTCGTTTCTTCATCTCCACTCAGAGAGCCTCTCTCTTTATCTCCGCGTCTCCTTCATCCCTCCGCAGCATCTTCTACCCCCTCCTCCCTCTCCTCGCCCCACCCAGAGAGAACAGGAAGGAAGGTTTAAATTAAACGGAGATTTGATGCTTATCGTATTATTCAATCAGTCAGAGAAAATGTCAATTTGCATTTGTGTTTAAGTGTATATTCTCTCTCTCTCCCTTTCCCATCGCTTTCCGTCATCCCCCCATCACCATGGTAACCCCCTGACTCCAGCAGCACACAGCAATATTTCTCTCCCCCATCCCCCACGCTGCCCCTCCCTCTTTTCTCCCATCCCCCACTCCGTCCCTCCACACCTCTCTCTCGCTTTCTCTCCGGTGCCACTCCCTTCATCTCCTCGATTCACCTCTCTCTCTCTCTCTCTTACGCACACACACACACACATACAGACAAGCACATACACACACGCCTTCTCCGGCTATTGTCTCACTTCCCACCTGCCTCTCCTCTTGGTTTGACACGACCGGTCTGCGATGTGTCAAAGCAGCCGCCTTTTGTGCAGCTTCTTAAAACGCAGCAACATCCCACACATAGAAAGACACAGATGGTCGGCTTTTAATGAAGTTACAAAGGCGACTTTCTGCAGGTACAGAGACATAAAGCACAAACAGAAGGAGCGGAGACGCTACAGGAGACAATGACTTCTCCCAGATTTCACACGTTTCTTCCTAACACTGGTTCTGCACTCATTTGAGCCTCTTGGCAAAACGGAGGTGCAAGAAATGCTTCAACCTTCAGCCAACCAGCTGTCTGTGTTGACTGACGCTGGTGTCACTGGTGATTCAGATGAATAGTATTAGACAAACATACGGCTGCAACTAACGAGGATTCCAATTATCAATCAATCTGTGGCTTTTTATCACGATTAGTAGATTATTATTTATCTATAAAATGCTGTAATACGGTGAAATATAACAACTTTCTGAAGCAAAATGTGACGTCTCACTCAAATGAAAACTTAAATAGGAGCACTTATTTGTGTCGATCAACTACTTAATTACTTATTTTTGCAGCTGCAGGCAAATGTAATATCTATATTAGTTACTATAATCTTTTTTAAGCCGTGTTTGGACCAAAAGTAAAGCAGGGTTTGCCTCGGGTTCTTGCCCAAGTTTGAAAGCAGATCAGTTTAGTTTGTTTAACATAACCCGCAAATATTCGACCTTAAGGAGATTTAGAAAACTAAAAGTTATCATGTCAGGGTTCAAAACATCATCCGGAGGCCCGGTTAATCTCCCCTCCTCCTCCTGCTGTGTCTGATGAACTCTCCAGCTGCTTCCAGCTCCTCAAGGCTGACCAATGCCCAGTGTGATGAGCTGTTAGCTCGGATCAGCACCAGGATTTCTCTGATGGACACCAACTACCGGCGTTCTGTTTCAGCTGTGGAGCGCCTGTCCATCTGTCTCTGCTGAGCGGCAGTTTCACTGCATCTAGCAAGTCACACGTGGGCTGAGATCTGTCTTGCTACAGCGCTATGAAGCCAAAACAAACAGATGTTACTGAGATTTAATGACAATAAACAGGCTGAGAGGATGCTGAAATAACGACATCATGATGCAGGTTGGTAAAAAGTCTGAGTTCATGCTTTGTCAGGTCTGTCTGCAAGACGACAAGAAAACTACTTTAAAATGCTTGTTTTTTGAATGGAGTTTGGTTTGGAAATTTCTCATGTAAATAGGAAAAATGTATTCATGCGATTTGCATCGCCTTGTACGAACTCGTGTCCATTCACTGATGGACTTTGGTACCTTTCTGGTCTGATCACATCTTCAGACATAACACTGTTTTATTCTCAGCACAGATTTAAACTGGGCGAGTAGGGCTGTGTGAAACGGTTTCATCATACCTTTACCCCTGCCCCACATTTCCTTCAGCCAGCAGTCGTTCGGCTCAGTGAGGCCACCGGTGCCTCCCAGACACACTGTGGAGCCCTCAATTAGAGGACTGTTCGTGGTTTCAACAAAACTGAGTGAATAAAACAGTTTTTCGTGAACATGTTTGATACCGTTGATTTGTATTGATGTGTTTTGGTGTCTCACTTTGTCTTTCCATGTTGCTGTCGTGTGTTTTGCTTTTGTTTCAGTGGGAATTCTACTCTCTGGTTTTTCTTACACCTGCAATGGTTCAATCCAAAGAGGGCGGGGCCAGGAGAGGTATGAAAGGTGACTGAGGCTGTTTGAAATGGCATACTATATACTACATACTACATGCTGTGTACTATGTACTATATAGTGCATATTACATACTACATGCTGTGTACTATATACTGCATACTACATACTGTATACTATATACTTTGTACTATACACTGCATATTATATACTATATACTACATACTATATACTACGTACTATTAACTACATACTATATACTATGTACTATTAACTACATACTATATACTATGTACTATTAACTACATACTATATACTACGTACTATTAACTACATACTATATACTATGTACTATATACAACGTACTATATACTGCATACTACATACTATATACTATGTACTATATACTGCATACTACATACTATATACTATATACTACATACTATATACTACGTACTATTAACTACATACTATATACTATGTACTATTAACTACATACTATATACTACGTACTATTAACTACATACTATATACTACGTACTATTAACTACATACTATATACTATGTACTATATACAACGTACTATATACTGCATACTACATACTATATACTATGTACTATATACTGCATACTATATACTATATATTATGTACTATATACTGCATACTACATACTATATACTATGTACTATATACTGCATACTACATACTATATACTATATACTACATACTATATACTACGTACTATTAACTACATACTATATACTATGTACTATTAACTACATACTATATACTACGTACTATTAACTACATACTATATACTATGTACTATATACAACGTACTATATACTGCATACTACATACTATATACTATGTACTATATACTGCATACTATATACTATATATTATGTACTATATACTGCATACTACATACTATATACTACGTTCTATATACTGCATACTACATACTATATACAACGTACTATATACTGCATACTATATACTATATATTATGTACTATATACTACGTTCTATATACTGCATACTATATACAACGTACTATATACTGCATACTATATACTATATATTATGTACTATATACTGCATACTACATACTATATACTATGTACTATATACTACATACTATATACTACGTTCTATATACTGCATTCTGCGGTAGTCTGTAGTATGGAGGAGCTTTTCAAATTCATTTTGCAGTATGCTACGCCAGGCGGAAGTAAACAATAACCACCGCTTCTTTAGCTACAGCGCCCCCTTCTGCTGGAATGCTGCTGCTGGCCGTCATTTCCGGAATTCTTGGCATACTGCACATTTTGCTTTTGTTTGCATGCCGCATACTACATTTGGCCAAATCAGTACGTACTGCAAGTAAAGTATGGCATTTCAAACACAGCATGAGACAGTGACGAGGGGAGAATTTGTTGTTTGGGGCACTTTGCTGTGAGGCTGCTCTTGCTCTCTGTTCAAGTTTATTTAACTTTAATTTACCCAGGATTTACTATCGGTAATGATAAAGGCCGCAAGTTAATATGACCTTTATTGTTGATTAATCAGCAGATTATGTGCAAAAGAGAAATTGGTGTCTTTAAATTGCTTTGTTTGTTTAACCAAGAGTCCAAGAGCACAAAAGAAATTCAGTTCACGGTCATGTAGGTGAACAGATAATTCATTTAAGACCATTTAAAATGTTGCAGATACATTTTATGATTAGAAACTGATCAATTTTGCAAGTCTGTCCTCTCGTGCATTTATCGAAAAACAAATATCGATCAGATTGTTTGCAGCGTTTTACAAAGATGATGGATTAAATGAGCTTCCTGTTTTAACCAGCTTCCTGTCTGAAAGATTCCCATTGATTGATGAATCCACGTCTTTGCCAACACTCTGTTCATGAGTCAGTTTATGTGGGATATGACTGAGCAGCCGGTCACTGTACTTCATGTCACAGTCGGACACATTGTGCAGCATGTGGACGTTTGTCATCGCTGTGACTGATGATATTGTTGGTCAGATATTTGGCTGATAAAGTGTCCTCTGTGTTTGAGGTCGCCTCATGAATGGACTCCTGTCATGGTTCAACCACAGTGGCCATAAAAACAGACACAAGTCACATATCTGCAGGAGGAAGTGTGTGTGTGTGTGTTTGTTTGCACATGTGTGTACTGTGCATGTTAAAGCCATTGAAGTTAGATTAGCTGTTTCTGAAGGGATTAAAAACCCAAACACAGAGGGGCTGTTAAGACCCTCCTACAGAGTCTAATCCGAACTAATGGATGCACCCCCAACCCACCACACACTCACACACACACACACACACACACACACACACAAAGAGGAAGAAAAGGGCGAAAACATAAGGAAGAAGAGCTGAGAGGAAAACAAGAATACAGTGAGCGGCATTCCTCCCATATCTCAACACAAAGGTCTCATTCTGTGGAGGAAAAGAGGAAAAACAAGACGGATAGAAAGAGAGAGAAAGGCCAAACGAGAGGAAAGATGGATCAGAGGGGAGGGAGCGGGGGCGTGGGAGAGATGGATGAAGATGGATGAGGAAAAAGCACAATGAGAATCGTAGAGGAAGACATAATCTGAGATAGAGAAGAGTTAAAAGTCAGACTAATCTCGTTTCTCGGCCCAGACTTCCCCCTCTGACCCGCTGTCCTGCAGCTCAATGCTTTAGTCTGGCTCCAAACTGCTTCTTCAACCTTTCTCCTGGGACTGTTATTGACTTTAAAGGCCTGCCAGGACAAGAGAGATGCATGTCGTCCTTTCAGTCCACGCACTATCGGACTAATCTAAATGCTACCAGGAGGACAGATACAGGATGATACTCGCACAAACACACAGGAAGCAACAGCCTGCCTTTAAGTTGAAGCTGAGGAGACATTTCCACTAGATGGTTCTTGTGTTTTAGTGCAACAGGGACAGAATAATCCCTCTAATAGAAGTCTGACACAGTTTCCGTATCTGTCTTCTTTTAAACATTTATGATTTTTCTGCAAACAAACATCCCTCAGTTATTCATTGTGGCTGTACAGTCCAAATCATGTATCAGCAGGTTGCGGCGTATGCAGGAAAAACCGTCCGTGTGGAGAGCAAAAGCAGGCGGAACATAATCCACTATGATGACATCACAGCTCCCATCAGCGTCATCTGATGATGAGTTAGCTTCTTAATGATCTCTATAAACAGACATCTGCTGCAAGTTCAGCAACAATCTGCTCTAGATCAGAAATTCAACTTGAGACAAATTCCCTGTCGCTGTGTCACGAAAGCTGTTTAGCGTTTAGATTTCCTGACTGAATGCATCATAGACGATGGCTCCGCCCTCCGTCTCATGTTACAGTAGTGTTCTTCTCCTCGTGAGGACAGACCTGACAAAGCTTCATGTTGTTCCTAATCTGCATCATGATGTTGTTCTTTCAGCAAACTGAAGAGCCGTTAATTAAAGTCGATCACAAGAAAATCTGTTTCTGTTTGGGCTTCATCCCGCTGCAGTAAGCCAGAGTGCAGCCTCTGTGTAACTTCCTGTTTACAGTGAGACTGAGACTCAGCACAGACAGATGAACGGGCGCTCCTCCGGGGGATGGGACGAACCGAGAGATGACAGCGTTTATTTAGCAGACACATCTGGAGGGAGAATTTACCTTTGATCTGAACACACAGTCGCTGCTCGAGCTGCTGACTGTCTGTTTTTCTTCGTTCAGAACAGCATAGTATTTGTTTATTTATGATAATATATATATTATGCAATCTGAAAACTGGAAAAAGGAATACGACGTGGAAACGAAAATACTGCTCCTCACTTCTCCGTAGGACGTAGGATCCCTGAACTTGGTTTAAAGCCAAAGCTTGTTGTAATGCCGACCCTTACGAACGACCACAGCTCAACTTGCAGCCGTCTTTTCTTGAATCACTTTAATAATTGAAAAATCTTTATTGAAATTGCAAAAGTCTGACCACTGTATAATCTGCTGAGCATCCTACCAGGGTTAAAACAACAGACTTTACATCCTACAATACCATGCTTATAATACTACAAAAATCTCTACCCTGCAAACAATGCTTTCTTTTGTTGTCTGGGACATGCGGTTTGAATTTTCCTTTATAGATTTATCCAGAAATATGCACGTGAGGCGTTTTACTCTGCAGGGTTCTCTCGACTGCACGAGTAAATGTTGGCTTAGGAAGCCGGGCTGATGAAGGAACCATTGTTTAAAAAATGACTTTCAATTAATAAAATTGCCTCCATTATTATTGCACCCTGCATGTGTCCTCTGCTCTGTCTGTCTGGAGGAGGTGGAGTACAAACGAGCGCCGATATAAAATACCACCAGATGGTTTCAGTTAACTTGACTGCTGCCAAGCAGGAGAGGAGGGGGATGCTAAAAAATCCTCCTACGCCATTCGATCCCAACTTTCCCTCCTCCTCATCCTCCTCTACCGCTCTCATCCCATTCCCAGTTCAGACTTCTATTTTATGTCTCTCTCTCCGTCCCCATCCTCCATTTCCCTCTGCTCTTTTGGATTCACTCTTCTGGGTCTAAATCTTTTCCCCTCCCCTTTCACAAATCTTGATTTCCACCAATTATCCCGTCTTTCACTCACTCATATCTCCTCCGTTCTCTCCCCTGCTATCACCTTTCCGTCTCCTCATCTTCTCCTTCAGTCTCTCCTCCTCCTGTTCTTGGGTTCTGGCCTGATTTGAGGTGATTTTCTCTGCCAAAGCAATCGCTGTGAGAAAAAGTCCACAATGCAAACAACAGAAGGAGAGACGTGTGTGTGTGTGTGTGTGTGTGTGATGTTGCTACGAGTCAAAAGAGGAATTCAGGAGTAAACATGCAAACAGGAACCTGGAAAAAATATGAAAGACAGATGTTGTGTGGAAGAATGCTTTGCTCACTGCAGTGGGGGAACTTTCGCCCTCATCTCGTCAGCGCAGCACCTGATGGAGGTTTTCTGTCTCGTCACTGTCCGAGTCTGTTGACATTTTCTTTTCCATTCACCGTCTTTAAACACCGCCGTATCCCGACTGCGTTCTGTTTGATGTTTACTTCATGTTCCGTCTCTGTCGTAGTAGTCTTTTAACCTTTATCGCTTTCTCTCCTCTCTCTTGTCTCTTTTCTTTTTTCCCTTTCGGCGGATTGATACGATTACAGTTAGTCCTCTGGATTGTGGGATTAGAGCTGAATCCCTAGCAACGGTCTGTTCTTCATAGCAACGGTTTGCTATCGAGAAATAGCAGACCTCAGAATGCCGTAATTAACCAATCAGAATCAGGTATTTAACACAGCTTTGTAATAATGTAAAATATTCTTTAATAAAGTTATCTGCAGCCTTCTGAGCAGCTTTGCCAGATCATATCAGTGAGATATTCACATCGAAGAGGTGCAATTTCATTTTCAGTTAAAAAAAGTTGTTGCTATTTTTCCCTCTAAAATCTGTCCCAGTGTCAAAAATCCCATGTTAGCCTCTGGAAGGGTCAAAACGTAGTGTTTGAACGCTTCTCACCCTCAACGACTGCCAAAGCAAATTTGGCAAAGGGGGGTTAGGGATCAAGCTGCAATTAAAAAGGAGAAGAAGAAGAAGTGGTGACATTTTTCAAACGTCATCTCCTTTAAGTGCACATCTGCCGTGTTCTGCTTTAAACATCAAAAAAACATGTCAAAGGGTCTCGAGTTGGTTTTTTGAAATCCTGCTGAAACAGAGACGAAATAAACCGTCAGATCTGCCATTATTTGCTTGTTGTTTTTAGCTGGATCTGCCCCCAAATTAAATGGGTTCTTCCTTGTCCCATGCTGCACAAATCCTCCAAGTTACATGGAAATCTGGCCAGTAGTTTGACTATAATCCCACTTGAGGACAGCACTGAATACATAACCTCCTTAGCAGAGGTAATCATCGTCGGTTGCAGTCCGACGTCAAAAGATAAGAGCCGACAGTCGAGGAAGTCCAAGTCTCTGCCCTGTTGTACTCAACTCTATCTCAACACCACTAAAAGCAACATAAACTCACACAGCAGGACATGAAGGGGTGAGGAGGTCGGTATGAAGTGAGGAAGAGAAGGATGCACATGGTGCTGTTTGTGTGTAAATATGGAGGATGAAAAAGAAGGGAATCATACCTGACAGAAAGCTGCCCTGAGAGTTTTAGCATGAGAGGAAGTGCGCTACTAACCAGTCGTGAATAATTGAACACAATAATGTTGTGTAGCGCAGCATTTCATTTAATATTAATAAAAACACGCCGCTGCTGATGACACAGGAGAGATTAAAAAGCTGAATCAAGGCAGACACTCCCTGAAGACCCTCACAGAGCCTGTTCGTACACATGCAGAATCATGAATGATCGTTTCATGTGTTTTCACGGCAGAAGGTGCAGACAGAGGAAGCAGACACACACCCACACACGCATGTATACACTGACACACATATCTCAGAGCACACCCTGCACAGCTCGTATTATGTAAGACATCATCGCACCCTCAAGCCCACATCTAGCGTACAGCCCACTTACACACACACACACATCTGCCCACACACACCTCGATATAGACGCGCACACACATTCATGCATGGAAACCCAGACACGAGCAGCATGGTGGTACGCTATTGTTTTCATCTTACCTCTGCAGGTGTTTGGTCTCTTCCTCTGGCTCCTCTTTTCTTTTATCCCTTTGTCTTCCCGTCACGCTCCCCTCTCTCTCTTCTTCTCTGTCTTTATTTCTTCTTTCCCGTCCACTCGGTCGTGTCTTTTCTCGTGTCTTTTTCACACTGATGCTGCAGTGGTACATAAAACACACCCTTCTGAGCTCTGCCTCTCCTCCCTCCCTGCCTCCCTCACTGCTACGCTCTGATTGGCTGCTTCTCAAGGATGACATCAGCCTCTTTCATTGCAGCCTCTCTCTCTCTCCCTCCCTCTCTCTCTGTATTCCCCTGAGAGCTCCTGCCCCTCCCTTCCTCTTTACCTCCATGCTACCCCCCTCCTCCTCTATTTTTACCTCTCTCCATCCCTCCCCGTCTCCTCTCTGTTCTGGTTTTCTTGTCTCACTGGTGGCCGGCTGGTTGGAAGAATATCAGTGAATAAAACCTACATTAAACTGGCTCATTAAATTGGTAAAGGTTCAGTAAGTAATTAAAACACAAACTGTTTGAACAGTAGAAAAATAAATGAGGCCTGTTTATCAGCTATCAGTTATTTTAACGTAATGAGGAATCTGCTACAACAAGAAATCTTTTGCTAATTAAAAATGTAATTATGTTTGCGTAAAATCTATTTTGCTTTTTAAACTAAAACATATAATCTTCTGTACATTAAGAGGTAAGCTTACAGTAACAATATGGTGGCAAACAAGGGGACATATTCCACCACAGCCCAAAACATTTAGCAGAAATGATGCTAATTTAAAAACACAAACATTGAGTAAAACAATGGAAACGTTCTGCAAACAAAACAAACAAAACAGTGGTAGCAAATACAGAAGGACAACAGAAGGCACGCTGCAGTTCTTAAGAGAACTAATTAGAATCTGTTGGCAGGGCCGTGGGTTTTAGGTAAGGCTTGCTCTTTGGGTGCCATGACGCAGCAGCTATGCAGGTGATTAAGTGAAAACACTGATAGCTTTTCACGCTGTACCCAGTTCTCCTTAAACATCCATCATCAGACCACTAATGAAACAAGAATAAGGCATGCACAACAATGGAAGCCACAGAGTGTTTCTAGGGTCAGGCCTCACTTTTACACAGCTATGTAAAAACAACTAAAGTAACCGCCAACTGTTGCTAACTTTAGCCGTCGGGAGCTGGCGGCGAATGGCCCAAGAATGGGCAGCAAACTCAGAGCCAGGGCGAGTGGGCAAAGACAAAAGTCTCAGCAGCCTCGTAAACGCTGCAGGGCGAGAGACAAACACGTCCTGACGTCAGCGCCGAGAGTGTTTGTGGGCAACAAACAAAAACCCAGAGGAGACGAATCGGACAGGCAACCATTTATCTGTCGGCCCATTTAAAAGGGTTTTATGTTGTTCTTTTTCATGAATACGTTCATATGAATTCAAACCAGCTGACTGTGTTGTAAACAAATGCTGCTGAATTTAGACCAAGTGATCTTTGTTCTGTTCTTCTTTCTTCATTTGACCGACTTAACGGTGAAGTTGCATCAGATCAGTTTTAGTCCCTGCTCTCAGCCATCTGCAGCCCACGTTTGTACGCATCACTTCTCCTTCACATTCTCTCTGGAAGCTTTTCCCGCTTGGCTCCTCCTCCTCCTCCTCCTCCTCGTCCTCCTCTTCCTCCTCTTCCTCTCGGTCACTAACATAGAAATGATGTTTTACCATACACAGACTAGAAAGGCCAGTGACACTCATGTGGCATTTTGCTATCTGCCAAACAGAGCAGGCCGCCAGAACACCCCCACTCTTCCTGTGTGTGTGTGTGTGTGTGTGTGTGTGTGTGTAAAATACAGAGAGAAAGAAACGTGTGAGAGGACAGATGGACGAGGAGAGTCTCTGTGTTTGAGGGTTTTTCTTTGGCAGGAAGGTACATGCTGCTGTAACAGTGACCAGTCTTTGTGTCTGATTATTGTTATGCTTTTTCCTCTCTGTCTCTCCTCCTCTATTGTCTCATTATTATTAACACTAACCAGCATTAAAACAGCAATAAACCAGCACTCCAGCTGCTGAGCAGACGTCTACAGAAGAGGTCTCGAAACTATTTCCAAAAATCTTTTGTTCTAAATTATTGAATTAAGTCCATATGTTCAGCTCCTGCACCAACTATAGCACACACATGCTAACATGCTGGTGCTAACAACGTATATTGTTCACCTTGTTCACTAACTTAGTTTAGTCTGGATATTAAGAATGAAGTCAAATTGTGGAGAATAAAGTTTAGATTTAAAGACATAGTTTGGATTTTTGGACACCAAGTTGCTAGTAGTGTAGTGGATGCTAAGCTATTAGCTTACTCACCGAGTCCCATGGTCGAAGTTCTGGCCGGTCCTGAACGTAGAATAAGTAGTTCCAGTGAGATGCCGAAAAGTTTTACCCTACAAAAACAGCACGCAGGCGATGGTGATCCATTTCCAACACAAAATCATCGTCCTACGATTTCATAAACTGTGCCATTTTTTGGCACTACTTTCTCTCTTGAACAATCCAATATCACTACGCCTGCGGCAGGCCGGTTTCTCAGGTGAATGCTGACGGTCAGTCTAAAGGAAAGCAACCGTCAGCAAAGAGTTACAACCGTATCAAAGGGAGCCACCCAAAGACGTCTGCTGAAAGTGTCCTCCCTCTAGTTTTGTTTTTCGCCAAAGGTGCAGCCAAAGAGAACCAAACTTAAATCTTTGAGATTAGATCTTTAAACATACAAGCTCAAAGATTTCCATTTCTCTTGGGCGCCACCTAATGACAATACATGGTAACTGTGGGAGCACACTTCCCAGTTTAACCAGACGTCCACGGTCGGCTCCGGTTGTAACTCTTGATTTTCCTGGCTGACGGTCGCTTTCCTTTTCAGACTGTTTGCTTCATCTGAGCATCGAGTTTGTTTCTTCTTCTTTGGATTTTCACTTCTTGTTGAAGTTGTATCTGTAGTCATCCATCTTTTCTTTGTTTGTTCAGCCATAGTAGATTACTGTTTACTCGCAACACTTGCAGAGAGCGGAAAAGCAGCCGCTTAGCTCCGCCTACCCTCTCTGGCAGACCAACCACTGCTGGCTGATGGAAAACGCGTCACTAACTTGGCCCCGCCACAGACACCCAGTCTGTAATAATACTATATACTGCAAATGTAAAGGCTGTCATCAGTGGGCCATAGGCTCAGTCACCATTGTGTCACCTCATTCGTTGATAGAGACTTAACAGACATTTATTAACATGCAAATCAAAGTCCTCTCGTTCGACTCCGCCCTCCGCCCTTTGCTGCATGTCTTCCTTACTCTCTCCTCCCCACATTTCCTGTCCATCTTCGCTGTCCTATCAGTGAAAGTCAAGAACCAGAAAATAATCTCAAAATTCACAAACAAAAGGTTCACAAACTACTGGTCGATATAAGGGTGACATCCAGATTATCATTTAGTATAAACTTCTGCTCATTGTGCGAGGGAAAAAGAGCCATCCACACAGCCATGAAAATAAAGCATGATTTATGTGTGGGTTAATTATCAACACACACAGCGGCCTTTAGACAAAAGCCCGGTTACTTCCACTACTTCCTGCATCGGCCTCACTTTCACTTTCCTCCTCTGATCTCCCTCTGCTCAGCAAATTGAGTTTCCTCCCGAACAGACAGCAGCTCCATTATCTCCTGCACGCTGTGTGTTCGTCTCCCTCTCTCCTCCTCCTCCTCCTCCTCCCATACCTTCCCTCTCTGCCTCCACCCTTTCCTCCATCTCCAAGTCTTCTTCCACTTAAGGCTTAATTCACTTAACCTGTATAAGTCTACATGTGTGTGTGTGTGTGTGTTTAGGATGCAGGAAATCAATACAGCAGATGAGCATCTCTCTCTCTCCTCTCGTATGTCCTTGTCTCATGTCTGCCATTGTCTGGGACATGTCATCACATACACACACACACACACACACACACACACACACACACACACACACACACACACACACACACACACACACACACACACACACACGCATCCTCCTTGAATATGGATACAGTTTACCGTAAGTGTGACTCAGCCTCTATGACAGGAATACTAAACACCAACTAACTGCAGCACAAACACACACACACACACACACACACACACACACATACACACACACACACACACACACACACACACACACAACTTATTCAGATCAAAGACGACCTGTCATCTCCGTCATCTTCAGCGTGAGGGTGGAGTGAGAGAGCCAGAGGGCGAGGGGAGAAGATGAAGAGTTAAAAAGCAGAGGGAGGAGGAGAGGAAGAGATCAGAGGAAAGAAATGAGCACATGTAGAAGGGTTAACGCTTTTATTTAATTACACATCAATAAATCCTGTAAGACAATTAGAGCCATTAGGCTTATGAATTCTGCGCCCGCTGCTGCTTTTATTCTCCTTGTAAAACACACTGCTGCACACACATTGTTGTACTTGTACTCATTCCCTAATGCCTGACCTGAACCTGATCCCAGACTAACAGCACCTAATTCAAATTCAACTCCCTACGCTAAACCTAGATCCCAATAACAAGCCACTTAGTCAGCTTATATAATCCTGATCTAATATAAAGAACCTGACTCCAAAGTCAACTTTAAATCTTAACTTGCACGTTAAAACCTACAGATTATGGCTCAAACTTAAAGGAGCAGTTTGACCACTGATGCGTCTTTTAAAATACATGATATAACAACAGCAGCCAGAGTGTAGCTTCGTATAAAGACAAAGGTAAACAATGCGTCTGGATTCATAGATTGCGTATTAGGCATTAGACTGTATTAGGGCTGCGCGATAGTGGAAAAAACAGACATTGCGAATGGCTTCCATTAGAAGAAACAGGCTGCAAATTCAAAAACACATGCAAAAGTCCAAAACTAATGCAATGGCGGTAATGTACTGCGAATAAAAAAAATGTGCTGTAAGAAGCTGAAACAGAAGCATTAACATGAAACGCGCTGCAAACACAGAAACGAAACAAACACGTGCAAAAGAAACGCCAACAAAGCCAGTCAACACAACAGAAGTGCTCCAGGCCTGTCGGGGGCGCTCTGACTGGAGACAGAGGGAGAAGAGGCAGTGAATTTATTAATGAGCATACTTTACATCAGAAGAGTGGAGCGTCTCTGCTGGCCATGTACGTCTGACTGCTGTGCAAAAACACAACTTTATCACATGAGCAAAGAAGCGTCGGCCACTGTAATCGAACTAAAACAAACTTACATCAAACAATAAATAAACAGCGTTTAGTAATACGACGGGTGCACTCAGCGGTCACGTAATTCTTAATCCTGATTTTTATGATCTTCAGTTAATGAAACGCTCCGGTTTAAGGTGACCCTGTAGCAGGTTTACAGGCAGGCGACACAGACTCTGCATGCACAGCTCAATTCACTCTGTGCTCTGGTGCAGAGCTGCAGAATAACGTGATATTAGACAGACTTTTCTTGTAGGATGAGAAACTGCCGTGTTTCATCCTTTGGTTGAAATTGCACGCCCTGCTTTGTGACTATTGCACATGTGCACATTGTTAAACGATATTTTGTGCAGCCCGAGATCGTATACAGGAAGTGGCCTCTTTCTTTTGAGATGCACAAAATGTTTAAAAAATCAATAAAAACCTTCCTGACACACGTTAGTTATGAAAAACACAAAATCTTTACTGTTTCTTTCCCGCCCCAGCGCTGTGTGTCCCTGCATGTCATTTTCTTTTTGCAGTACATCAATACAAACAGTAACCTTTCAATACCTGCTCACTAATGGGGAGGAATGATTTCCTCTGCACAAAGTCTGCCTCATCATGCACTGATGAAATATCAGTTCAGTCTGGTGTTGGAATCACATTAAAGAATTTAAACAACTCAGAGTGCAACATTCACTATTGACAAAGACAGGCAGTTAATGTGGGATGCTGCCTGTTTCACACAGAAATGTTGATGTTTTTATAAAGGAAATTAAAGAAACACACGCGCACACACACACACACACACACACACACACACACACACACACACACTTTGCTTGGCCTCAGTGTCTGTGTTAGTGTCTCCACCTGCAGGATTTTCTCTGAACAGCACCTCCTCAATGCATCATGTCTACGAGCCTGCAGCCTGCAGCCAGTCTAATCCCCTCCTTCTGCTACTTCATACCTCTATGACCTCCTTTAGCTACACATTAAAAAATACAACGCATACTAAAAACTTCATCAAGTAGTTCAATCAAAAAACATCAGTAGGAGGAGCCACATCTAAACTTCCATTAAAATATACATTTTTAGGAACTGTATGTAACTATTTTACCCCAGATAACATCTTTAAAATAATTTAATGGTACACCATTTTGCACAAGAATGGTGTCTCTTTAATTCACACTACGCCCCGAGAACACCTGTTTGCATTAACTATGTCAGGTAGTACAGCACAGTTTCTGCCAGAAAGCCCTGAACACAAACGTTTCCCATAACCGGTCTTTGCACAGTATTCTCGGACAGGACATCACGGTAGAGGCATGCAGACCGAAGAGGACGTTGAGCGAGCAGAGCAGAAGAAAGTGACCGAGCAAGAGGCCGAACAAAGAATAAAGATTTTTTTATTTGTTGACGAGAAAGATAACTGCACTTAAAACTATCAAACACAACTCATCATTTACGATGGGAGAAAGTCTATAAAATAAATATAATATGCATATTGTTCTATTGTCAGAACCTTTTCTATTAGTCATCTCATGACCTCTCAGGTTTATCTTGTGATCCTTTGGAGGGGCATGCCCCATAGGTTGGGAACCATTATAATGTTGTCTAAAGCTCGCTGAGGCTTTGACACACTTCAGTTTCAGATGACACACTGCCATCTACTGGTTAAAGGAAGACACTTCAAATGACCTGGTGCTACATTAAACACAAAGCCACATACTTTGTACTTGCCTCCTGTTCAACAGTCTGAATAATCAGAAAACAGAACGTTTGCTGATTGCAGGTTTATAAGGAAAATTACAAAACTGCACGATTTCCGCAAAACTTATAAAGAACTACAGAAAACTGTTGCCCCACTGTCTCCAAATGGAGCAAGATGTGTGGCAACACAACCACCACTGATGAACACACATCTGGTGCACTTTGTTTTGATACTACTCCTTTGGACTGTTGGTGTTAATTCATGACTTATAATAATCTAATAAACGGCTGTATAATGTGTTCAGACTATTCATACTGAAATGTATCTGAGTCACTAAAAGCAACTGATCTGAATTGTTCCTCCACCGATGCTCACCGCCACCTCTCATTTTATGTATTTATATTTCCATGTGAGCATTATACACTTTATTTATAATTCATATATTTGACCTTAAACTTGCACCTCCTTCTGTTCTGTCATGCTTTGCAGCAAGGCAACAAAGATATATAAATAACAAATATTAAGTTCTTTAAAAACCTTGACAATAATAATGTCCTGTATTTTAATTGGTTTAAAGGTTAGCTGCCTTTAATGTTGGTCTTCATGTGTCACAGCAGTGAATGAAAATGCCTCTGCTCAGAACAAAACTCTGCAAGGACGAGGCATGAGCAGATAACACATTGAAAATAATGTTGAGTACTTTTTTATTTTAAAAGCGGATAACTTGAGCCTTTAACGATTAAAGTGAACCCATCTTTGAAGAAAAATGTCCTACGCAAACTTGCAAATTTTACCATCAGCAATTTATCTGACCGAAATAAACTTACTGTAATAATACAAAAAGCTTTTACATTAAACATTGTCTTACCAATAAGGTACATAATAACTTATAAAGCAATTAACTAAAAATAACCTACTAGCAGAAAATAGGCACATTGTTGAGGCTGCACATTTGTGGTTCAGTATAACTTTATCACACAAACAGCGGTCGCTTCTACCGAGGCAAAGAATAGATAACATTATCAGAATGTCCACTGGGGGCGCTGTTGAGCGACCCGGCGGTCTGATCAGAAAAATTCAACTCAGAGTAGGTGACTTTACTCGAGTCCTCTTCAGCCTGTGAAGAGAAAAACAAACAGAAAACAATGTGTCGGTTTGATTCATCAAGTTAAATGGATTTTTTCCTACAGACTGTATAAAAAGATGGCCAACATGACAGCTCCCGAAAAGTGAAGCCAAACCCTCTCTGTCGCCCCCTGCTGACTGGCTGCAGTATAGCTCATAAAGCCCGCCTCCTCCATGTTAACAGATGGGACATGAGTCAAACTATAAAATCAAAATACACGTCAAATACATTTTTCTCCAACATGGTTTCTGTCATTATAGTTAGTTCTTATCATGCTGATTTATGTCCAAGTGTTCATTTTCTGACAAGTTTACTTTTAGTTATTTGATGCTATAAAAAGGGGGCGTGGCCTCATGATTGACAGCTCTGTTGACAAATGGGGCTCCTGCAGCGTTCTGTTCCCGAGTAGCAGAGTAGAGGAGGAACGGCGAGAGGAGACGTAACAAACACTAACACTACAGTCATTGAAGTTTCCATAAGTGTGAATATCTGCTTCAGACCGACACGAGAAGCTGTTCTTCTGTTAAATACACCGCCATGCAGGACCCTTGCGTTTTTCGGTAAGTGTGTGTTTTGGTTAGCAGAAGTGGCTACGGCGGCTCCACCCGCTGATCTCTACTGAGCAGCTCTGCCGCAAAATTAAGTCACCATCAAAAATCAGACGGTTCAACAACACTCTCTGAACCACGGTCCGGTTCGATTCAGGTGAGAACATGAACAGACTTAAAATAGGGCCTAATATAGGAAGCAAACCAAAGAACTGTGCATTGTGGGTTGGTAACAGATGTTGAAACTTGCGGAGACAGCCACGCATCCAGGCAGCACGATGAGTAGAGGACAGACGTGGGGGAGCGACGAGGAAATAGAAATATGGGCCAAACAATTTCACAAATGCTTGTGGAAACGCACGAGAACACGGAGGGGTTCAAAGTGTTCAGAGAAAAACTGATCGATCTGAGGAACAATGTCGGATAAGAGTAAAAAAACACACTCCTGTTGAGTGTGATCGATCAGTGTGCTCTCTCTCTTTGTTTACTTCAGGGAGTTTTCCCACATGGAAATTCCAATCAGGAAGCAGTTTCCTCACGCATCAAAACTTTTGGTCCGCTGGTAAAAGCTGCCGTCTGAACACAAACCAAACTTTAGGCAAAATGAAACATTGTCACAATTTGGTCTTTGACTCTGATCAAACAAACAGACTGTAGGTGTGAATGCGCCCTAAGAGTAGTATGGGGGGTAGAGCCTTTAATGATCAGGACCCCATCCTTTGGAATCATCTTCCAGTCAGGGTCCGGCAGGCAGTCAACCTCTCTACTTTTAAGAGTAGTCCTTTTTTTACTTACTGTGTTCTGAGAAGTGGCTTCAGTGACAGAACTGTAGTGGTCGGTTTCAACTCCATTTGGTCTGGTATATTTGGCTTCAGTGTGAGCTGAAGAGATTTCCACAGGAGCAGCTATGCTCTGTTTGTCCTCTCTAAGGTCCTCGTATACTCGGTTGGTCTACAGGAGAGACGTGGTTTTGTTTGTATTAATAACAGCTTGTTTCATTAATGTTGCACATGGCTCAAATGTTCTCACACTCACCCCTGTGACAGAAGCGTATTCTGTTTCCTCAGGAGGTTCTGAGGGGAGAAGAGTAGGTTTAGAAAATGACACACTGATGAAATACGTGCAGCGTTTGTCAAATTCAAGCGTCATGTCAGCCAATCATTAAGAACATGTCCCTCAAGAATTAGCAATAAGTGCAGCAGTTATTTATTTTTTCTAACATACTGTACATATTTTGGATTGCCTCTTAATGACTAGCCAGCAGTGAGGTACTGCACTCACTGTTTAATTAGTACTGTAGGACTGTTAGCAACCTCATAGAGCGGTTCGTGAGATATGCTATGAGGGGTTATGAATAATTTCCGAGCCAAGTGCTGCACAAGTTAGCATCTTTTTCAAGTTACCCTCATGTGGCTGTTTTCAATGCCCCTTTAGTATGTTTCAGGGTACCGTTTAACATCTACCTTGATGTACCCTTTTACATACGT
The DNA here is from genome assembly GCF_022749685.1 of Semicossyphus pulcher. Lineage (NCBI taxonomy): Eukaryota > Metazoa > Chordata > Actinopteri > Labriformes > Labridae > Semicossyphus > Semicossyphus pulcher. Next base: position 30,820,511 of record NW_027211637.1, read on the forward strand.
ATGTTTTAAGATACCCTTTAGCTCTCTGTTAAGGTAACCTCTGTTTTATTTTAAGGTAACTGTTAGCGGATGTTAAGAGGTACCTAACCTGCAAGTGTCTGTTTCAATGTACCCTGCACCTGCGGGTTTCAGCTACCCTTTAATATCTGTCTCCCAATACTGTTAGGCTTCTGTTTCAATGCCCCCTTTAGCACATGTTTTAAGGTACCCTTTAGCGGTTGTCAAGGTACCCTTCAGTGCTGCTTTAAGGTACCCTTCGTGCTCTATTTCAAGGAGACCTTTAGCATTTTGTTGACGGTATGTCATGGGTTGTAGTTGTTTAGCTCTGTGTTTACTGTGTTCCTGTCTTGATTTAGTTGTGCTTTTCATTTGTGTTTCATTGTTCAGATCATTTCCTGTTTTACTTTGTCACCTTGTCTCCTGTGTTAAGTGCCCTGCCCTTATTGTTTTCACCTGCCATTGATTGTCTCACCTGTGTCTAATTTGCGTCACCCAAGTTTATTAGTGTTTGTGCTCCCCTGTCTCAGTGTCGGTTCATTGTTCGTCATGCGTCTACCTTTTCTCCTTGTGGATTACTTCCTTGCGTTTTGCAGAATTTCGTACCTTTTGTCTGTTTTTTTCTGTTTGAATAAATTATCCACCTAAGTCTGCACCTGGGTCCTCTCCCTTTTTGTGTTTTTGCGGTAACCCTTATCGTCCGTCTTAAGTTGCCATTTAAGTCACTATTTCCTCCTTTCTAACACGTTTAACACGACAACAGTGTGGTTGGTTAGGTTTGGGCTGAAACACTACGTGATTAAATTTAGAAGCATCATGTTATGAGTTAAATAACAACTCAACATTTACTTTTATTCGACAAAGATAAAAGTCCTGTTGGCCATCCCAAGCGCACTACAACGTCTTTCTACAACCTTCTTCTCTCTAATTTGCCATAAGAAACAGGAAGTTTCGTTGGCATGGTTGCCTGCCTGTGTGCCTGCCTGTGTGCGTGTTTGTGTGCGTGCCTTTCCTGTTGCCTCACCTTCGGGTTTAGAGGACCTATTTCTGCAGAATATCAGCACGGCCACAATTAAAAGGATAACCAGACCGGCCGCAGTCAGTCCCACATACAGCGGTATACCTGCAGTAGAAGAGGAAGGGGATTAGTTTTACATTGACACTTCCTGGATGTTAATGACAGTTGTTGACTCTGGGGAACATGAAGCTCCTAAACAACATTCGGTTCACTATTACAGTATGATCAGTAATGTGATGGTCTCATTGTCTGTACTGCTTTTTGAGTCATTGACGGTCAGACAGATCATGGTATGCCTAACGTCCTCAATTATGTCTCCATCTTTTTGGTTGGTATCACTGTCTGTGCACAAACATAACCTGTCACTGTATTACTATTGTTACTTTATCCAAAAGCAATGATTCGTCCCACACAGGACCATCAACGTTCTTCTGTGCTTTCAGATGAACAAACTCCACTGACTGTTCTTCTTCTTAGATTTACTAGTTTGTACAAGAATGTTGTTGTGAAAAACTCCTCGATCTGCTCCTGCTTGTTATATCTAAGAGCTCTCAGTCATTCATCTATCAAACATGCTGTGGAGGTGTACCTGGCTCGGTTGTTTCGGGGGCATTTTCACTGGGTGTTGTTGCTGGTGTGGAGGATATTGGGACAGATGTTGAGTTTTTCAGGTTTGGTTTAGCAGTGGTTGGAGCTGTGAAAACAGAAAACACACACACAAAGAAATCATGATGAGAGAACGGAGACACTCGTGTGTGTGTTTGTCAGCTGAGCAGTTTCTTGAAATGAGCATCTATTAGTGTTCAGAATGTAAAATATCAGCAACAGTCAGAGAAACGTTCTAACTTCTTACAGAGACATGAAGAAATGTTTTCATTCACTTTCACTTAACTTTAAAGAAGAAACTCACCGTCAGTGACAATGATGTCAAACCTCCGAGATGGATCAGTGAACCCAACTCTGTCCAGACCACACGTGTACCGTCCTGAGTCAGACTTGGTCAGCTGTGAGATGGTCACAAAGGCAGATCGTACTCCTCTGTTAAACTCTTCATATCTGATGGCGTATCTGTCTCTCTGAGTGTAAGCAGCTGTTTCAATGAGGTTGTCCTCACATGGTTCCTTGCAGAGGAAAGCACTTCTTACAGTGTTAGGGAAATAAACAGTAAAGGTGCAGTTAACTATGACACTTTCTCCTGTTCTTTTGTAGAGGGATGTTTCCGTCCTCGTACCATCCAGCCGTGCTGAGGAAAAGATGAAAGATCAACAGTTAGAATCTGTAGTTCCTGAAAGAAATCACATTTATCAACAGTCACACTGGGAGCTGCTTATTGCAACCAGTCTGTGAATGGAGGTTGTGGCCTCATGATTTAACTGAGCAGCAGTTTAATTCACATTCTTTGATCAAAGATGAACAACGAGCCCCAACGGCAAGCAAGCATCAGACTACTGCATCACAACACATCCAAGCAGAAAAAGAGTGTATAGTGACACTTTTTTTAAATGATAAACTGTAGCTGACAGCAAGGTTATTATTCACAAACTAACAGAAAGCACACTCTTACCAGAACTAGTAATTAGCTAGTTAATTACCGTATTGTTCTGAATATAAGACGACCCCCTTTTTCCAAGACACATTTTTGGAAAAAAGGCTTTTTGATGACAAAATCTCGTTTAACCACGAAGAACATTTTATTTGAAAATTCTAATAAATCATTGATAAAAAATAATATGAAACAAGGCAGACTATTGTTTATAACAGCATAGTGCCATATCATAGTGCAGCTCATATCACAATGGGGAAAAAATTATGATAAAATAAGGTAGACTGTTGTTTATAACAGTATAATAGTGCAATATCTAGTGCATCCAACATTACAGTGGGTGGGGAAAATGAATGAAAAGGTAGGCTGTTGTTTTTAACATCTAAATGAAACAATATTGCATCCAATATCTTAAGAAAAACATCTTAATAAAACATTAGGCTGTTTCTAACATCCTGTTCGACAACGGCAAAGCAACCACAAATTTGCAGCCTTTCACATTTTCAATAAGGGAACCACCCGTCTGCTAAATTTGACAGAGAGGAAAAATCAAAGACATGCCTGTCATTTAAGACTGTCTATTCCTCACAAGCAGCGTCCTCTGGCTCACTGGGTTCACTCTCACTATCCTCCCCATTGTCACTCACTGTCACTGCATCCCCCTGTCCAGTCTCTGCTTCTCGCGGCTCCTCCCACAAAACGTCATCCTCGCTGCCATCCAAGGCATTTGATATGCAGCATCGCTTGAACCCGTTAATGATGCTCTCAGGGGAGACGGCAGCCCATGCGTGCAGGACCCATTCACAGAGGAGACGTACTGTAGGCTTCTTGATTTTTCCAGTTGGGGTTAGAGCATGATCACCAGCCAGGAGCCACTCTGTGTATTTTTAACGCAAATTATCCTTGAATGGCTTGTTGACGACCACATCCAGCACCTGTAGCTGGCTTGTCATCCCGCCTGGAATGATCACTAGGTCTCCGTTCATCTCGCGCAGTGTTTTTTTGACAGGATCAGTCAAGTGTCCGCGGAATGAATCTAACACAAGCATGTCCCTTGTTTTTCTGAGTCCCCCACGCCGTCTGCCCCACACAACTTTGAGCCAGTCCACCACAAGTTCAGTTTCCATCCAGCCCTTTTCCTGGGCACGCACGATAATGCCAGCTGGCATCACCTCTTTGAGTTGCGTTTTAAAATCACATACGGGGGCAGCTTGGTCCCGTCGGCCAGGCATTCCAACATGACAGTGACACGGCTCTTCTCGTTCATCGTGGACTTGACAAGGACAGATTTATCACCTTTCTTATGCACAGTGACAGATGTGGGCATGTCAAAAAACACGGGCGTCTGATCAGCATTGCCAATCTGATCAAGGGCATATTTGTGGTTTTTGCGCAACTTAATCACATAACGCTGATAAGACACCAGCTTCTCATTGAAGTCCTCAGGCAGATGTTGGGCAAGTGTTGTCCTGCGACGGAGAGAGAGGCCATTTCGACGCATCATTCTTTTACACCAGCTAAGGCTCGCTTTAAATTCAGTGGGTGGTATATTGAGCCCTTTAGCCACCTCCACAGCTTTCAGCTGCATTGTGGCTCTTGTAACAGGCATACCATCGTTACGTTTTTCTGCAGTGTAATCACACACTCGCCTGTCGATTTCTTGGAAGCGGCCACTATTGGGGCCGCGAAATGCTTTTCGCTGAGTGTTGGTATTTTTAAGACGTTCTTTCTGAGGACGCCATCTTCGCACGTCACACCCTGTGACTCCGTGAACATTGTTAGATGCCTCGGCAGCATTCACCACAATAATCTTAAAGTGAGCATCATAACTTTTCCTGATTAGCTTTTTCACTTGTACAGCTGTCGAGCCGCGCCGCTCTGGTACGTTTCTCCTCTCTGCCATTTTGTATGTTACCTGTCACTGTAGGGAGGTTTTGTGGAGTGACAAGTGTGAGAGAGAGAGAGAGAGAGGGAGAGAGAGAGGGAGAGAGAGAGAGAGAGAGAGAGAGAGAGAGAGAAGGTGGTGCAGCTGTTCAAAGCCCAATCCCCGAAAATAAAACGACCCCACTTTTTCAAAGGGGATTACCCGGGAAAAAACATCGTCTTATATTCAGAACAATACGGTAGTTAATAAGAGCATCAAGACCAGCAACAGGAATGAGTAGAAACAGAGCGTTCACCAAAAGTCAAACTTCTTAACAGACGACATCACATCACTCCTCTCCTTGCCTCCCTTCACTGGCTCCCTGTCCGTTTACAATTGATTTTAAGATTTAACTGATCACTTTTAAAGCTTGTTTGGGTCTTGCCCCGATTTACATTGTAGAAATGCTGACCCCTGATGAGCCATCTCGCGCCCTTAGATCCTCAGATGGGGGCCTTCTGGTCGTTCCAAAGTCGAGGCTTTGCCGTCAGAGCCCCTCGGCTTTGGAACGTCCTGCCTGAGGAGATAAGGCGTGCAGAGTCGGTGACTTCTTTTAAATCACTTCTTTAAACTCATTTTTACAGACTTGCTTTTATGTGATGTTTACTTTTTAAATGCATTTTGAAAATGTTTTATATGCAGTCATCTGTTCCTATTCCTACCATTATTTATGGCTTTAATTTAATTTTAGTTATTTTACTTATTTTTATACTTCTTAATATATTTATTTATCTCTTTTTCATTTTATTGATCCCAACCCTTTTTTTTTTTTTTTAATCTCTCTTCTTCTGATGTGATGTCGTCTTTTTATTTTATTTTTTTATTTTTTATAACCTTTTATGTTCTTTCATTGCTTTTATTTTTATTTATTTTTCTCTTAATTTGCGTTGCTTATTGCTCGAAATGTCTCTGTTCCTGTTCTGTCAGTTTTATTCTTTTGAATACTCTCGGTTTGGCCTCATTGTTGAAAGTTCCTTAAATCTGTTTTGTATTCCGTAATCCTCCTGAGTTCCTGCCTTTGCTTTGTCTGTCAGAGCACTTTGTAAACATTCTGCTTTTAAAGGTGCTTTAGAAATAAAGTTATTATTATTATTATTATTATAAATCTTTGAAGTTACAGCCTGCCATGTTTTTTCTCCAGCACAGGGCTGACTGCACTGAACCACATTCACTCAGAGGACGTAGAAACCTTAATTTGCTTTTGGATCCTGAATCTAACTTTTCACCAGCTGACCTCTTTTCAATGTATGGTCACAGCTATTATCTAAAACTGTTATTTAAAAGCTGTTGGGTTTACCAGCAGTTTCTGGTGAACAGTCAAACTTTTTTTCAAATAGTATTAAGTAGAAACTCACCATCTACAACAATGATTTCAATGTACGTGTCTGAAGCTGATGACAGAGATCTTCTCAAACCACACCTGTACCGTCCTGAGTCAGACTTGGTCAGCTGTGTGATGGTCACAAAAACATCTCCTGATGAAGTTTCTCTTTTCCTCCATTCAATGCTGTATCTGCCTCTCTGAGCGCTGACACCAGTTGTTGCTATGAGGACGTCCTTCAGGTCACAATCTTCTTTGCAGAAAAACTTTAGAGTTGAACGTGAGGAAGAGGAGCATCGAACTTTAACATTTCCTCCATCAATTGGTGTATAGAACGTTAAGACTTGGGCATTGATGAGACCAGTATTTCTATCCTGCAGAGCTGTTAAAAAGATGAAGAATCAGTAGTTACTATTGAAACATCCTGTAAGATGCTGCAGTCAGATATTTAACTGCTGCACATTCACTCATTTCTGTGAGTTCTTCTTGTAGACTTAATACCAACATTAAATATTGCACAGTAACATTTTCAGAGTTGGACATTTCACACTTTAAGTCCAGACAGCCACAAACCACCAGACCTACAACATCTTCTTCTTTCACACGTTTTGTTCCCCCACATCAGAACAGAGAACCTGTCTGAGCGTCTATCTGAACTCGTCAGATGTGTAATGCCATGTTTCACTATGTTCTGACATTTGATCATCAGAATAATTGAATAATCCTCAGATCAATCAGTCTTAGTGATAACTGTTAGTCACAGCCTTAAAGATCAAACTTGTCAAACTTGTGATCCTCTTAAAAAGTGAGATCAGCAGAATATTTTCAGACTGCTGGAAAAGAACAACTGATTTCTTGGCTATGATGACATTTCTAACAGAGTTTTACTTAATGAAGTTAACTGGTAATACCCCCTGCAGTTGCTGAACTTTGTTCTCCTTCCCGTACAGGTTGTTATAGGGAAGTAGAAGTACTTATAATTGACTATATTTAAACAAACCTCATAAGCTCATGCATGCTGAACAGTTTTTGTTCTCTGTAATGGTTTCTTCTCTGCATACTGGCCTTTTAGAGATCTCTTGTTAGAAAGCAAACAGAGGAAACACAAAGCTGCAGCTGAAGCTTCATTTCAACTTCAGATAAAGTTCAGACATCATCTTTAAGATAAGAGGAATGATTACAGCAAAGAATAACTCTTCAGTGTACATCTGGGCATGTTCAGATTGTTTCAGGACTTAAGTGTTATTCTGCTCTGACCATCATGTTATTCCATCTAAGCACCCATGAGACACAGTTACATTACTGAGCAACAAACAACAACAGACATGTTGTAACAGAGGAGAGTAACAAAATCACAAATGTACTCACAGAGGAAGAAGAAGCAGATCAAAGTGAGATGGACTTTCATGTTTGAGGCTCGGACACGTTGCTGCTGCTGCTGCTGCTGCTGCTGCTTCTTCTTCACTGGTAAACCAGGAACTGTTCATTTCCTTAAAATGTTGGTGCCGCTCCTTTAAATACAACACACAGCTGGACTCTCCTCCCCTCTCCATCACGCCCAGGAAACACTGCCTACTTCTTCATGTGTGTAACAGTTTCCTTCCTGATCTGTTGCAGCTCACACACCGGTGGTCCTCCTTTTTCTATATTGACCTTTTCTTTTAGAATTAATTATTTTATGAAATTATTTTACGACCCCATTTTCCCAATAAAGTCAGGACGCTGTTTAAAAGCTGAAAAGAAACGGAATGTGATGATTTGCAAAACATTTAAACCCCATATGTAATCTAAAATAGCACCAAGACAACACACCAAATGTTGAAACAGAAAATGTAATTGTTTGTTGGAAAATGATTTGAATTTGATGCCAGCAAGATGTTTCATAAAAGTTGGGACAGGGTCATGTTTACCACTACAAACCTTTTCAATGGATGACATGTCGGGACTGCAGGCAGGCCAGTTGAGCACCTGGACCCTTTACCTACGGAGCAATGCTGTTGTAATATGTGCAGAATGTGGTTTGGCTTTGTCTTGTTGAAATAAACAAGGTCTTCCATGAAAAAGACGTCGTCTACTTGGCAGCACATGTTGCTCCAAAACCTGTGTATGTCGTCCAGCATTAATGGTGCCTTCACAGATGTGCAGGTTACCCATGCCATGTGCACTAACGCACCCCCAAACCATCACAGATGCTAGCTTTTGATCTGTGTGCTGATAATAAGGCGGTTGGTCCCTCTCTTCTTTACTGTGGAGGGCACGGCGTCCACGATTTCCTGACAGAATTTCAGATTCGTCAGATCTTAAAAGAGCTCGGGCCCAGAGAAGGCAGCGCCGTTCCTGGATCTGGTATATATTATCATAGACTTTCAACTTGCGTTTGTGGATGCAGTGACGAACTGCGTTCACAGTGGTTACTGGAAGGTGTTCCTGAGCCCATGCAGTGATGTATAGAATCGTGCCTGTTTTTAACGCAGTGCCGTCCGAGGGTCTGAAGATCACGGCCATCCAATGTTGGTTTTTGTCCTTGTCGCTGGTGAACAGAGATTTCCTCTGATTCTCTAAATCTTTTTATAATATCATGAACTGAAGACGATGAAATCCTCAGATTTTTTGCAATTTAATGTTCAGAAACATTATTGAACATTAAATTGTGCTATTTGCCAGCGCATTCTTTCTCAGAGTGGTGAACCCCTCTCCATCTTTAGAAAGACTCAGCCTCTCTGGGATGCTCGTTTTATACCCAATCATGTGACTGACCTGTTGCCAGTTAACCTAATTAATTGTGAGCTGTTCCACCAGATGGTGACTTTTACAATTTCTTTTATTTTTCAGTCTTTTGTTGCCAATTTTTTTAAACATGTTGCTGGTGTCAAATTCAAAATAGTCAAATTATTTTCCAAAAACAATTACATTTTTTAATGTCAACATTTGATATGTTTTTGTGCCATTTCTATTAAATATGGGGTTTCAATTTTTTGCAAATCATCACGTTTTTTTCTATTTACATTTTACAGTGTCCCAACGTTTTTGGACAGAAATGGGATAAAAAAGTGAAAGTTTTCAATGTTTTTGACACTGAAGTTCATCAAGTTTACAATATTTAATAAGCAACATCCAGTTAGAATTTCTAAATTAGGCTTGCTAAGAAACATTACATATTTTATGAATTTTTAACTACAATAATAATGAAAAAGTAATAAACATTGTTAATCAGTGCAGTTTGCTTATTTTAAGACAGCGAGAGGAAAATAACTGGAAGGGCTTTTTAAAGTCAGAAAACAAAAAGAGGCCCTTACATAGGGGTGATCATTTTATTTCATTATTATAATAATAGAAAATAGAATACAAAGATAAAATACGTGTCACAAAGACAGCACGTAAAAAGAAACGCCATTTAAAACAAATGTTTGGATGTCCTGCAAGCTGAAGAGAACACAATACAATTCAATGGTAAATGGACTGTACTTGTGTAGCGCTTTTCTAGTCTCAGACTGCTCAAAGCTGCTTTTACACTACGTGTCACATTCACCCATTCACACACACATTCACACACTGATGGCAAAGGCCTAAGTGCAAATCTCCAATGCCACCGGGAGCAATTTGGGGTTCAGTGTCTGCCTGAGGACACTTTGACATGCGCCTGTAGCGGTCAGGGATCGAACCCCCAACCCTCCGATTGGGACACGACCGACTCTACAGCTGAGCTACAGCCGCCCCACATCAGGGATTCATCTCTACAAACAGAAGAAAAAATACTGTAAAGAAATAATACAAACATTTAAAACGAATCATTTGCTTGTTTTTCTGTATTTACATGCATTTTATTAAGCTGCACTAAGCTACTTGGTCCTCAGGGCCACCGTACAAAGTGCACGGCTGAGGCACAGAGACAGACTCCAGGTCTGAATCCAAACAGCATCATGTGTGTTGTGTGTGTGTGAGTGTAGAGTAGGTCTGTTCCTGATCCCTGGTGGCTGGATTGAGGCTCTCGTAGGTGGAGTCTTGGTGGGTGGGAAGGTTCTCGTAGGTGGGAATCTGAATCAAACACATTTTTGACAAATAATGAAAGCAGACCTTAAACACAGTTAGACTTTGAAATAATTGTTTTGTTTTCTGGAGGTGAAACGCGGAGCAGGAGGCAGGACACGAAAAAATAACACTCTCGTTACGAGACAAAAGCAGCTCCTTGGTTATATTTACAAAAAATTTGAGTTATTGTTATTAATATTATTATTATTGTTATTTCCAACCCATGAAATGCTGATTTTTATACATTTGGTAAGAATTGTCAATAATCACACCAGCATTGATGCATTTCATCACAGTGCAGCAATATAATTTAGATCAGCTCACAGTTTGTCATGTTGAAGTGTACAATTACTCTAAGTATGAGAAACAAATTCTTGTCATGAAGTTTTGGTTTAAGAAAGTCACCTCCATGTTTATTTCATCTGGGTTTCCCCTGGTGCTCAAACCTGTAACACAAAAGAGTTAGTTTGTTACTGAAAATGAGGTTTGACGGTCACACTTGTTGGGTTAAAACATAGACTGTATAAAAGATGGCCGACATGACAGCTCCCTAAAAGTGAGGCCAAAGCCTCTCTATCGCCCCCTGCTGACTGGCTGCAGTATAGCTCATAAAGCCCGCCTCCTCCATGTTAACAGATGGGACATGAGTCAAACTATAAAATCAAAATACACATCAAATACATTTTTCTCCAACATGGTTTCTGTCATTATAGTTAGTTCTTATCTGCTGATTTATGTCCAAGTGTTCATTTTTAAAGTTTACTTTTAATAAGTTATTTGATGTTATAGAAAGGGGGTGTGGCCTCATGATTGACAGCTCTGTTGACAAATGGGGCACCTGAGGGCTCCAACACGCCAAAGACACCTGAGGGCTCCACGGCAAGGACACCTGAGGGCTCCAACACGCCAAGGACACCTGAGGGCTCCACGGCAAGGACACCTGAGGGCTCCAACACGGCAAGGACACAACTTAAAGGTGTGTTTTGGGTAGAGGAAGGGGCGGGACGTCAATACTGCAGCTTCACCAGCCGGTCTCTACTGCACAGACTCCAAATGACGGCATCATCAGAAGACAGCAGATTAGTTTTGGCTTCACTTTTGCACAATGAGATGAGCTGGAGACAAGATCCATCTTTATATACAGTCAGTGGGTTAGAGCATCAGGAAAACAGCCGATAAAACAACCACAATCTCACGCACACTAAAACCCCAAAACCTGGTGTTCCAGGAAAGAGGCAAAACAAAGGTTTGGAGAAATGGTTACCTGCCTGCCTGCCTGCGTGTGTGTGTGTGTGTGTGTGTGTGTGTGTGTGTGTGTGTTTGTGTGGGTGCCTTTCCTGTTGCCTCATCTTTAGGTTTAGAAAACCTCTTTCTGCAGGATATCAACACAGCCAGAGATAACAGGACAACCAGACCGGCTGCAGTCAGTCCCACATACAGCGGTATATCTGCAGTAGACAGGAAAGAGGATTTGTACAGTAAGTGATTTGCAAAGTCTGTCTCATTGTACTGCTTGTACTGCTGTTTGAGTCCATCAATGGTCCAATCATTCCCTTCATCATTTATCCATATAATAACATAATATCTACATTATTGTTGCTTTTAAAGTCCTTCTCTCTTTGTAGCTTGTGTGCCCTCATCCCCTCTCCTAATTTACCCTGTAAATGTTTTTCTTCTTTCTTCACTTGTGTCATTAGAAACACAATCCTTCTCAAATTCAACTTCCTCAATTATTTCTACATCTTCTCAGGTTGAATAGATTTGTATCTCCCTGGTCGGTATCACCGTCTGCTGGGGCTGCACAATCAATCAAATATTAATCCCTATCATGATTTTGGCTTCCCAAGACTAAATAGATGATCGATGGTGATATTGACATTTAAAATACTCCGCCCATAGATGAGCGCCTACCTTCCAGCGGCAGTTTAGAGTGGAAGAGTAAACAACAGCGATCTCTGATCCCATCAGCTATAGTCTGACAACGATATGCCGGGGCACGTAGCCAGCGGTTAGCGATAAACAACTTCCTTTTCCGCATGTTGCATTGTTCACAGAAAAAGAACCAGTTTTTCTTGTTATTGACATGTAATTAACGGGTCTTACCTTTGCTGAAATTTCAACATCATGATGCAGATTAGTAAGTTAGACATGAAGCTTTGTCAGGTCTGTCCTCAAGAGGAGAAGAAAACTACTTTAAAATGCTCGTTTGTTGAGCGGATGTCAGAATGATGCTTTCGAGGAAGTCGGGAAATCTGAATGCTGAATGTTTTTCCTGCATACGCCGCAGCCTGCTGATATGTGATTGGTCAATATTACTCGGACTACAAGTGTAGTGCAAACAGAAACCAGAACACTTGCCAACTCGGAGTTCCACGTCCCTGCCTACTGATTCTACATTTCTGTGTAGGGTCAAATGGTTGTCGTAGTTACAGCAGCTGTAATAACAGGAAGAGAACACGTAGCTGTCCTCGTGAATGTCTCTTTGTTGTTTTTCATTACGAGCTCAAAATATACCTCTCTGTTACGTCTTTGAAGAGTTTTTTGTGCAAACGTGTAGACGAATAACGCTCAGTCGAGTTTTGAACGCTGCTTGTTGTTAGGCTTAAACAAGAAGAGTCCGTCCGTCTGTCTGTATCACATTAAATGCTGTGGGATTAGATGAGCAGGTCAAGCTAATTAAAAACAAACAAACAGAACGTACAATAGGCCTAAACGTTCATCAGAACATGAATCAACAATAATACAGAGGGAGGCCTATTACAGAGACCGACTTCTTACCATCCCCACTATTAACAGACCAAGTGAGTCGAGTTTTTAAACCGGGACGTGAACGCTCGGACATGTCTCCTTTTCTCTCGTTGTAACTTGTGTCGGGAAGATGAGTGGTCGAGCAAGCAAGAGAGAGAGAGCGGCAGAGTGATGGTAAATGCGACCAGAGAGAAGGTTGGGAGTGAAGGTGTCGATCTGGCAGTAGGCTTATATTTAACATCGTACCCCGGGCTACATTCAAAACGTTTGAGGCTCAAACCAGCGCCCCCCAGAACGTGGCGCCCTATGCGCCCCCAACCCTCTGCACTGAGTTGGACCTGGCTCTTACCCCTCTTTTAACAGGCAACAATGAGTGACAAGGTCCGTTCCTGCACTCACGTAACTTTACTCGGCTCCAGCTCTTTACTCTTCGCTGGCCCGGTGAGAATGGCTGTGATTGGCTGGAACGCCCTTCAGTCAATCTGACTCGACCAATATTTTTACATCAATAAAAAGTGGGGGGGATGGAATTATGTTTTATTGAAAGTGCGGGTGTCGCATCACCCACAACACCCACGGGTGCGGCGCGCCTGTGTTCAACCACCTGAAAAAACACCACCAAGTGCAGTATGATAAGTTTGCATTTTGTTTGTTGCACCAAATTCAGGTAACACACCTAATTTTAAGTCTTAGGTTGAAGTTCTGTACATGAGCCTGAACACAGCTGAAAATAGAACTGAAAGCGTTGCTCTGTTTATTTAAATGTGAAAGTACAAAAAATGAGATGGTGATCTCAATGTTGATCAAAATAATTGTGACTATCATTTTGGCAATAATCATGCAACCCTTCTGTCTGTGCACAAACATAACCTGTCACTGTATTACTATTGTTACTTTATCCAAAAGCAATGATTCGTCCCACACAGGACCATCAACGTTCTTCTGTGCTTTCAGATGAACAAACTCCACTGACTGTTCTTCTTCTTAGATTTACTAGTTTGTACAAGAATGTTGTTGTGAAAAACTCCTCGATCTGCTCCTGCTTGTTATATCTAAGAGCTCTCAGTCATTCATCTATCAAACATGCTGTGGAGGTGTACCTGGCTCGGTTGTTTCGGGGGCATTTTCACTGGGTGTTGTTGCTGGTGGGGAGGACATTGGGACAGATGTTGAGTTTTTCAGGTTTGGTTTAGCAGTGGTTGGAGCTGTGAAAACAGAAAACACACACACAAAGAAATCATGATGAGAGAACGGAGACACTCGTGTGTGTGTTTGTCAGCTGAGCAGTTTCTTGAAATGAGCATCTATTAGTGTTCAGAATGTAAAATATCAGCAACAGTCAGAGAAACGTTCTAACTTCTTACAGAGACATGAAGAAATGTTTTCATTCACTTTCACTTAACTTTAAAGAAGAAACTCACCGTCAGTGACAATGATGTCAAACCTCTGAGATGGATCAGTGAACCCAACTCTGTCCAGACCACACGTGTACCGTCCTGAGTCAGACTTGGTCAGCTGTGAGATGGTCACAAAGGCAGATCGTACTCCTCTGTTAAACTCTTTATATCTGATGGCGTATCTGTCTCTCTGAGTGTAATTAGCTGTTTCAATGAGGTTGTCCTCACATGGTTCCTTGCAGAGGAAAGCACTTCTTACAGTGATAGGGAAAGAGAAAGTAAAGTAGCAGTCAACTATGACACTTTCTCCTGTTCTTTTGTAGAGGGATGTTTCCGTCCTCGTACCATCCAGCCGTGCTGAGGAAAAGATGAAAGATCAACAGTTAGAATCTGTAGTTCCTGAAAGAAATCACATTTATCAACAGTCACACTGGGAGCTGCTTATTGCAACCAGTCTGTGAATGGAGGTTGTGGCCTCATGATTTAACTGAGCAGCAGTTTAATTCACATTCTTTGATCAAAGATGAACAACGAGCCCCAACGGCAAGCAAGCATCAGACTACTGCATCACAACACATCCAAGCAGAAAAAGAGTGTATAGTGACACTTTTTTTAAATGATAAACTGTAGCTGACAGCAAGGTTATTATTCACAAACTAACAGAAAGCACACTCTTACCAGAACTAGTAATTAGCTAGTTAATTACCGTATTGTTCTGAATATAAGACGACCCCCTTTTTCCAAGACACATTTTTGGAAAAAAGGCTTTTTGATGACAAAATCTCGTTTAACCACGAAGAACATTTTATTTGAAAATTCTAATAAATCATTGATAAAAAATAATATCAAACAAGGCAGGCTATTGTTTATAACAGCATAGTGCCATATCATAGTGCAGCTCATATCACAATGGGGAAAAAATTATGATAAAATAAGGTAGACTGTTGTTTATAACAGTATAATAGTGCAATATCTAGTGCATCCAACATTACAGTGGGTGGGGAAAATGAATGAAAAGGTAGGCTGTTGTTTTTAACATCTAAATGAAACAATATTGCATCCAATATCTTAAGAAAAACATCTTAATAAAACATTAGGCTGTTTCTAACATCCTGTTCGACAACGGCAAAGCAACCACAAATTTGCAGCCTTTCACATTTTCAATAAGGGAACCACCCGTCTGTTAAATTTGACAGAGAGGAAAAATCAAACACATGCCTGTCATTTAAGACTGTCTATTCCTCACAAGCAGCGTCCTCTGGCTCACTGGGTTCACTCTCACTATCCTCCCCATTGTCACTCACTGTCACTGCATCCCCCTGTCCAGTCTCTGCTTCTCGCGGCTCCTCCCACAAAACATCATCCTCGCTGCCATCCAAGGCATTTGATATGCAGCATCGCTTGAACCCGTTAATGATGCTCGCAGGGGAGACGGCAGCCCATGCGTGCAGGACCCATTCACAGAGGAGACGTACTGTAGGCTTCTTGATTTTTCCAGTTGGGGTTAGAGCATGATCACCAGCCAGGAGCCACTCTGTGTATTTTTAACGCAAATTATCCTTGAATGGCTTGTTGACGACCACATCCAGCACCTGTAGCTGGCTTGTCATCCCGCCTGGAATGATCACTAGGTCTCCGTTCATCTCGCGCAGTGTTTTTTTGACAGGATCAGTCAAGTGTCCGCGGAATGAATCTAACACAAGCATGTCCCTTGTTTTTCTGAGTCCCCCACGCCGTCTGCCCCACACAACTTTGAGCCAGTCCACCACAAGTTCAGTTTCCATCCAGCCCTTTTCCTGGGCACGCACGATAATGCCAGCTGGCATCACCTCTTTGAGTTGCGTTTTAAAATCACATACGGGGGCAGCTTGGTCCCGTCGGCCAGGCATGCCAACATGACAGTGACACGGCTCTTCTTGTTCATCGTGGACTTGACAAGGACAGATTTATCACCTTTCTTATGCACAGTGACAGATGTGGGCATGTCAAAAAACACGGGCGTCTGATCAGCATTGCCAATCTGATCAAGGGCATATTTGTGGTTTTTGCGCAACTTAATCACGTAACGCTGATAAGACACCAGCTTCTCATTGAAGTCCTCAGGCAGATGTTGGGCAAGTGTTGTCCTGCGACGGAGAGAGAGGCCATTTCGACGCATCATTCTTTTACACCAGCTAAGGCTCGCTTTAAATTCAGTGGGTGGTATATTGAGCCCTTTAGCCACCTCCACAGCTTTCAGCTGCATTATGGCTCTTGTAACAGGCATACCATCGTTACGTTTTTCTGCAGTGTAATCACACACTCGCCTGTCGATTTCTTGGAAGCGGCCACTGTTGGGGCCGCGAAATGCTTTTCGCTGAGTGTTGGTATTTTTAAGACGTTCTTTCTGAGGACGCCATCTTCGCACGTCACACCCTGTGACTCCGTTTGGCCGCTTGAACATTGTTAGATGCCTCGGCAGCATTCACCACAATAATCTTAAAGTGAGCATCATAACTTTTCCTGATTAGCTTTTTCACTTGTACAGCTGTCGAGCCGCGCCGCTCTGGTACGTTTCTCCTCTCTGCCATTTTGTATGTTACCTGTCACTGTAGGGAGGTTTTGTGGAGTGACAAGTGTGAGAGAGAGAGAGAGAGAGGGAGAGAGAGAGAGAGAGAGAGAGAGAGAGAGAGAGACAGAGGGGGAGAGAGAGAGAGACAGAGGGGGAGAGAGAGAGAGAGAGAGAGAGAGAGAGAGAGAGAGAGAGAGAGAGAGAGAGAGAGAGAGAAGGTGGTGCAGCTGTTCAAAGCCCAATCCCCGAAAATAAAACGACCCCACTTTTTCAAAGGGGATTACCCGGGAAAAAACATCGTCTTATATTCAGAACAATACGGTAGTTAATAAGAGCATCAAGACCAGCAACAGGAATGAGTAGAAACAGAACGTTCACCAAAAGTCAAACTTCTTAACAGACGACATCACATCACTCCTCTCCTTGCCTCCCTTCACTGGCTCCCTGTCCGTTTACAATTGATTTTAAGATTTAACTGATCACTTTTAAAGCTTGTTTGGGTCTTGCCCCGATTTACATTGTAGAAATGCTGACCCCTGATGAGCCATCTCGCGCCCTTAGATCCTCAGATGGGGGCCTTCTGGTCGTTCCAAAGTCGAGTCTTTGCCGTCAGAGCCCCTCGGCTTTGGAACGTCCTGCCTGAGGACATAAGGCGTGCAGAGTCGGTGACTTCTTTTAAATCACTTCTTTAAACTCATTTTTACAGACTTGCTTTTATGTGATGTTTACTTTTTAAATGCATTTTGAAAATGTTTTATATGCAGTCATCTGTTCCTATTCCTACCATTATTTATGGCTTTAATTTAATTATAATTATTTTACTTATTTTTATACTTCTTAATATATTTATTTATCTCTTTTTCATTTTATTGATCACAACCCTTTTTTTTTTTTTTTAATCTCTCTTCTTCTGATGTGATGTCGTCTTTTTATTTTATTTTTTTATTTTTTATAACCTTTTATGTTCTTTCATTGCTTTTATTTTTATTTATTTTTCTCTTAATTTGCGTTGCTTATTGCTCGAAATGTCTCTGTTCCTGTTCTGTCAGTTTTATTCTTTTGAATACTCTCGGTTTGGCGTCATTGTTGAAAGTTCCTTAAATCTGTTTTGTATTCCGTAATCCTCCTGAGTTCCTGCCTTTGCTTTGTCTGTCAGAGCACTTTGTAAACATTCTGCTTTTAAAGGTGCTTTAGAAATAAAGTTATTGTTATTATTATTATAAATCCGTTAAGCTCTGGACCTTTCAGGACACTTCAACAGAAATCAGTGCAATCAAAGTGGAGCAACCAACAGACACTATCCTGCAAGCCTCGACAGTTTTTTAGTTTGTAGGCATGTTTTTTTCCTTTGAACTTACAGCCTGCCATGTTTTTTCTCCAGCACAGGGCTGACTGCACTGAACCACATTCACTCAGAGGACGTAGAAACCTTAATTTGCTTTTGGATCCTGAATCTAACTTTTCACCAGCTGACCTCTTTTCAATGTATGGTCACAGCTATTATCTAAAACTGTTATTTAAAAGCTGTTGGGTTTACCAGCAGTTTCTGGTGAACAGTGAAACTTTTTTTCAAATAGTATTAAGTAGAAACTCACCATCTACAACAATGATTTCAATGTACGTGTATGAAGCTGATGACAGAGATCTTCCCAAACCACACCTGTACCGTCCTGAGTCAGACTTGGTCAGCTGTGTGATGGTCACAAAAACATCTCCTGATGAAGTTTCTCCTTTCCTCCATTCAATGCTGTATCTGCCTCTCTGAGCGCTGACACCAGTTGTTTGTATGAGGACGTCCTTCTGGTCACAATCTTCTTTGCAGAAAAACTTTAGAGTTGAACGTGAGGAAGAGGAGCATCGAACTTTAACATTTCCGTTATCAATTGGTGTATAGAACGTTAAGGCTTGGACATTGATGAGACCAGTATTTCTATCCTGCAGAGCTGTTAAAAAGATGAAGAATCAGTAGTTACTATTGAAACATCCTGTAAGATGCTGCAGTCAGATATTTAACTGCTGCACATTCACTCATTTCTGTGAGTTCTTCTTGTAGACTTAATACCAACATTAAATATTGCACAGTAACATTTTCAGAGTTTGACATTTCACACTTTAAGAGTCCAGACAGCCACAAACCATCAGACCTACAACATCTTCTTCTTTCACACGTTTTGTTCCCCCACATCAGAACAGAGAACCTGTCTGAGCGTCTATCTGAACTCGTCAGATGTGTCATGCCATGTTTCACTATGTTCTGACATTTGATCATCAGAATAATTGAATAATCCTCAGATCAATCAGTCTTAGTGATAACTGTTAGTCACAGCCTTAAAGATCAAACTTGTCAAACTTGTGATCCTCTTAAAAAGTGAGATCAGCAGAATATTTTCAGACTGCTGGAAAAGAACAACTGATTTCTTGGCTATGATGACATTTCTAACAGAGTTTTACTTAATGAAGTTAACTGGTAATACCCCCTGCAGTTGCTGAACTTTGTTCTCCTTCCTGTACAGGTTGTTATAGGGAAGTAGAAGTACTTATAATTGACTATATTTAAACAAACCTCATAAGCTCATGCATGCTGAACAGTTTTTGTTCTCTGTAATGGTTTCTTCTCTGCATACTGGCCTTTTAGAGATCTCTTGTTAGAAAGCAAACAGAGGAAACACAAAGCTGCAGCTGAAGCTTCGTTTCAACTTCAGATAAAGTTCAGACATCAACTTTAAGATAAGAGGAATGATTACAGCAAAGAATAACTCTTCAGTGTACATCTGGGCATGTTCAGATTGTTTCAGGACTTAAGTGTTATTCTGCTCTGACCATCATGTTATTCCATCTAAGCACCCATGAGACACAGTTACATTACTGAGCAACAAACAACAACAAACATGTTGTAACAGAGGAGAGTAACAAAATCACAAATGTACTCACAGAGGAAGAAGAAGCAGATCAAAGTGAGATGGACTTTCATGTTTGAGGCTCGGACACGTTGCTGCTGCTGCTGCTGCTGCTGCTGCTTCTTCTTCACTGGTAAACCAGGAACTGTTCATTTCCTTAAAATGTTGGTGCCGCTCCTTTAAATACAACACACAGCTGGACTCTCCTCCCCTCTCCATCACGCCCAGGAAACACTGCCTACTTCTTCATGTGTGTAACAGTTTCCTTCCTGATCTGTTGCAGCTCACACACCGGTGGTCCTCCTTTTTCTATATTGACCTTTTCTTTTAGAATTAATTGTTTTATGAAATTTTTTTTACGACCCCATTTTCCCAATAAAGTTAGGACGCTGTTTAAAAGCTAAAAAGAAACGGAATGTGATGAATTGCAAAACATTTAAACCCCATATGTAATCTAAAATAGCACCAAGACAACACACCAAATGTTGAAACAGAAAATGTAATTGCTTGTTGGAAAATGATTTGAATTTGATGCCAGCAAGATGTTTCATAAAAGTTGGGACAGGGTCATGTTTACCACTACAAACCTTTTCAATGGATGACATGTCGGGACTGCAGGCAGGCCAGTTGAGCACCTGGACCCTTTAACTACGGAGCAATGCTGTTGTGACGAACTGCGTTCACAGTGGTTACTGGAAGGTGTTCCTGAGCCCATGCAGTGATGTATAGAATCGTGCCTGTTTTTAACGCAGTGCCGTCTGAGGGTCTGAAGATCACGGCCATCCAATGTTGGTTTTTGTCCTTGTCGCTGGTGAACAGAGATTTCCTCTGATTCTCTAAATCTTTTTATAATATCATGAACTGAAGACGATGAAATCCTCAGATTTTTTGCAATTTAATGTTCAGAAACATTATTGAACATTAAATTGTGCTATTTGCCAGCGCATTCTTTCTCAGAGTGGTGAACCCCTCTCCATCTTTAGAAAGACTCAGCCTCTCTGGGATGCTCGTTTTATACCCAATCATGTGACTGACCTGTTGCCAGTTAACCTAATTAATTGTGAGCTGTTCCACCAGATGGTGACTTTTACAATTTCTTTTATTTTTCAGTCTTTTGTTGCCAATTTTTTTAAACATGTTGCTGGTGTCAAATTCAAAATAGACAAATTATTTTCCAAAATCAATTACATTTTTTAATGTCAACATTTGATATGTTTTTGTGCCATTTCTATTAAATATGGGGTTTCAATTTTTTGCAAATCATCACGTTTGTTTCTATTTACATTTTACAGTGTCCCAACGTTTTTGGACAGAAATGGGATAAAAAAGTGAAAGTTTTCAATGTTTTTGACACTGAAGTTCATCAAGTTTACAATATTTAATAAGCAACATCCAGTTAGAATTTCTAAATTAGGCTTGCTAAGAAACATTACATATTTTATGAATTTTTAACTACAATAATAATGAAAAAGTAATAAACATTGTTAATCAGTGCAGTTTGCTTATTTTAAGACAGCGAGAGGAAAATAACTGGAAGGGCTTTTTAAAGTCAGAAAACAAAAAGAGGCCCTTACATAGGGGTGATCATTTTATTTCATGATTATAATAATAGAAAATAGAATACAAAGATAAAATACGTGTCACAAAGACAGCACGTAAAAAGAAACGCCATTTAAAACAAATGTTTGGATGTCCTGCAAGCTGAAGAGAACACAATACAATTCAATGGTAAATGGACTGTACTTGTGTAGCGCTTTTCTAGTCTCAGACTGCTCAAAGCTGCTTTTACACTACGTGTCACATTCACCCATTCACACACACATTCACACACTGATGGCAAAGGCCTAAGTGCAAATCTCCAATGCCACCGGGAGCAATTTGGGGTTCAGTGTCTGCCTGAGGACACTTTGACATGCGCCTGTAGCGGTCAGGGATCGAACCCCCAACCCTCCGATTGGGACACGACCGACTCTACAGCTGAGCTACAGCCGCCCCACATCAGGGATTCATCTCTACAAACAGAAGAAAAAATACTGTAAAGAAATAATACAAACATTTAAAACGAATCATTTGCTTGTTTTTCTGTATTTACATGCATTTTATTAAGCTGCACTAAGCTACTTGGTCCTCAGGGCCACCGTACAAAGTGCACGGCTGAGGCACAGAGACAGACTCCAGGTCTGAATCCAAACAGCATCATGTGTGTTGTGTGTGTGTGAGTGTAGAGTAGGTCTGTTCCTGATCCCTGGTGGCTGGATTGAGGCTCTCGTAGGTGGAGTCTTGGTGGGTGGGAAGGTTCTCGTAGGTGGGAATCTGAATCAAACACATTTTTGACAAATAATGAAAGCAGACCTTAAACACAGTTAGACTTTGAAATAATTGTTTTGTTTTCTGGAGGTGAAACGCGGAGCAGGAGGCAGGACACGAAAAAATAACACTCTTGTTACGAGACAAAAGCAGCTCCTTGGTTATATTTACAAATTTTTTTTAGTTATTGTTATTATTATTATTATTGTTATTATTATTATTAATATTATTATTGTTATTATTATTATTATTATTTCCAACCCATGAAATGCTGTGCTATACATTTGGTAAGAATTGTCAATAATCACACCAGCATTGATGCATTTCATCACAGTGCAGCAATATAATTTAGATCAGCTCACAGTTTGTCATGTTGAAGTGTACAATTACTCTAAGTATGAGAAACAAATTCTTGTCATGAAGTTTTGGTTTAAGAAAGTCACCTCCATGTTTATTTCATCTGGGTTTCCCCTGGTGCTCAAACCTGTAACACAAAAGAGTTAGTTTGTTACTGAAAATGAGGTTTGACGGTCACACTTGTTGGGTTAAAACATAGACTGTATAAAAGATGGCCGACATGACAGCTCCCTAAAAGTGAAGCCAAACCCTCTCTATCGCCCCCTGCTGACTGGCTGCAGTATAGCTCATAAAGCCCGCCTCCTCCATGTTAACAGATGGGACATGAGTCAAACTATAAAATCAAAATACACATCAAATACATTTTTCTCCAACATGGTTTCGTCATTATAGTTAGTTCTTATCTGCTGATTTATGTCCAAGTGTTTCTGACAAGTTTACTTTTAATAAGTTATTTGATGTTATAGAAAGGGGGTGTGGCCTCATGATTGACAGCTCTGTTGACAAATGGGGCACCTGAGGGCTCCAACACGGAGAGGACACAAGGTAAAGGTGTGTTTTGGGTAGAGGAAGGGGCAGGACGTCAATACTGCAGCTTCACCGGCCGATCTCTACTGCACAGACTCCAAATGACGGCATCATCAGAAGACAGCAGATTAGTTTTGGCTTCACTTTTGCACAATGAGATGAGCTGGAGACAAGATCCATCTTTATATACAGTCAGTGGGTTAGAGCATCAGGAAAACAGCCGATAAAACAACCACAATCTCACGCACACTAAAACCCCAAAACCTGGTGTTCCAGGAAAGAGGCAAAACAAAGGTTTGGAGAAATGGTTACCTGCCTGCCTGCGTGTGTGTGTGTGTGTGTGTGTGTGTGTGTGTGTGTGTGTGTGTGTGTGTGTGTGTTTGTGTGGGTGCCTTTCCTGTTGCCTCATCTTTAGGTTTAGAAAACCTCTTTCTGCAGGATATCAACACAGCCAGAGATAACAGGACAACCAGACCGGCTGCAGTCAGTCCCACATACAGCGGTATATCTGCAGTAGACAGGAAAGAGGATTTGTACAGTAAGTGATTTGCAAAGTCTGTCTCATTGTACTGCTTGTACTGCTGTTTGAGTCCATCAATGGTCCAATCATTCCCTTCATCATTTATCCATATAATAACATAATATCTACATTATTGTTGCTTTTAAAGTCCTTCTCTCTTTGTAGCTTGTGTGCCCTCATCCCCTCTCCTAATTTACCCTGTAAATGTTTTTCTTCTTTCTTCACTTGTGTCATTAGAAACACAATCCTTCTCAAATTCAACTTCCTCAATTATTTCTACATCTTCTCAGGTTGAATAGATTTGTATCTCCCTGGTCGGTATCACCGTCTGCTGGGGCTGCACAATCAATCAAATATTAATCCCTATCATGATTTTGGCTTCCCAAGATTAAATAGATGATCGATGGTGATATTGACATTTAAAATACTCCGCCCGTAGATGAGCGCCTACCTTCCAGCGGCAGTTTAGAGTGGAAGAGTAAACAACAGCGATCTCTGATCCCATCAGCTATAGTCTGACAACGATATGCCGGGGCACGTAGCCAGCGGTTAGCGATAAACAACTTCCTTTTCCGCATGTTGCATTGTTCACAGAAAAAGAACCAGTTTTTCTTGTTATTGACATGTAATTAACGGGTCTTACCTTTGCTGAAATTTCAACATCATGATGCAGATTAGTAAGTTAGACATGAAGCTTTGTCAGGTCTGTCCTCAAGAGGAGAAGAAAACTACTTTAAAATGCTCGTTTGTTGAGCGGATGTCAGAATGATGCTTTCGAGGAAGTCGGGAAATCTGAATGCTGAATGTTTTTCCTGCATACGCCGCAGCCTGCTGATATGTGATTGGTCAATATTACTCGGACTACAAGTGTAGTGCAAACAGAAACCAGAACACTTGCCAACTCGGAGTTCCACGTCCCTGCCTACTGATTCTACATTTCTGTGTAGGGTCAAATGGTTGTCGTAGTTACAGCAGCTGTAATAACAGGAAGAGAACACGTAGCTGTCCTCGTGAATGTCTCTTTGTTGTTTTTCATTACGAGCTCAAAATATACCTCTCTGTTACGTCTTTGAAGAGTTTTTTGTGCAAACGTGTAGACGAATAACGCTCAGTCGAGTTTTGAACGCTGCTTGTTGTTAGGCTTAAACAAGAAGAGTCCGTCCGTCTGTCTGTATCACATTAAATGCTGTGGGATTAGATGAGCAGGTCAAGCTAATTAAAAACAAACAAACAGAACGTACAATAGGCCTAAACGTTCATCAGAACATGAATCAACAATAATACAGAGGGAGGCCTATTACAGAGACCGACTTCTTACCATCCCCACTATTAACAGACCAAGTGAGTCGAGTTTTTAAACCGGGACGTGAACGCTCGGACATGTCTCCTTTTCTCTCGTTGTAACTTGTGTCGGGAAGATGAGTGGTCGAGCAAGCAAGAGAGAGAGAGCGGCAGAGTGATGGTAAATGCGACCAGAGAGAAGGTTGGGAGTGAAGGTGTCGATCTGGCAGTAGGCTTATATTTAACATCGTACCCCGGGCTACATTCAAAACGTTTGAGGCTCAAACCAGCGCCCCCCAGAACGTGGCGCCCTATGCGCCCCCAACCCTCTGCACTGAGTTGGACCTGGCTCTTACCCCTCTTTTAACAGGCAACAATGAGTGACAAGGTCCGTTCCTGCACTCACGCAACTTTACTCGGCTCCAGCTCTTTACTCTTCGCTGGCCCGGTGAGAATGGCTGTGATTGGCTGGAACGCCCTTCAGTCAATCTGACTCGACCAATATTTTTACATCAATAAAAAGTGGGGGGGATGGAATTATGTTTTATTGAAAGTGCGGGTGTCGCATCACCCACAACACCCACGGGTGCGGCGCGCCTGTGTTCAACCACCTGAAAAAACACCACCAAGTGCAGTATGATAAGTTTGCATTTTGTTTGTTGCACCAAATTCAGGTAACACACCTAATTTTAAGTCTTAGGTTGAAGTTCTGTACATGAGCCTGAACACAGCTGAAAATAGAACTGAAAGCGTTGCTCTGTTTATTTAAATGTGAAAGTACAAAAAATGAGATGGTGATCTCAATGTTGATCAAAATAATTGTGACTATCATTTTGGCAATAATCATGCAACCCTTCTGTCTGTGCACAAACATAACCTGTCACTGTATTACTATTGTTACTTTATCCAAAAGCAATGATTCGTCCCACACAGGACCATCAACGTTCTTCTGTGCTTTCAGATGAACAAACTCCACTGACTGTTCTTCTTCTTAGATTTAATAGTTTGTACAAGAATGTTGTTGTGAAAAACTCCTCGATCTGCTCCTGCTTGTTATATCTAAGAGCTCTCAGTCATTCATCTATCAAACATGCTGTGGAGGTGTACCTGGCTCGGTTGTTTCGGGGGCATTTTCACTGGGTGTTGTTGCTGGTGTGGAGGATATTGGGACAGATGTTGAGTTTTTCAGGTTTGGTTTAGCAGTGGTTGGAGCTGTGAAAACAGAAAACACACACACAAAGAAATCATGATGAGAGAACGGAGACACTCGTGTGTGTGTTTGTCAGCTGAGCAGTTTCTTGAAATGAGCATCTATTAGTGTTCAGAATGTAAAATATCAGCAACAGTCAGAGAAACGTTCTAACTTCTTACAGAGACATGAAGAAATGTTTTCATTCACTTTCACTTAAAGCAATTCTTACCTTTCTGGCATGTCCCTCAGCACTTAGTTAAAATTTGAACAAGAACAACTCCGCCTCCCTTCAAAGTCCCACCCTCTTCCCCCTGCCTGACCTCTGACGCTCCCCTCCCTCCCTCCTCCATGCATCCCTGACGCGTGCGGTGAGAGAAGCAGCGCGAGTGAAACGGGTCAATGGAGTCAGAGTCAGAGGCACAGGTAAGTGAAAACTAACCAACAGTAATTAAATAATATTCAATTCTGCATGTGGCATAAAATAAAATTCCCTCCCTCGTCACATTTAGTTACCTTTTGTAGTCTGACGAACTACCAACGTTACTATCGTAATTATAGTATTTCATCGCCTGTTTGTTTACAGTCAGATGCGTCGTTTTTCGGCAGAATTAATATTTTCTTGCTGTCATAACGGCTTAACTTGCCTGAATTGTCCCGGTAACGTTTGGCTTAAAATTAGGAGCAGTTGAAGCAGATTTGTTTACATGTTTGTTGAGAACCTGTTTTGTCAGCTAACGGTAGCTAACTTTAGCCCTCGTTCAGACGTTTAGCTTCAACATTTTTTTCTTTTAACTTTATGTTAAAGTCACAAAGTAAAAGGCTCTTTCTTTTTTTTAAATTGTGGTGCTTCTTGGAGGAGAGTGTGGTTGGAGATCCCGACTACGTTCCGGATCTTCAGAGGCAGGGGCCGACAGCAGCAGCCTACAGCAGGAACCAGCACAGGAGGTGTAAGAGCCCGAGAAGGGCAGGTCCTTCCAGGGGCTGCCAGGGTAGAAGCAGCAGGGCCGTGGGGTGATGCAGAGTGGGGAATCTGCTGAGGAGAGGCCCGGAACCAGCAGACAAGCTGCCCCAAGATCCACAACAAGAGCCAGAGGTCGGAGGGCACGTGGACCTGCTGTACTCAGTCCTGATGATCTCATCCGAGTCCAGCAGTTCATATAGTTTTGTTTTTTTTCTTATTCACGTTGTTCAATAAAACCTTGCATTGTATAATTGCATTTGTCTTTTTAGTCACATAACGTAATGTTTATTATGCTTTACTTCCATTATGACCCTTTTTTCATCTTCCCACTTCATCTGAATGAACTGCAGTGAATTACTAAAATCAATTTTTTAGAAAAACATGTATTATTGTACACAGTTTATCTTTTTTTTATTTTTTATACAGCCGTCTTCTATAACAAATGAGTTATTTAGTCCCAATAAAAAAGCAAATAAATAACATAAGGCACTTGCAAGATTACTGTTTAGTAATGCAAACAAATCTTTTAGATGTAACATTCAGCTCTTCATGAGTTCCAGGGGTACCAAGTCTTGGCTGGTGCTGGACGTCCTCCATTACGGTGAGAGTGGTGTACCTTGACAAAGAGTAAAAGAAATAGAAACGTGACACAGGATATGAATTGCATAAACTCAAACAGGCTAGATTTTATATAGATCTTAGGCTGCTTTGGCACAGAGTGATGTTATCACAATGTACAGTAAGTGGAGCAAGTGTATGTATCAACTTCTTACAATTTAAAATTCCCTACTGGTAAATAGTTTTTCTTCCCAAGGATGGAAAAAGTCACAAACATAGACGGATCGGTCTTATTTACACAGATGTCAGCTAGCCAGCATTATCTATTAGCCGGAGAAGTCTTCTAGCAATGTGCTGAACTAGCTCTGGTTACTGTACAACCAACCAAGTCAAACGCAACCCCGGAGTTATAATACTAGAACTGGGTTAATGACAACTTCACAATAAACACTGAGGCTAACGCTGAAGCTAACGTCACCGGTAGTGTAACGTTAAACAAACCAAGCTGCGGAGTCAGTTTGTTTACACTACCGGCGCTAACGCTAACGCTAGGCTAAATTTCCCTGCACAAATAACATAATATCACAGAACGATAGTAACTGTTAACTGATGTTATCACATGTAATGTTGTGTTTTAGGATTAGGCAAACTTAACATACCTGTCCAGCAGAAACTCTGCGACCATCTCATCTCTTTTTAGCTCCGGATGTAGCTGCATTAGCCTCCTCCATTGCTGGAAAGCAGAGCCGATGTTGACTCCAGTCTTGCCTCTTGCCGCATCAAGCTCTTTCTTTATGGCAGCTTTTTGTGAAATAGTCTTCTTTGTCTTGATAATTTTCTCTGTGGGGGCAGCTGATGATGGAAGTGGCGGCTCGCCTTGGTCAGTCATTGTCAGTTCTCCGTTCCTTGCTCTCTCTCACCGCCCTACTGCTCTACCAGAGAGGCGCGCGACTTGCGAGCCGTGACAGCGGTGCAACTGGGAGGTTACGCAGCAACGGATGACAGACAGGAAGCTCGGCAAATCAATTTACTTGGACCGAATAAAATGACTGGTCAGACTTTTATCAGAAATATATGAGAATTAAATATTGATGAGTTTCAACGCCTAGTGGATTTCTTTTACATTTTATTGTGCTATACGCTTATTAGGAGCATTTTATGATTACAAAAGAAAAGTGTAAAAATGCCAGAAAGGTAAGAATTGCTTTAACTTTAAAGAAGAAACTCACCGTCAGTGACAATGATGTCAAACCTCTGAGATGGATCAGTGGACGCAACTCTGTCCAGACCACACGTGTACCGTCCTGAGTCAGACTTGGTCAGCTGTGAGATGGTCACAAACGCAGATCGTTCTCCTGTGATAAACTCTTTATATCTGATAGCGTATCTGTCTCCCTGAGTGTAATCAGTTGTTTCAATGAGGTTGTCCTCACATTGTTCCTTGCAGAGGAAAGCACTTCTTACAATGATGATAGGGAAATAAACAGTAAAGGTGCAGTCAACTATGACACTTTCTCCTGTTCTTTTGTAGAGGGATGTTTCCGTCCTCGTACCATCCAGCCGTGCTGAGGAAAAGATGAAAGATCAACAGTTAGAATCTGTAGTTCCTGAAAGAAATCACATTTATCAACAGTCACACTGGGAGCTGCTTATTGCAACCAGTCTGTGAATGGAGGTTGTGGCCTCATGATTTAACTGAGCAGCAGTTTAATTCACATTCTTTGATCAAAGATGAACAACGAGCCCCAACGGCAAGCAAGCATCAGACTACTGCATCACAACACATCCAAGCAGAAAAAAAGTGTATAGTGACACTTTTTTTAAATGATAAACTGTAGCTGACAGCAAGGTTATTATTCACAAACTAACAGAAAGCACACTCTTACCAGAACTAGTAATTAGCTAGTTAATTAGTTAATAAGAGCATCAAGACCAGCAACAGGAATGAGTAGAAACAGAACGTTCACCAACAGTCAAACTTCTTAACAGACGACATCACATCACTCCTCTCCTTGCCTCCCTTCACTGGCTCCCTGTCCGTTTACAATTGATTTTAAGATTTAACTGATCACTTTTAAAGCTTGTTTGGGTCTTGCCCCGATTTACATTGTAGAAATGCTGACCCCTGATGAGCCATCTCGCCCCCTTAGATGGTCGTTCCAAAGTCGAGTCTTTGCCGTCAGAGCCCCTCGGCTTTGGAACGTCCTGCCTGAGGACATAAGGCGTGCAGAGTCGGAGACTTCTTTTAAATCACTTCTTTAAACTCATTTTTACAGACTTGCTTTTATGTGATGTTTACTTTTTAAAATGCATTTTGAAAATGTTTTATATGCAGTCATCTGTTCCTATTCCTACCATTAT
>NW_027211637.1:30855000-30905000 GCF_022749685.1 Semicossyphus pulcher
GTCATTATTGACAGTTGATATGACCCAACTTCTCAGAAACGTTACTGAAAACTTATGAGGTGCAACAAGTTTGTTCAGAAAATGTGTCTTTATAAAGCTTAAAAAAAAGGGAAAACAGAAATATATGTTGCATTTTTATAGTCAGATAATTGAAATAAATGAATCATGTGTTCATAATTTAACTTCAATCTTATTTCTTTATAAAAATTAGAAAATCGTGTTGTGAGCCAAGCATCATGATTCGTATCGGATCCTGAGTTTTATATCGTTACATCCCAACAACTGAAGTAAGTCCATCTGGCCACTTCTGATACTAATCGGTAAACAAGCTTTGGTTTGCTTTGCATGCACCATTTACGATCACTTCCCTCTGCATTAAAAAAACGAGTCATTTCCAAATGTTAATGTGCGTGTTCATACCAGCCTCGTTTAGTCCGATTGAACCGAACCCTGGAGCGTTGTCCCCTCGGTGCGATTCTTTTAGGTCGGTGTGAACGCTGGAATCAAACTGTGGTGTGGACCGAACAACCGGACCGTGGTCTGATAGAAAAGAGGTGTCTCGGTCTGTTTCCAAACGATCCACGGTCCACTTTGATTCTGGTGAGAACATAAACGGACTTAAATACAGGAAACAAACCATAAAACTGTGCGTTGTAGTTTACGGCTGCTGACACTTGAGCAGAGGACAGACGTGGGGGAGCAATTAGGTCACAGAAATATGGGCGACCAAACAATTTGACAAACACTTGTGGAAACGCACGAGAACACGGAGGTGTTCAACGTGTTCAGAGAAAAACTAAAGGAGAAAGAAACTGATCGATCTGTGGAACAATGTTTGGTCAAAGTAAAAGACTCCTACATCAAAACATTAAAGTCCGTGATCGTGTTGAGTGTGATTGAGGAATGTGCTCCGTTACTTTGTTTACTTCAGTTTTCCCAAGTGGAAATTCTGACCAATCAGAGAGCAGTTTCCTTGTGCATCAAAACTTTTGGTCCTCTGGTAAAAGCTGCCGTGTGAACACGGTCTTTGATTCGGATCAAACAAACGGACTTTAGGAGTGAATGCGTCCTAAGACGTTAGATTTAGACTTTACTTTAGATGTTTGGGTAAGGGGAGTGACAGAATCACTCAGCAAAAGATGGATGAGTTTGCCTTCATCCTACATTTATAAATTTATGTTGCCGATAGCAAGAAGGTTGTTCTCAGCATCCTGACAAAAAAAAAAAAAAACATATTACCAGAAACTTTAATCTACATGGCGAGCTCCCTCCTGCCAGCTGACACCTTTTTATGTTTTAGACCGTCCAGTACTCATTTAACTTCATAAATCGGGACAATCAAGGTGAGCAAGAGGAATCATACATTTAAACAGGGCTCCCTGCCAAAATTCAAATTAAAACGTGCGTGAAGTGCAACAGAAGTGTTTTCCTGCTCATGCTCACTTGTGTTGCATATCATTAAGACATACAGCTCATACCTCTTTTGCTCTCAGGGCACTAGCCTTCTGTTTGAGATCACACACTGGGGCGGCATTATGCAAGCATTCTGCTTAGTGCAAAAACAACGCTGCCTTGATTACAGATCGTCATTATGGCAGTGTTGCAGGGTCTCTGTATAAAAAACTGTTGGTTTTGAATCAGCATTCATAAGTGTTTACAGTGATGAGGATTTAAAACCATCAGCTACCGTCAGTGAAGCTTTCCTACGCCCTACAGAGACATGAACAAATGTTTTCAGTGTCAGCTTCACTTTCACTTAACTTTAAAGCTCCTGTGGCGCCTCCTGTAGACAGAGCCGTACCTCTTATTTCTTTGCTGATTTTGTCCTGTACTTGTTTAAAGTAGTAATCAGGAAGATTTCCATGTAAATAAATGTCTGTTAAGTCGCCGAATGAGGTAACACAATGGTGATTGAGCCTATGGCCCACTGATGAAAGCCTTTGCATTTGCAGTATATAGTATTATAATGGTTAGAGTGTCTGTGGCGACAAAAAAGAGAACGGAACTGAAATCTTCGAGATTGTCAGTTTAAGTGGCGTCTAACAAAATTCTCATCCCATGATCTTTAACAGTCTGTGTGTTTGTATGTATCACTCACTTTAAATCTTTACCCTGGAAAATGTAAACAAAGGCAGCGTGCAGTTAAACGCTTCCTCTGCCGCCCACCAGTGCTTTCAGGCAATAAACTATATAGAAATAATCAATCTTGTCGCTGATGGTCAGTTTGCTTTTGTAGGTCATACAGAGAAATAAGAATTAATTTCAGTCTGTTTCATGAACAGTGAAAAACTCACCATCTGTGACAATGATCTCAAACGCCCGGGCAGCATCTTTTGACACAGCTCTCTCCACACCACACGTGTACTGTCCTGAGTCAGACTTGGTCAGCTGCGAGAGGGTCACATACAGAGATCCTGCCGCGAAGAATTCTACATATCTGATGACATGTGTGCCTCTCTTTGCTGTGTAATCAGGCGAATTAATGGGAATGTCCACACATTTTTCCTTGCAGAGGAATGCACTTGTAACAGTGAAAGAATCAGAGAAAGTAAAGTAGCATGCAACGATGACACTTCCTCCCGTTCTTGTATGGAGGGCAGTGTCTGTCCTCGTACCATCCAGCAGTGCTGAGAAGAAAAGATGAGAAATCAACAGTTAAAATCTGTAGAACCCACAAGAATTCTTGTTTCAGATCTGATCGACAGTCAGACAAGATGGTTTTCTATATTGATCACTATCGATAATTATCACCAATTTTATAATGAAAGAGGCCTGAAAGAAACACATGGTTCTCTGGTTAAACATAGTTGTCTATCACACATTTTTGTTCCTTCTTTAAAACTACAGATAATTAAATTGGTGAAAAAAGTACAGGAGCTTCACATTAAAAACCAGTGTCTCTCTGAAGCTCCATGATCTGATGAGAGAAAGAGAAAAAACTAAATATTTTCTATCTGGAACCCCTCAGGAGTTCATCATCGCCCAAAAGCAAAAATAAAGCAGCTGAGTAGTGAAACTTTTCTTCAAATACTTTTCAGTAGAAACTCACCGTCAACAACAACGATTTCAATGTACTCATATAAAGCTGATGTCAAAGACGCTCCCAAACCACACCTGTACCCTCCCGAGTCAGACTTGGTCAGCTGGGAGATGGTCACAAAAACATCTCCTGATGAAGTGTCTCCTTCCCTCCTCCATTCAATGCTGTATCTGCCTCTCTGAGCTCTGACACCAGTGGTTTCTATGAGGACGTCCTTTAGGTCACAATCTTCTTTGCAGAAGAACTTCCTGCTCGAAGGTGAGGGAGAGGAGCATTTAACTGTGACATCATCTCCATCAGTTCCTGTGTAGGTCTGGGCATTGATGAGACCAGTGTTTCCATCATGCAGAGCTGTTGACAACAAAAATCTGTAGTTTTCACCTGATTCCTTCATTACACCATTTTTTGTACTTTTTTTCTGATATTCTATGACTAATTAATTAATGGCTGAATTAAGAAAATAATCCGTACATTCATCAACAATGAAAACAACTGTTATATCAGCCCTAAAAGCAACAGGAAGCGTGACATTTTTAAGTAGAAAGACATCAGCAGACTTCTGGCGGTTTTACTCAGTGAAATAAACTGATAATATCTTATCGCAGTTGTTTGCTCATCATTTTCCTTCCTGGGGTTCAGTTTGTTTCAGAGTAACATGTACTCATACAACGTCATCTGTGCCTTTTAAAACCTTTCAGCCTTTTTGGTACACTTTCCCTTTACGTTACTGACTCTCATCCTTAGCTACAAATCAAATCACCTTCAGTGGAAACACAAGGTGGAACTTTTTACATTAAAATGACTGAAACTTTGGGCGATACTAAACTGATAAACATAACTCAGACAGCTGAAGACTCGTTTAACTTCTGACAAACTAAAGAAGTCTTTCTTACTAAGTAGGACTGTGGATTTTCTTTCCCATCACTTACACAGGGAAAACTAAAACCTCTCTCTCCGTGCACATATGGGCACGTGAGGAATGTCTTCAGACTTTAAAAACTCTGATCACTAGGCTTTATCATTAAAGCACTCATTAGAACTTAAAGAGATATACAGAATAACAAAATGAATGTACTCACAGAGCAAGAAAAAGCAGATCAAAATATGGACTTTCATGCTTCAGGCTCTGGCGGTGTTTCTGCTGCTCTGTCCAGGAACTTCTCATTTCTTTAAAATGATGGCATTCCTCCTCCGAACACAACACACAGCTCGACTCGCCTCCCCTCCCACCGGTCTTTATCTTTACTGCAGGTTTCCTGCACAGTTATGTCTAAATTTTCCTTCACACTGTTGGTTACTGTTACATTGTTGTGATAAACCAGGAGGGTGAAAAGTAAGAGCTAAACATTTAAACATGAAGCGTCTTCTAAAGGCACAAATAACCCGAGCACAAAGCTCTTTATCTCAGCATGTCTGCCTACAGTTTAATACTTATGCCTATATGGTTGCACAATGTATGTTAGTATCAAATGTAGCTTAGTGTCAATGGATTTTAAGAGTTACACTATAAGTTACGATTTTAGTTCAGTTTTTACTCCTTAGATTTAATCAAGGTTAGTCAAGGCTCGACTTTGATCCAGGTAAAATAATACAGGGTTTAAATCCAGCCTGAGTCTAATTACCTTCAGATCATTAAGTGTGTTTGAGCTGGTGCCAATCAAGGTGACTGGCACAATCCTACCACCAGGCAGATCCGGCTGTTTCAGTGGTCCTGATCCTTCTGTAGATTCTGGGCTCTTCTGAATCATCCTCGCGTCTTTGCACTTTGGATAAAAAGACAAGAACTGCAATTACAAACAAGCTCATCATTTCTGTCTCTCTTTTATATTGGCTGTTATGTTGGACCATATCACACAAGACCTATTTCACACAGGGATGTGCATTTACAATTTTTTTTTTGACCGACTAACCATCACTCTTAACGGTTAATAACCGCTTAACCGACAAGATGAAATGTACTTTTAGGATCGGATCCAAGTCTGGGAACACGCAGACACTTTCCCAGCAAGACCCCAGGTCTGCACCGCAGCAATTAGTGTAACCACGAGTTTGTCAGCTGTGTGTCTGGCTGCCATACTCCGTGTTAGGAGGACGGACGATTTAACCTCCCACGCCTCATCAATATAGTGTCACGTAATTGTCATGTAGTTTCCCGCGGTGAGCGCCCTCCAGCAGTCTGTTGTGAGGGCTAAAACGCAACTTGGAACTACCCAGTTGCGTTTTCAGCTCTTTTTTTCTTCTCTCCACCTGAGCTTCAATTCGACGCGCTGGACCAGCCAATCGGGATGCTTGTGGATGTTTGCTTTGCATGCGATATTTCATTGTGTTTGTAGCACTGCTGTATTTGAGTACTAAATTGTCGTCGTCTTGGGTGAAATAGTCCCATACGCTGCTTTTTTTAGCTTGTTTCATTTTGCGCTCAGCTCAGGACAAGAAAACGTGTTTCTCAAACATGCATATTCTAAAAAAAGACTACATTTTATTTAACCGTTTAACTGGTAATATTAACCAGTTGAAATTCTTAAAAGGTTGGTTGATGGTTAACCAGTTTAAGTGTATATCCCTACTTTCAAACATTCAATGAAAATATTTAAATGACTAATCAATAAAGCACAAAATAGTAGCAGCTTTCACTAAAAAACACATTAACACTATCATAAATGTCTTTAATTTACCACGAGGAAACAAGACAGAGTGAAAGAGAATTTAAAACATGAAATATACCCACATATACAGCACAAAGAAAAACATCAGTAATTGAAGACCCAATAAACAGAAATATCACCTATTGAACACATTCAGCTAAATTCTTATTTTAATCTTAGTAAATGTAAAACTCTTTTCTACAGAACACAGTAGCTGTTCAAAGTGAGGTAATAGTAATTCTAACAAATGACGTGCTCTTAGTAATAGTATCAATAACTATAGATAAGTATTTCACCAGTTCTGTTCAAAGATGCTGCTACACACTTTAAAAAAAACAAACTAGCTAACAAGACATTAAGGCTACCTCCAAATAAGAGACTTTTTTACACTTTTTTTTTAATCCATCATTTACTCTCAAATCTGGTTATGTCTAATTATTTTTCCTTTTCATACTAAACACGCATTTAAATAATGCTTTATCTAACCAGAAAATTACTTTATTACATAGCTAACAGACACCGTCCTGAGAAGCTAAAGTTAGCTTAACTTACCGAGGCAGGTGAAGTGCGGCTAATCAATTAAAAGGAAAACGTCACGGCTGACGTTCGGTCTCATCCGAAGGAAACAAACGGCTGAACGCTGCTTTTCAGAAGAGGTGGTGGAGTTAACACGGCGAACATTTGCCAAACCAAAGTCCTCGTTCTTCAAGTCCTTCTCTTGTAAAACAGAACAAACGTCTAAAACCCGTCCAATAAAACCAAAAACACTGTGCTGCGTCTTCTTCACCTCATAGTGGGGCGTCAATCCGCTATGTGCTCACTGCTGCCCCCTGAGGCCGCCGCCAGAAACACTCACTGACGGTTGGAGGTAGGCCTACGGTTTTATTTTCCAGCCACAAGGAAATTAAATGAGCCTATCCCACACTTAATAAAACAAGCCACACAAAGACTGAATAATTTCTGAATGTGATAAAATGTGCTCTTAACCTGATAAAATCATAATGTGATTCAACCAACTCTGACCTCAGCCCTTTGATGCATGTCTTCCCCCACACTCTTCCGCCACATTTCCTGTCATATCTTAAAAATCAAGTTGAAAGACAAAAAAAATTACCTTAAAAAAAACTAAACCAATAATGAAATAAAATATCCCCATAAACTTGAATGACTTTTTATTGGAAATCTATCTACAGTTTTCACAAGAGTCAAAAGAGACACAAACCACCACAGAGGAAAGTTAAGTATGGAGCAGAACACAAGTACATCGACAGCTCTTTGGTTTCAGGATTTAATCAATGCAAATGTGCTTTATACCTGCATTCTTTCTAATGGCCAGCAGGGGGCGACGGCATTGGAAGCATAAGGAAGTCTAGCAATGGGTTAACACATTAGATAATGAAAGTTATAGGAAGTCATATTTAAACAGTAGCTTAAAATAAAACAATATATTGACTTACCCTGCTGTGCAGGAACATTGTTGTTCCTGTACATGATTGACGCTTGCATTGGGACCAATTTGGGACCTGTGAGCTTTTGCCTTGATTTTTATGTCCTCTTCATTCTCACCACTCCACTGACAAATGCGTACTGTCGTCCCATCGACTTCTCTGATATTTGGGAACTATTTTTCCAGAAATGTGGCATCATTTCCCTTGGAACATCTCTCACTGTTAATGTTGAAAACGCCAAGCTATTTACGTGCGAAAGCTTGACAGGCGTAGCAACAGTAATCAAGGGGGGCAGGACTTAGCGAAGGGTCAAGTCTGTTTAAAAATGACTGCATTTCTCATTTTCTTTATTACCTCAGAAAACACTTTCTAATACAGTTTATAATTGTATTATCTATTACAGTCTTTAGATTCAAGTCTTCTTCAACACAGCATGACGTTCACTTGGTAAATTATGGTCCCATTTAGAGTCTAATAGACAGTAAAGCACGGCATGCTTTAGGACGTCACTTCCTTGTCAGTGACAAATTGATACCACAGTGAGCTGTTTACTGGTTTTTGTCAGGGTTTAGGTTTTAAACAAGAAGGTTGAGGACCCAGATGCAGACTTGGATATGATTTAATAAACAAAAGGCAAAAAAAATGCAAAAACAAAATCTAAAATCCAACAACAGACAAAAAAGGAAAATCAAAAGGCAGAGCAAAAAAACTTACAACAAAACCAGGGAACAGGTAATCCAAGGGAACACGAGGAGTCAGGGGAAGCACGAAGAATATCCAGGGTAGAAACATCAGGAACAAAGTACAGGTCACAGACGTAGACTTAAATGAACTGGCCCAGAAGGGTAGGAACACAGAGACTAAATACACACAGGGTAATCAGGGACAGGTGAGACTAATTAACACAGGTGAACACAATGAGGGCAGGGCACACAATCTAAAAGGCGGGAAACAGAACAAAGGAAGGAAGTAAAATAAGACAAGACATACAAGGGGCAGGAACTACAAAATAAAACGGGAAACACTAGGAACCAAACTCAGGACTACAAAGTAAAACAGGAAATTCTCTAAATGAAATGCACAACTAAACCAGACTAAACCAAGACAGGAACACAACATACAAACTAAACAATAAGAACTCATGACAACAAGAGACAAAGCGACCGAGGAAAAAAGGACATAATATCAAAACACCAAAATACAAAATAACATAACATAACTAGAATGACTCATGACAGTTTTGAAATGTAGCAATGCTCAGCAGCCTGCCGTCCAAATATGGTCACTTCTGGTTCCCCAAAATATAGAAGGCCAACTACAGGCTTCAAAAACGTTGCTGCTGTTAGGGTGCAAAAGTAGATTCTTCAATTTAAAAAAAGTTTGAAACAGTAAACAACTTACAACATGTCAAATAGAGTTAAAAGCAGCCTCATCATGGAAATAAATTCCTTGTAACCCGCTCAGCCATCCATCTTATCATAGAGTAAACACTGAAAGAAGAAGGAAATGTTAAATTATAGCAGATTCATTTCCTGTTTTATCAGGCAGAGAGTAGTTTAGTAGCAGCTCTCCTGCAGGTTAAGGATTCGTCTCGATCAGGATAAAATTCAGAATGTATATCCACTTTGTGCTGTTCTTCTGCATCTTATCAGGTGAGGACTGATTACCTGACTGTCTCTTAAAGCTGCAGCACACATTGCTTCTGTAGAGTTTAAATCCCCTATTCTGTTTGTGTGATGCGATGTCTGCCTCCGTATCATCTCTAGTCTATGAAGTGATGGATTAGCCCCCATTAACCTGCAATCTGTTTTACTGCACTTCTACAAAACAGTCAGTTCTGACCTTTCGTGTTTCTTATCTTTCATCAGCACAGTGCGGTGGAAACAATGACGATGAAGATCTCAACATTTACACAGGAGCCGAGGGAGGAAGACTTTGAGGTCCGAGTTTCAGATGGCGAGTTTCTACTGAAAGTCAGCTTTTTTATTTAATTGGCCGTATTGTTCTGTGACGTGTAAGATTCATGAGGCAAATACATTTGTCAGAAGAATGGATATCTATTATATCGCTCTAATTATGTTGATGTTGAATTTAGTCATTGACTGTATATAAAGATGGACGACACGTCTCCACCTCCTCTCATTGTGCAAAATAAGGCTAAATTATAGCTGCTATCTTGGTCTGGTGGCATCATTTGTATCCAGAGTGTGTGTAGTCCCGCCCCTTCCTCTACCCAGAACACACCTTTACCTTGTGTCCTTGGCGTGTTGGAGCCCTCAGGTGTCCTTGGCGTGTTGGAGCCCTCAGGTGTCCTTGGCGTGTTGGAGCCCTCAGGTGGGCTCAGGCTGCAGCAGAACAGCTTCTTGTGTCGGTCTGAAGCAGATATTCACGCTGATGGAAAGTTCAATGACTGTAGTGTTAGTGTTAGTTACGTCTCCTCTCGCCGTTCCTCCTCTACTCTGCTAACAGGGAACAGAACGCAACAGGAGCCCCATTTGTCAACAGAGCTGTCAATCATGAGGCCACGCCCCCTTTTTATAGCATCAAATAACTAATTAAAAGTAAACTTATCAGAAAAATGAACACTGTGACATAAATCAGCATGATAAGAACTAACTATAATGACAGAAACCATGTTTGAGAAAAATGTATTTGACGTGTATTTTGATTTTATAGTTTGACTCATGTCCCATCTGTTAACATGGAGGAGGCGGGCTTTATAAGCTATACTGCAGCCAGTCAGCAGGGAGGCTCCGCCACACTGAGTGCCGTCCAAAACCTCCGAGTGGAGTGGGAGTGGTCTGTTTAACCCTTCACCAGCGAGTTTGCATCGATGCTGACTTACTGACCAGGTGCAACGCTGTGTTATGACCGTCATAATGATAAACTGAAGATTTTTACATCAACAGGGACGGCTGTAAAAACTCAGCAGGTCAACATGTTTAAAGAATATTTTTAGGCTATACAAGAGGAAGCTGAAGTTTATTTTCCTCACAATGTGGAGTGATTTTAATGACTCTGCCTCACAGGTATTTACGTAACTTTTTGTTATTTGTATGACATAAAAACCATGGTTACACACATTTCCTGCCTCCGCTGGAGTGAGGGGAGTTCGTCTCAAAGCTCGGCGCTGTATTTAATCCCTTCACCTAAACGAAGCGTGCTCCGTTCAGCCGTGAGTGTGACGTCAAACGCAGTTCACTCCGCAAAGAAGTGGGAGTGGGGAGGGTCCGCTTTGGGAAAGGCCCAGTTGAATTATTCCATCATCAGTCAGAGGCGGGAGTTGAACTCTGTTTAACGGCTGTTTCCTTTATTTTTTTTAGCTGCACGAGCGCTGAATGTAAGCTCTCGTTTTGCAAAAACAGAAACTGAAGGAGAAAATCTCACTCGTGGCTGCAACAATCTTGACTATGGCAGCAGGAAGTTCTTGTGTAAGGAAGAATGTAAAACAGAAGAAGACATCCTCGTTGAAACAGACGACAACAGAGCTCAGAACGGCAGATACAGACTGCAATATAAAGAGGGATCTCTATACGGGCTGTAAGTGACCATCACGCAGGTGACCAAGTCAGACACAGGATGGTACAGGTGTGGTTACGGCAGTGCTTTGTCCTCCCGTTCATACATCAAGTTCCCAATTATTGTCATAGATGGTGAGTTTTTGTTTCATTGATTTTTGATTTGTTATGAAATCCTTTGATGTGTGTTATTGTGAGGAGCTTTAAGGCTGTCATGGTCTTTAAAAAGGCTATAAAAGCATTAAAGCGGTAACAACCAAAAAGGGTCAAAGGTGAATGTGAACATGAGAGATTGTTATTGTTTGAAAAGGTGAGGGTTTTATAATCATGGCAATCATTTAGGTGAATTTACTTACAAGTTTCCCCACGTGTATATACATGTATACATACATACGTATATGTATATGGTGGATATATGAAGCATCAATGACCAGCAACATAAATATCAAGCTAACATACAACATGAGTGTTTTTGTAAGTTGTAAACAGCACAAATGAAATAAACCAGATTACACACTGTTCATTCATGTTAACATGCCTGTGACAAGTATGTACAACATGCAGGATTTCTATTGACAGTGACAGAGCGTGATGAGCGTGTGTAAACATGTGATCCATCATGTGGATCATCTGGGGTTTAATACTTTGATTGTTTTTGTTGTTTCTGCTCCGACTACGTCGACTGTAAACTGACCTCTTCCAACATCTGCCCCATCAGCCCCCACGCCAACAACAACTAAGACTTTTAGCTCCACTTCAGGAGGCTCATCAGTGGACCCAGAGACCGCCGACCCACCTACAGGTAGAGTACAGCTCAAAGAGACGATGTTGTCATTGTGCCAGTCAGCTGGTCAAACAAAACTCCACATGGCACCATTAAGTAAAAGATCCTTTATTTAAAACCGTGTCCCTCCTGTCCCTCTCCCAGGTCCCTCCCTGCCTCTGGCTGTGTGTGTGCCCCTGGTGTTTGTGCTGTTGGCTGTCTGTTCTCTGATCCTCTACAAATGGAAGATCAGGAACAGCTTTGATTTGAACACCAGAGGAAATGTGGACAACGTACAGATGGAGGTGACTTTCTTTCACTTGTTTTGTGCGTGTTTACGTGGGTTTCAGTTGTTTTTAAAGGGGCAGGAATCAACATTTTAGAATTTTGTAGATGTTAACAACCTCATGTCTGCAGCTCAGGTGGTGCAGTGGTTAGCGCTGTTGACGTCTCACATCTAGAAGGTTCCTGGTTCAAATCCCGGTTTCGGACGTAGCGGGCCTTTCTGTGTGGAGTCTGCATGTTCTCCCCGTGCATGCGTGGGTTCCCTCCGGGTTCTCCGGCTTCCTCCCACAGTCCAAAGACATGCTTGTTAGGTTCATTGGTGACTCTAAATCGCCCATAGGTGTGAATGGTCTGTCTCTGTTGTGATAGCCTACTATTTGCTTGTTTGTCGTACAGCTCCGGTAGACAGAAACGGCCCAAACTAGCCAAAACTCCACCATGTTTGGTGGTAACCAGGGTGACGAGTGGCGCCCCATCTCATTGGTTGCCTGAAAAAAAGCAGCAGTGACAACACCAGCTCCTTTCTAAAAAAGTTCAGAGATTCTCAACTCGAAGCGCTCGGAGTGGCCGCACAAAAAAGGCGGGGCGCTCTGAAAAATGATGCTGGGTGCCGAGCTTTTTCTCGAGGCGGCCACGTGCGCTCCGTCCTCGTCGGAATCAATTGAAAAAAGACGCTGGCGCTTAGAAAAAGACGCTACGCGGACACGGGGCCTTACTTTATTTCTTTGCGTCAGAGTGATTGATTTGATCTCTGTTGGTCTTCGTGGATGTTCCCTTTGATTGTGCTTTCTGCTCTTAAAGTACCATTCTCAAGAAAAGTATTGTTGTTGTAACGTTTCTGGCTGTTGAATTATTGTAACTAACACACTTGCAAACTTTCTTTTACAGTCTTGCTGCTGCTTTATTCCAGATTTGATGTTGTTGCTGTTTTTTTCAGGCCTCTGTCGTCTATGAGAACTTGTCTCCAGCCTCTGCATGTAAAGAGTCCATCTATGAGAACCTTGATATAGCCAGCCAGGACCAGGACCAAATCTACTCCACCCTGTAAAGACAGCACACAAATGGTTATGTTTGGATTTGAACAGTGGTGGATAAAGTACCTGAAAGAACAGATATTAAACCAGAAAATAACTTTGGGAGAAGTAAAAGTCTTAAAGTATCCGATCTTTTTGTACTTCAGTATCAAAGGTAAAAGAACAAGTACACGATGGTCATAAAAAAGTATGAACGTTAGAGGTGTGTTCCTCACATTTGATGCACAGCTGTTATTATTAAACATGTATTGATTAGAGTCGGAGAATAAGTTAAATGCATTTATGTGACCGTAATATTACGAAGTGTTTTCATACAATCACGCACATGTTCAGATACATTAATGAGGTGTAGTGTCTGCTGTTACCGCTCATCATCCGCTGGTCTCTCTCTCCTCTCTCTATCATCATCTACTTCTGTCTGTCTGCCTGAATCATAGACTGGCATGAAAGCATGCTGTGTGATCGCACAATAATGGTGCGCTAATTAAACAATAGCACCTTCTATCACGATGAAGAGAAACGTGCATAAGGTTTCTTCAGGGTACTCTTACTCTGTTCTGGAACAATCAGAAGAGGCTGAGTGGTGTTTTTTTACCACAAAGACATGGGCTGCTTCCCAAGTCTCTTAAATTGCATCCATGCTTCCTTCACTTGCGTCTTTCACTTACATCTTAGTCCCTCCCACCAGAGACGTAGGAGAGATGCGAGGAAACCAAGAGAGGAGAGAGGAAACGAGGGAATGTTTTTTAAGAGACATGAGACGTCCTTTCCGATGAAGCGTCACGTGCTGCGACGTCCGTTTGTGATGATCGAAAACAAACCAAATCTGCAGTTATTCACTGCATTTTATATATTTTACGACAAGTTATGATCAATATTTCGTTGTAAACGATCACAGGTTGTCAAATACCAACTCATTATACCGACGTTGTTTATAGTCGGTTTCAAAGCGCCCTGTAAAGTCTGTTTTAAGGTCCGCTTCTTCCTCTCTGCGGTATGAAAATGTTTGAAGTTTCACATCAGTCCGGTCTGCTGCAGCGTCCAATCACTGACTGATATCTGATAAGGGGGCGTGTCTGCCAGTAAAAGACTTCTGTCGAGGCTGTTCTCGTGTATCCTCACTTATCGCTCCTCGGAACTCTCTCCTCGCTCCTCGCTCCTCGCTCC
Source organism: Semicossyphus pulcher (assembly GCF_022749685.1). NCBI lineage: Eukaryota > Metazoa > Chordata > Actinopteri > Labriformes > Labridae > Semicossyphus > Semicossyphus pulcher. The sequence goes on from NW_027211637.1 coordinate 30,868,901, forward strand.
TCCGAGTGGCGATAAGAGCTTTGAGACGATCCTCAATATGGCGGCTCCGGAACAACTTCCGGTTCGGGCGAGGAGCGAGGAGCTATCAAATAAGAGACTTGGGAAGCAGCCATAATCGCTGCGACATCTCTCCTCTCCTCTCATCCTGCTGTGGCTTGTGTCGGGGGGCGGGTCGGATACGTAGTGAGTGAGAAAGTCGCTTCATCGAGCGGAGAAGAGGAAAAGGAGCAGGGACGTTAATCTTCTTCTTCTTCGATCTTTTTACACCAGTGCCACCATCAGTGTTTGACCTCTCAGTTTCTGCTCATTTAAAGACGTATTTTCACTCAACAAATGTCTCCCGATTGTCGATGAATGTTCGGGGCAATGTATCAGAGTAAAAGTAGAAGTTGTCAGAAAATTAAAACTCAAGTTAAGTACAGATACTGTACAGATACAGATAAAGTACTATGACTTTGTCGAATGTGGATTTTGTATCATGCAGCTGCAAAGTTCTACTTTGTTCTTTTCTCAAATGTGAGTACAGATTGTTCTTTTGGTTAAATCCTCATTAAAAGTCCTTTTTGTTGTCATAGTTTCCATCGTGTTCTTGGGTTCAACAAATGTTTCATTGATTTTCTTGACTGATTGAAGATAAAGTCAAAGTTAGCAACATGCATGAATGGGACACAAATAAATACAGATCAGAGAGAGAGGAGACAGGAGCCTGGGGAATCAGGGCTGTAGCCCCTTTCACACCTGCTCTGCACTCCTGCATATTTCCTGATGTTGCCCGGGCGGGCTGCATGTGTGAACGGCCGAATCTTTCACCCCGACTTTATGCAGACTTTTTCCTGCAGCCTCCTGGTGAGCTGATGTGTGAAAGCAGCAGGTAATAGACAGGAACGTGCACTGCGAGCGAGTGGGCGGGGTCGTGACGTTCATATCATGTGACCGGTGTGAAACCAGAAGAGAGACACCTAACAGGATGATGCAAAACATCCGAGGTTGAAGAAGAAGGATCGTTTACTAGACGTCAAGAAAGATGTCTTCAGACTGGAGACATGAAGAGATACTTACTTTTGACGTCATGTCCTGCCTCATGCGACCCCGCTGTGAGGGCCGTGCGTGAAAGGGAAACTCTCTGCAATTCCAGGGGCAGACTGTCTTGAAATTTTATGGAAATTGTCAGGAGTGCATGTGTGAAAAGGGCTTAAGCCTATAGCAACACAACTAAGAGCTGGTGCAAGCCTGAGCCAGCCCTAACTATGAGCTTTATCACAAAGGAAAGTTTTAAGCCTGCTCCAAACAGCGAGAGAGGGAGTCTGGTAGCTGACTGCAAAGGACAGGTGAAATAACAACACTGTCAGACATGCAAACGTAACAATGTTTGTCTGTTGCCTTATTGATTACAAATGAAAGAGTGCTAGGTTAGGTACAGCTCCTGTTGGATATTAACACCTGTGAACCTTTCTCCAAACATTACAGTAAATTCACATCAAAGAAAATATGAACGCTAGAAAAACAAGTTTTTATTTATTTCACAGCGTATCTGGATTTGAGACGTCACCATTAAATGACTGATGTACAAACAGGCTCACAGAACATGTATTCATCGTTATCAACATGCTGTGGGTGTTGCTAACGCTAAACTGGAGAGGAAGAGCGATAGAAGGCAACACATTGAGCAACGTGAGCTTCCTGATTGATCAGATAGACAGAACGTGGTTTAAGTGAAGTAATAGTCAGCGCTGCTGCAGCGGAATGATTCGTCTCAATCAGGAGGAAATTCAGAATGTACATCCAGCATGTTTTCTTCTGTTTCTTATCAGAGTTATCCGAGTACCTGTCTGTCTAATGCTGCAGCATTCTTTTTTTATTTCGACAGCATGTTGTTCTCTGAATGTTTAATGTAGGCAGCAAGCACCCGAGGGGGAAACCCAGTTTGGTTCACTACAACTGTAAGATCTCAAATTCCTTTAAAATACTTGATCCATTGCAAAAACTGCCCGCCTGTTTCCGACGTCATACATCAACAGAAATAAATAAATAAATACAAACCTGTTCAGGGGAAAATGGAGGACTGTCAGGTTGTCAGGAAGGGCTTTGCACCAGGCAGGAAACAGTTAGCCAGGTCGGTTCTAGAATAGCATGAAACAAAGTCTCTGCACATTTGTTAATAAATACAAATAATAAACTTGACTTATCTGACAAATTACATCAAAAGCTGTAGCCTAATATTATTCCAGCTTCCTGGAATCTACCTGAGACCTAAACCTGCCCGAAACAGAACAATCCTACAGGATCAGAGCCTAACCCTGAAGTTAGAATTTTAGTTTTTGCAGTATTTTAGTTTTTGCAATGTTTTTGTTTTTGCGGCCTTTCACATTCTCAATGAAACAGAGGCAAACAAAACTCAGACACAGCATTGATTATACCAAAAACAACCACCAGGATTGAACAAACTGCCCGTCCATCCACTGCTAATGAGGCTTACACTACAAAGAGCGTTAAATCGAAGAAGAGAAAAGAGGAGAAGCAAGCCAAAAAGAAAGAGTTGGACCGTGACGAGAGTAAACATTGGAGCGGCATTTCCGAGGTGAAGAGAGCTACGGGACCTGAAAGGATTATAAAGCGATGCTGAATTACAGTTCTGTTCGACAGGTAATTACGCCAGCTTCATTTCTGCTGTGTTTGTTTCACATTGCTCAGATGTCTGCGATTACTGTGACGTTGTGTTACGTTGGTGTTGCAGTCGGGCTAACGTTAGCTTGTTCTCTATGTGGCTGCTGTTCAACGTTGTTTCATGGAGGAGTGGCTGAACATATCTCCGTGCCCAGGCAGTGTTACCGTTTCAGACTTTCTCCTGATCGTTCTGTGTGCCTGTGCTCTCACGGCTAAATGTTCACAACATCAGTGTGTTACTGCTTAGTTGGCTCTATTTTTTCCACAGTCTCTGTTAGCAAATGAAGTGCTGCTGGTTTTGCTAAATAGAACTAGCTGTAGATTACCGTTCACAGTAAAAACACTGATTTCCGCTGGTTTGACGTGTATCTGCTTCGATAGTGTTGGTGGTGTAATACAACGGCTGCAGTTGTTTCACGTTTTTATCGGCGTGTCTGCCATGTTGTATATCTGGCTTCTTCAGTTGCCGTGGTTACTAGCCTGCACGTGAACAACAGCCTCCTCTTCAGGGAGGGCTTTGGAGGCAGGACTGAGTGCCGCGGAGAGAGAGGGGGAGGGACCTGGAGGTTGTGATCTTTCAATTTTAAAGCAAAGTCCGCTCTCATCTCACCTACTGCAGCTTTAAGTTTCAAATACCAAACTAAGAGACACACCATTTATCTCTCCTTCCTCCCAGCACGTCCCTCGCCCAGGTTACTTCCAGCCTCTGGTTGTACGTGTGCCCCTGTTGCTCCTGCTGTTGGCAGTTTTCCTCTTTAAATAGAAGACCAGGAAGAACTGTGGATCGAGCACCAGAGGACATGCAGACAATGTTGACATGGAGGTGACTTTCTTTAACTTGTTTTGTCCGTGTTTACATGGTTTCTATGAGTTTGAACGTTAAGTGGTTGTGTGTAAGCATTACCATCTTGAGCTTGAACTACAGGAGGTGAAGGATAATTTCGACTCTCCCGTCAGTCCAGGGAGGAATCTAGCTCTGGCCTTTGGAAGGTACCGATGTTTGCTGCAGAGTTTCTGGTACTGTGATAGTCAGGGTTAGTCCGAGTAATGCTGTGTTTAAGGTTTGAAGAGTCCAGTTCTACTGACCATATTAAATGAGATATTTAATCCAGATCACTGTGCTTCAGATTACATTATTGGAACAGCTGGTCCTGAGCACACGATGTCTGCCCACACGAGTGAGAACTGCTTCCATATGTTTCCTATCTGACCAGCAGGGGTCACTGCAGGCTACAGATTCTTATCACCCAACCTTCTCTTTCATTCTTTCACCTTCTCACTCCTCACACAGCCCTTATCATATTTACAAAACTGTTCTTCTGGAACAACACTGACTTATTGTTTCCAGCTGTGCAGACTGATCATTGAAGACTATTTAAGGGGGAACTACTTGCAGAATGCAGAATCACTCAAAGAGGAAGCAAAGAGAAGAGATGAACATATGAACGTTAAAGATCCTGCAGGAGAAGAGATTGGACACACACACACACACACACACACACACACACACAGATCTATCTAGTGGCCTACATGTTTCTCATCTGTCAACTTCCTATCATCGTCTCTCTTGCTTTGTCTGCCCTCTTTTCTCTTCTTCAAAACTGTTGATTGTTTTGCATTGCATTGTTTTCATGCCTCCTTTTCTCTCTACATTTCTTATTTTCTGTTCTTGCATTTGCCCCAGTTCCCTCCTTTTTTTACCCCCCAAAATTCATACTCCATAATAAGGACGATGAGATGCAACACACCAATATTTGTCCAGCTGAAAATGTTTCGAGTTATTCTGGTTTAGTTCTGGTTTTGATTTTCAGTGTTCTGTGTCAGCATTTAGTCTTGTTTAGTTTAGTTTTTCACTTGTGTCTTTTTGATTAGATCTTTTCCTGTTTTACTTTGTCACCTTGTCTCTCGTGTTGGTCCACTTCCTGCCTTTGTGTTTCCCGCTTGTTTGATTGTGGGCCCTGCCCTGATTGTTTTCACCTGCACCTTGATTGTCTCACCTGTGTCTGATTAGCCTCACCTCCTAAGTTTATTTAGTCTCTGGCGCTGTGTCCGAAACCGCATACTATCATACTATCATACAATCATACTATCATACTATCATACTAACGGTTTCTGTCTGTCTCAATGATCTGATTGATAAAGACGTGTAATACCCCTGCAGTCTGAACGAGGCCTCTCTGACTGTACTCTCGCTAAGCTTTCCTCTGTGTCTTTAATAACTGTTGGACAGGCTCAGACCGGTTTGTTCTGCAGTGAAACGTCTCCGTCTGTCAGCTGTGATTGATTAGTCCTGTCGCCGTGCAGAAGGAGAATTAATGATCTGCTCTGCTCTGACTGCTGTTTCCACTGCAGTCTCCATCTACTGCTCTCTCTGTCAGGCGTGCCTTTCTACTTGTTTTATCCTCCCTTTGTCTTTAATATTATAATATACATAGTTTAATTATGTTTCTCTGTTGTTTGCCAGCTGTACCCGCAGGCTAACTCTCCCTCTCTTTCTCTATCTGTACATTATCATTATTTTAAACCCTTCAAGTGCTTTGTTCTTAATTTCTCCAGCTGTGCCACAAATAAGAACAAGCTTTTACTTCTTCTTCTTTGTTTCGGTTCAATTCTCTCCTTCATTACCTTCCTCCTGCTGTCCATCCTCTTCTTCCTCCTCTTCCTCCCCGGCTGATCTCCAGACTCCCTGAGCTTGTTATTCGTTGGACCATCATTTTCCCTTTAAACTGTGCATTCAGCCTATTAAACAATCTCTCTCTCTGACCAGACAGACCCAACGCCTTCTCACTCTTAATAATAATAATAATAATTATAATACATTTTATTCATATGGCGCTTTTCATCATACTCAAAGTCACTTTACATTATTGAAAAACAACTAAAGAAACAAAACGAGAAGAGAAGAAACACGCTAAGAGGAAACCAAACAATGAAAACAATGAAGATTGAAGGAGGTCAGGTCGGTGCAGTCTCCGATGTGTTGGGGTAGAGAGTTCCAGAGGGAGGGGGCAGCTGTGGAGAAAGCTCTGTCGCCCCGGGTCTGGTGCTTGGTTCTGAGTGGCGGAGAGAGGAGGTCTGCATCAGAGGAGCAGAGGCTGCGGGAGGGAGCGTGGCGGTGGAGCAGGTCTGTGAGGTATGGAGCGGTCTGGTTACGGAGGACTTTGAGCCAGTGGAGGTTCTGGAGGATGGGGGTGATGTTTTCACGGGAGCGGGAGTGGGTGAGGAGGCGGGCAACAGAGTTCTGGATGTGTTGGAGTTTGTTGAGGACTTTGGAGGATGAACCGTAGGATGCTGTTGCAGGAGTCGATTCTGGATGTGATGAAGGCATGGAGGATGGAGTTTCGGCAGTGGGAAAGACAGCGATGAACGGAGACGAGGTGGAAAAAGGCAGTCCTGGTGATTTGGTCGGCGTGTTGTTCAAAGCTGAGGTTACTGTCGAGAATGACTCCAAGGTTACGGATGTGCAGTGATGGGGACGGAGTGGAGTTGTCGGTTGACGGTTAGGCAGAAGTCGTGGGTGGTTCTAGCGAGGGATTTAGGGCCGATGATTATTATGTCAGATTTATCACGCTGAGTTTGCTTGCATCCATGTTTTTGTTTGGGTGAGGCAGTTGGTCAGAGTGGAGCGGGTTGCTGTGGTGATGGTAACTCATCAAAGATGGCCGCTCGGTCAGAGGTCTCTTTTCTCCTCTGTAAACAGACCAACATCACATTTATCAGGCTTCTTTCAGCAGACTGGTATGATTACAGTTTGTCCTCCTGATTGTGTGATTAGAGCAGATAATAGCAGACCTCAGAATGTCATAATTAACCAATCAGAATCCAGTATTTAACACAGCCGTGTAATAAAAAAAGATTACATATCTGACGAGAATCGAGGATGCAATCAGCTGCAGCGTGTACAGAATATATACCCAGACCCGCCTCATCAAACTTCTTTCAGGGTTTTATGTAAAATACAGAAGAAAACTTTGGATTCATTCTCATAGATGTCTCTAACATTTATGATTCAGCCTGTAAAACAAAAGACGCTCAGTCCCAGAGAAGCCCAGGTAGTCCAGGTGTGAAGGCAAACTTAGTGTGACTCAAAGAAAGACACTTTATTCTTCTAATAACACTTGATTTTAATTTAACTCCCGTCAGCCTTTTCCACATCTTTCACTACTCAAAATGTCTGCACAAGTCTTTGTACACCACACCACTTTAGATTTATGTCCAATAATCCACAACGTTCAATACTTTATTCATGCATTTCTTATCGCAGTGTTAATAACTCATTTTACACAGGTCCAACACCTGGACACAACCGGCCGCTGTGAACCATCCTGCTGCAGAGAAGAGGCCTCATTAACATCACATTTAAATAGACTTCATTTGAACAATTTTAAAATGTCAGAGCTCATAAAAAGTCTTCAAACCAAAGTTCTTCTCTTAAAGAAGCAGTAAAAGTAAAAAAAAAGGAGTTAGAAATAAAACCCCTGAAAATAAAAAGAAACACATTTCTTTAACTCCTGGAAAACACTGAACCCAGCTGCATACTTAATGTTCATCAGTTATACAATCTTCCACATGATACTTTGATTAATATGTTTCTGCACCGACGTCACCACCGTAAATATCTGTACAGTTATCGTCCTTTGAGAATATAAATGCTTCGATTTTTAGTTGTGAAACAGGAAATGGACCAAACGTACTCTGAATCTCCAAAAACTTCTCTTTTGTAGAAAAACAAAGTGTGTAAAGTAAAAACGTTTTCTTTCTATATCTACATGTTCTGCTGAAGGTCTCAGTGCTCGTACTCCACGCATCATATATCAAGTTGAATTTTAACCAGAGAAGGAAGTGATTAGTATGTTATTATCTTGCCAGGCTGTTTTTAACGGGACTTATTCTCTTGTTTAAGAAGTGAAGTTTATGCTTAGGTGCCTTAAACCTGCATTCTTTGTAACAGCCAGCAGGGGGCGACTCTATTGGTTACAGAACCAGACGGGAAAATGGTCCGAACCCTCCTGATGTATTCCCTCAGTAAACATGTTCCTAAAGAGTTTATGGTCTCAGTCTCTAGTCTCAAGTCTTCTTCAACACAGCGTGATGTTCATTGAGTCACTGATGCTCCCAGTTAGAGTCACAATGAGGATATAGCAGGGTGTGCCTTAGGCCCTGGCACCATGACAATCGGCCAATCAGAACAGTGGTGTAAACATGTGCATCCACCCTCCAAATATGGTCACTTCTGGTTCCACATAACCAAGATGGCGACAACCAAAATGTCAAACTTGAGGCTTTAAAATTGGTGTTGAAAAGCTCGTGTTGATGTCACCGCTTCTTTTATACAGTCGATAGCTGTGTCCCAATTCAGGGGGCTGCATCCTTCGAAGGACGTACTCAAAGGCTGACATCGTCACAGAGGTGCGTCGAAGGCTGTCCACTTTTGAAGGCTCCTGCAGACGTGGCCGACACATGCGTCCTCCTCTTCCGGGGACACGAAGGATCCATCGGGTGCATCCCTCGCGGCCCAACGTATCCCGAGATTAATTTAATTCAAACAAGATGGTGGACTCTCAAACGGTCTCTAACTTAAGAGGCCTTGAAACAAATCTTCTCTCTTTGACGATAGTTATGTTGGCTAGTTAGCCCGCTAGCTACATGTTGCTAGGCGACAGGAGCCGCACTTTGTGACGCAAGATTAAGGGTTGGAACAGCTGGTGACTCAAACAGGAAGTCCTCTGTAGACCAGACCGTCTCGTTTCAGTTCGGTCTTGACTCGTCCTAGGTAGCCTGTGTCCTTAGAAGGATGCAGCCCCAGAATTGAGACACAGCTCATGCATCTTTCTTCTTTATTTTGAATTTGCACATTGTTTTTGCACAATTTTTGTTTTTATTCACCCCAGAAAGACGGTGTACCATCTGTTTCAGGAACTAAACATGTGCTCAGCTACGTCCACAATACGATCTCTGTCCAGACGAGTGTTTGATTACTGCTTCAGAACAAATCTCTGTCCACATAAACACACCTGAAAACACATATCACATGACCACGATGGTACTATGGCGTGTTTACTGCTGTAAACCGACACGCACAAACCAGACAGTAGTTCTCAACCAAAACAACAACGCTCAGTGTGGCTGATGACTCCACTGAACACAGGAGTCACTGTAATAACAGCTTGTCTCCTGCATGTAGGCAGTAGCACAGACAACAAGGTCAGCAGTGCATGGAGTTGTTCAGACAGGAAGCCATTGTTGGGTCATCATTTCCCAATGCGTGTACACACTAAAACACAACCCCTGACATTTGGCATAAACATGACCAAATTTCAAATGTTTACAATGTTTCAAACAAGTTATTTTTAAGCCTGTTTCCTCTCGGGACATCGGGACAAGAAGACACTTTGCACAAGCTAAACGTGTAACTCACAAAGATGTGTCTCTTTCCCCTCAGTTTGAGACGCCCCCACCAAATGTCCGTCTCCTGAGGCTCTCTCATGTCTTTCCTTTGACTTTAAATCTTATTCAGCGTCGGTCAAATTCTCCTCCAGTCTCTGATCACACCAGGAGAATCAACCTGTGTCCTCCAGGTTCTGTTAGTCTATGACGGAGCACTTCAGTGAGGTCCAAAGCGGGACAGAGAACCAGAGCAAAGTGTTTCCTTTGTGTTCCAAAGCGAGAATATTTACTTAGTTTGAAGGGACGTCACTGGGATCCATGTCCTGACCAGGATCCACTCGCAGGAGAGTTGAGCAATGGCACTTATAAGATGGTAAAAAAGGGCATCCAACAATCCAATCCCAAAGGCCGTTTGTTCCCAGTTTCTACTTAAAGAATGTATGAAGAAGAAACGTTTTAGTACAAGCCAGCTTTTCACTTTTGTGCACAGTTGTTCCAGGTTTTTCCAGGCTACTCCCGCTGGTTTGGTGTTCACACCTTTGCAGAGTCTGACAGTTTGTCTGTCTCCTGCGACACTTTTTATAAATCTCCATCCTCTAAGTTTTCTTAAACTTCTTTGCACCTTTTTATTCCCCAATTTGTCATTAGGCTTGGACTCACGATCAAAGACAGTCTGAAGCAGCTCTCAAAATGTTCTCCTCTCCTCGTTCTCCAGACTCTTCTTGAACACATCTTCCCTCAGCTCAAGACATTGTTAGATCCTTCCTTTCTCTTCCTCCTCTCTGTCCTCACATCACACCGTGGTCACAGAAAGCAGAGGGTTGTATATTTTCTTTCCGTCCGGCGACCGCGAGCCGTGAGCCAGCAGCTCCTGGATGGTGATCCAGTTGTCGAGGATGCGTCGGTTCCTCCTCTTCATGATCTTCTTCTGGCTCAGTAACAGGATGTTGTTGCTCGGGGAGTCCTGCCGGGGCTGAAGCTGGGCGGTCCGGTCCTCAGCACCTCCTGTTAACGATGAAGTGTCCCTGGACAGAAGAAAAGCACGAGTTATTATCTTGAGCTAATGAAAACATGTATTTAATATCTTGATATTATTTGAGCCCATCTTGAGCCAAAGTGAAAAGTCATATTTTTCTCGTTTGAAAGATTCCAACCTCCTGAGTATCTTGCCCCTTCACGCTACAATCTTGTGCAAAAGAGGTTATATCTTTTTTCACTAATTAATAAAATATATTTCAGGACGCTTACGGCTTCATAAGACACTTTTTAAACCGACTGACAAAAATCAAGCACTGTAGCTACTTAAAGTTGTAATCTTGAAGATCTCAGCTTCGTTCTCTTTGGCGGCACCTGTGGCGATAAACGGTAATTACAGGAGAGCACTTCCCAGATATCCAGACAGTGCTGCATGTGTGACGTCCACGGTTGGCTCCGGTTGTAACTCTTGATTTTCCTGGCTGACGGTCGCTTTCCTTTTCAGACTGTTTGCTTCATCTGAGCGTCGAGTTTGTTTCTTGTTTCTTGTTGAAGTTGTATCTGTAGTCATCCATCTTTTCTTTGTTTGTTCAGCCATAGTAGATTACTGTTTACTCGCAACACTTGCAGAGAGCGGAAAAGCAGCCGCTTAGCTCCGCCTACCCTCTCTGGCAGACCAACCACTGCTGGCTGATGGAAAACGCGTCACTAACTGGGCGCCGCTTGTGATTTGTTACGCGAATGTTGCCACAGACAGCCAGTCTGTAATAATACTATATACTTCATCAGTGGGCCACAGGCTCAGTCACCATTGTGTTACCTCATTCGGCGATAGATAGAGAGTTAACAGACATTTATTTACATGAAAATCTTCAAGATTGTTACTTTAATTAAATTGTTTATAAGGGTCGCTGGTTTAGCTCAGTTGGTAGAGCATGTGCCCCATGTACAGAGGCACTATCTGTGACTTGCAGCTCCCCATTCCCTCTGCCCCATATTTCCTGTCACTCTTCACTGTCCAATCAAATGAAGGCAAAAAAAAGTTTAAAAGGAGAATTAATTTAAAATACACGATAAAGTGATTTTTACTTTTTTCCTTCTTGTGAAGCAACAAACTACAAATAACTCAGATAACGTATCTTCCCTTCAGTCACAGGGGTGAGACTTTCATTCTGAGTCCTGTCCCTTTAAGAGCTGCACTCAGGTCTTCCCTGAGCTCACAGGTGAAGGTGATCATGCTGATTACCTGCTGCAGGAAGCAGGAACCAGGAAGTCAACCTTTGTTTGACCACACAAACAGACAGAAGATGTTTCAGTGTTTGTTTCCGATGTTCAGATTCATTAAATTGACAGGTGGATTATTGGATTAACGAGGATTGTCTCTGTTTCATGGATTTTCACCCTGCATACCAGCAGAGGAAGGTAAGAGCATTTTAAACACATCTCATGAGCTGGTGAACTCTGAGGTCTGAACATTTACTGCGAAGAAAACAATCATTTACAAACAATTAAATATCTTTGAAGATCTAGTTATAGATATAAAATATTTAATGACTCAATCCAAATTCAAAAATGTTCAACAGGAACATCTTCTAACTTCCTGAATAATACTGGACCTTTGTCCGTTACCTGTCTCCTTTGAGGTAGTCCAGGCGGCTCTGCATCATGAACTCTCTTCTTCGTCGGTATTCTCTGGCTCTCAGCAGCTGCTGCTTCCTCTCCTCTTTGCTCCAGTATCGGCCCTGTTTGTGCACAGTTTGGAACATGTTTAGCACTGGTTTAATGAGCAGTCTGTCACACGTAAAGAGGTGATTATGCTCAGGTTAAATCAACAATAATAATGGTAAAGGATGAAAGTTGTTAAAAATGTAAATGGTCTGTGTGGAGTTGGTGTGTTGGCGTTGGGAAGCTGTCTCGTCCTCTCAGCATGTTAGCTTGTTGCAGGACCTGTAGCAACAGTTTGCTAACACACAGCCTAGCTAACATTAGCACTTTCACTTCACTTCATCTTATTTGTTGGTTTTGTTGGTATACAATTTGTTTTTCTCAAAGTTACCTACAATGACTTTCCATTTGCATGGGTGTCTGTGATGAGCTATTTAAAAGCAAGCGAGTAAAGACTCCAAAGGTCTCCACCATGTTCGTCTGACCTACAGTGTACGGTTTGAAGCACATCATGTATGATCAGTGATCAGTGAAGTGTAAAGAAAGTCTCATGCTTCTCTTCTCTTAATCCGTACTTGAACTCTGAAATGAACACTTGTCACCTTTCTCGATCACTGCTCAGACTCTACCTGTTTCATCTCACTGGCAGCGTCATCGTCTGTCGTCATGCCGCTGCGCTCCTCTCTGATCTTCATCGCCCGAGCCTTCAGGAGACGATCCCTGACTGGCCGCTTGGCCACGTAGCGAGTGCCGTCACTCCGGATCTTTACCTGAACACAGAGTAAAAATAAACATAATCATGACGTGTCTATCAAAGATTGTCCTCTAAAGCGTCTTTATTCTGACGCTATCATCACACACTTTACCTTCCACTCCATGCGCTGAGGCGAGGCAGTCGGTGATGATTGTGTCAGTCCGAGCGGTAAGGCCAGTCCTAACCGCGAGGCTCTGTGATCCTCCAGACCACAGGGGGCGCTGTTGACGCTCCTGGGGCTGGCTGGGCCGCTGCTGCCCGTACCCATCCCTCTCTCCTCGCCCTCAACCCTCGCTCTGTCTCTCACCCGGTCCAGAGGGTCCACCAGCCCCTCAGAGGGCAGGGTCATACAGCTCTGGTAGCGCTCTAATGGTTTACTGTGACGTCTTCTGGTGAAATAAGGACTGGACTCTGCACTTCCTCCTCCAGGCCTGTCGGGGGCTCCACCTGCAGATATAGAAGTAAAAGTTTACTGTCTTTGACAATGAGCTGACAGCGACAGGCTTTCTTTTTGTAGATTAATTAAAACAATACAGAAAAGTCTGCATTGTTAGCATTTGTAGTGCTTCAACCGGGATTGTGTACCTGCTCTGCAGCCCCGCCCTCCATCAGCCACACCCCTTCTTGAAGACGACCCCGCCTCTCTGGTCAGAGACCTGGTGATGGCAACAAACCCAGCATAAATCCAACATTACTTCAGTGCGACACAAAAGTATCTCGAATTTCTGTTGGGATTAATAATAAATTAATAAAAACAAATCTTGAACCTAAAATGTTTACAATTAGAGGTCGTGTTTTAAAACTGGGCTCGATTTCACGGTCAAAATGTCTCATGGATTCAAAAGGTTTTAGAATTGCTCTATTGAACCAACAGCTGCAAAATAGGCTGTAATGGCTTCAAAGTGTCTGACAAACATTATGTCAAAGACCTCTAGAGAGGGGAAGCAGCCGTTACATCGCTCTCTTTACAGCCACCAGACTCCATTGACAAAAACAGTAATTTGACCTTGCAGCACAAAGTAGTCGCTGGCCTACCTCTGCCACGAGAGGTTAGTGTATTGTGGTCTTGTGTGACTTTGGTGTGTTTTAATGTTTAGTTCAGATTAAACAGAATTTATGTTTAACACACAACAGCAGAAAAAAATGTAACAGTTTGAGACAGTTGTACAGAAGCAGCTCCTGTGTTCTGTGAAGTTAAATCACTGTTTTTGTCAATGGAGTCTGGTGTGTGTGCAGAGAGCGATGTAACGTCTGTTTGTGGTTAAAACAATCATCTTCCTCTGTAACAAAAAGGTCTATCTCTGTAGGGATCCTTTCTGTCATGTTGTCACACACTTAGAATAACAATCTGAGCCTGTCAGTGGAAACAACAAGAACTTTTAGTGGACGAACAGCCTGTTATGTAGCTGTGGACTGAAGCAATCTTCTGGAGCATTTCCAAAATTTTTTGTACATATATTTTTTTATTTAGACTCCATAATATGCTAAATACAGCCCAGGTTTAAGCAGGTTTAAGCAGTAAAAAGCAAAACCACAATTGGGACCTGAACTTGGAGGGTGTCGAGGGGGTGGAGCTTGAGCCGTGTGCCAAACTGCCATTGGCCGTTTCGTACTTCCTGTACGTGCTGGGAGAGAAGGAGCAGCTGAGGTTCGAGTGTCGTCTCTCTCTGTCTCTGTCCCGCCCGTGACGCCGCGGGGTGAGGGGGGAGTTCAGAGGAGGGAGGCGACTGAGGGGGAGAAGAAGAGGCGGAGACATCATTCGTCTCCCTCCTTCATCCTCCTCTTCCTGGAGAGGCGGGATCTGCTCCGTGCTGACCAATGGCGTGCTCCGGCAGCTCTCCCCTCCGGTGTTGTAGGCGCTGGTGCTGTCTTTGTCGTCAGATCGTTCTCGCTCCGGGAGCTCGTTGATGGCTGACAACTCGTGGCGATGGGGGTCGTTATCATCGTTGTCGTCATCATTATCCATAACTGGAAGTTGTTTAAAATTTTTATGGGAAGAGAGTGAGCAAAGTGGAGTATATTATATAATATTTTTACCCTGGATGTCAGACTCAATTCTTGCCACGTATTACTAGTTGTCATATTTACCTGCTTCAGGAGTTCCCGCTCTCCCTGCTCCGGCTGCCACCGTCTCCTCTTCCATCATCCAGGCTTTCAGACACCTCTCCCTGAGCTGCTGCATCTTCTGTGCTCGCAGAATGTTCCGGCACTTGAACTCCAGGTGGCGTAACTCCTCCTCAATCAGCGCCATCTCGTGCTCACTCAGAGTCGGATTGCACTTTGTGTCTACCACAAATGAAGAAGAAGAAGCTTCCTCCTCGCCTTCCTTCCCCGCCTCTGTCCTCTCCTCCTGGCCGTTCAGCTCAGCGTCGATGTTTTCACGTTTCTCTTCCCTCTGCAGTTTTTCGGTGCGTTTCTCGTACTGACACTTGATCTCCAGCAGCTCCTGGTAACGCTGGCACTCTTCCTCCGTCAGGCCCGGCATCATCATCGTCAGAGAGGGCTGGTGGTGATGGTGGAGGTAGTGCTGCAGGTCAAAGGTCAGGCAGACGCATAAAGCCATGGAAGTCTTTTATTGCTTCTAGTAATTAGAATAATTTAAATCTTGTTTTTCTTTTTACACTGGAGAAGTGCTGATGAAATGTGTTTGACATTGATTATGCAACAGTATTGAGTTATTGTTGAGCTGAGCTACCGCTGCACATGGGGTCATGAGAAACGCATGCTTTTGCCACTTATAAAGTCCTGCAAATACACAAAACATTTCAGCTAAAGTGGACACTATATTTTTGAGTATTTTAACCTCTTCGCCTTGACGTCAGACGGCCCTTTCCTCCACTATGTTTTGAGCCTTACCACAGCTCACTGCGAGTTCAGTTTAACGTCATGTTGGGAGAAATTAATTTCAGTCAGACCGCTCACGTCTGTGATAGTCTGAAAGGTTTATTACTGCAGCAGAACACAGCTTGTGTTTGGTGCCTCATCGCTCTTCGCAAGTTTATTTTATAAATAGACATTTGAGCAATGATGAGATAATATCTGTGTCCTAGTCCAGGGGCTGCAGCCTTCAAAGGACGTATTAAAAGGCAGATTGCGTCCTCCTTTTCCAGGGCCTTGAAGGATGCACCCAATGAATCCTTCAATCGACTCTTACAGGGCCGAGGAATCCACTTTAAATGTACAAGTTTTTGTTTTCAACTTGAGACAAATGATTTTTTTATATTATAGGTTACGTGACGTTATAGTTATACTAGATAGTTAGTCTGCTAGCCACCTGTTGCTAGGCGACAGGAGCCGCGTTTGGTGATGCAAGGGTAAGGGCGTCGACCTTAGCGTCTACACGGGCTACGAATGACTCATCCTCCGTAGACTGCGTCCTTTGAAGGATGCAGCCCGTGAATTGAGACACAGATAATATCTGAAACCTTCCTAGCCGGAGCCTGCAGGTGGATGCTGGGGCGGTGGTGGGGCTGAAAGTATGAGCGCAGTCCTGGTGCAGGGCAGCGGTGGCTGAATGAAATCCTGCAGCTTAAATAGACGCCACATTGGGAGGAAGTGTTGGTCAGGTGACTGTGGAGAGTGACGCGTGTCAAATGTGAAATCAGTGCAGCTCGAGGTGCCTGAACTCGCTCACAGGCGTCGCTCCGTTAAAGGTAACACATAGACTCTATATTAAGATTGTATTCTGTTCCTTTAGTTAGAAAGAGAACTGCAAAACATGATGCAGCCTCACTGTAGTGTAACTGATGATAGAGCAAAGAGATTTTATAATTAACGCTAAGAGAAACAATAACGTGATAGAAATAAAGAGTGTGCTGTAAAGAGTCTTGAAACATCAGCATCCTTGTGTGAAGGGAATCTGACTGGCAGCAGGTGTACAGTGTTATCTCTCTCTTCATGTGGCAGTGATAAACACAGCGTTAGATCTGGTACCAGCTCTTGTTGCTATGAGACGACTGAAGTGAAAACCACTTTAGATAATAGCTTAAAGGTGCTGAAACACATGAACGCATAGAGAACATCCCACTGAAGTCCATCAGGGTCATTTGAGTTGTTAGAAATATGACTCAAGCTGCAGTTTATTCTATAAAATCTGAAAACATGTGCGTCTCTCAGTACGTCCTGACTTTCCCCCTCTCGCTGTTTGCTCTCTGCTTCAGCTCATTGCTTCCTAGAGCAGATATAAATCTTTAATTTGCCTCACAAATATACATTTTCTGCGCTATGGTGGCCCTGAAGGTCAAATCAGTACGACGTTTAAGAAAACACAAAAAACAACCAAACAACCATTCTGTTTTATTTCCTGAAATGCTGCTGTGCTTTTTTGTGTTTTCTAAATGTCATGTTTTGACCTTCAGGGCCACCGTACTGTAGTTTTCAAACAGGAGGAAAAGGTGCATTTACAGGGGACTATATTCAGTGGTGGATTAAGAGTAATTGTGGCAGCAGAATAAACCCACAGGAGTTGTAACTAACACTGATGCATTGTTGGTTGGAGATAATAACAATACTCAAGTTAAATAAACGATATCACCAGATGTATCCTTTAACCAGGTGACACTGTGACATACCTTGTGGTGGTGATGGTGGTGGGGGCTGTACGCTGCTCCTCCCGTTACCCCTCCAGCTGCCCAGTCCAGGCCGGGGAGGGAGTCCGAGCTGAGCTGGAGGTCTCGCAGGTGGAGGAAAGGAAGGGTGGTGTCTCCTCGGCCGTGCCCGGGACTCGGGCCGAGGCCGGGACTGGGTCGAGGACTCGGGCCGAGGCCGGGACTGGGTCGAGGACTCGGCCTGGGAACAGAAAACATGGAGGTGTTTTTGCTGTGGTTTACTAAAACAGAATTATTAGAGACAGTTTCTTCTCAATCATTGGAGATGATTAAAAAGTGTGAGGATGTTTTGCTGCTTTTAAAAATATTTCTGATGACTCACTCTTAGTTGTAACTGATTTAGTTGCAACTCTAACCCCCTGTCCTACCTGGGACTGGGTCCGGGTCTGAACTTCCTGGTGCTGCCGGGTGTATTGGTGGTGTTGGTGTTACAGGCGCTGGTCTGATCCCCCAGCAGGTCGTGCTCAGATGACTCCTCATAGCGGGTGCTGTCGTCTGTGCGGCCCACCCCGCTGTCCAGCTCCTGGCTGTTTGACAGCAGAGGAGCCAGACTGAGGAGAGGAGGGAGCGGCACAGGAGGGTCTCTCCTCTCCTTCTCTCCTCTCTCTCCTTCCTCCCCGTCCTCTTCCTCCTCCTCCTCCTCCTCCTCCTCCTCTACGTCCACAACACCGCCTGCACCGTCTTTACTTTCTTCTCCCTCCTGGGAGGCCAGTCCTCCTCCTCCTCCTCCTCCTCCTGCTTCTCCTCTTTCTCCTCTGCAGAGGCGATAATATCCAGAGAGGTGAGAGGAGGTGACAGAGCAGGAGGAGGCTCGAGGGTTTGGGTGAAAGCCTCCTTCCTCCAGAGTCAGCTCCATGTCCTCCTCTGGATCTGCAGGGCGCTCATTCTGAAAGATGCAGAGAGCATAAATATTAGCTTTGCCGTATGTATATATGTATATTTTTGCTCCGTGCCATAGAGCTCAACTGTTGTCAAGAAACTGACATACACCTCCAGCTGCCTCAAGTACTACAACCCCAACTGTGGATTAATCGCTGAAAACAAGTGCACTAAAAACTGCTACTACGGAATAAGTGATCCTTTAGAAACAAACCTACATACTCGTGAGGTGTTATGTTAAGATTAACATCTTAAGGAGGACTGATGGGACATGAAGGGAAGAGGAGACGGAAAGTATTGAAGGAGAAGATTTGTTTGCGTCTCTTTCTGTGAGAAACAGACTTTGTGTTGGAGTTGTGCGTTTAGTTCTTATATTATGACTTCATTTCTCCTCAGAAGTTGACAAGAACAAATGTGTGTGTGAACAAGTCAATGCATCTTCTGTGTATCTATACTTGTACTGTCTGATGTGTGTGTGTGTGTGTGTGTGTGTGTGTGTGTGTGTGTGTTAGTGTGTGTGTTAGTGTGTTTGTGTGTTAGTGTGTGTGTGACCTTGAAGGTAGAAACTAGGTGACATGGGATAAATTTCTACTCCTCCGTTCGCTCTCTTCGTCCATCATCCCTTCCTCCCCTCATCATCTCGTCTCTCTGGTACCTTCACCTCTTTTCAGTTTGCTTTCCTGCAGGTCGTTGTAAAATGCTCGTTCTGTTTTTCTTCCTCTAGTAAAGATTCATTTCATCTCAGTTTCGTTCTTCTTGGCGCCTTTAAAGGCGATAAACAGTAATTATGGGAGCACACTTCCCAGTTTAACCAGACGTCCACGGTCGGCTCCGGTTGTAACTCTTGATTTTCCTGGCTGACGGTCGCTTTCCTTTTCAGACTGTTTGCTTCATCTGAGCGTCGAGTTTGTTTCTTCTTCTTTGGATTTTCACTTCTTGTTGAAGTTGTATCTGTAGTCATCCATCTTTTCTTTGTTTGTTCAGCCATAGTAGATTACTGTTTACTCGCAACACTTGCAGAGAGCGGAGAAGCAGCCGCTTAGCTCCGCCTACCCTCTCTGGCAGACCAACCACTGCTGCCTGATGGAAAACGCGTCACTAACTGGGCGCCGCCTGGGATTTTTTTTCTGCGAATGTCGCCACAGACAGCCAGTCTGTGATAATACTATATACTGCAGATGCAAAGGCTTTCATCAGTCACCATTGTGTTACCTCATTCGGCGATAGAGACTTAACAGACATTTATTTACATGAATATTTTCGAGATTATTACTTTAATGTTTCATAAAATAATTGTAAATTTATATTTAGTATCAATATTTTCAATTTACAACCTATTTGTCTATTTTTTCACACAGAGATCTAATCAAACAATCCGTTACAAGATAAAAAATGTCCTGCGGGGTGGCTGTGGCTCAGTGGTAGAGTCAGTCGCCTTTCAATTGGAAGGTCGGCGGTTCGATCCCCCGCTCCCTCAGGCTACATGTTGAAGTGTCCTCGGGCAAGACTCTGAACCCCAAATTGTGAATGTGATAACTGATTGACAGTTGAGCACTTTACGGAGCAGCCTCTGCCATCAGTGTGTGAATGTGACATGTCGAGTAAAAGCAGCTTTGAGAGGTCGCAAAGACTAGAAAAGCGCTATATTTACCGTTTACCACAGAATTGGTTGGACCAACACCAATCACACTTTTGCTCTCCTCTCTGCAGGTGCTGCTGCAGATTATTTAAGTTGGGTTGTTTTTGGTTTTCCAGATCTGATGACAGACATCCAGAACTTTGCAAAGAGAGCATCATGAAAAACAAAAGCTTCCTCTGGGTTTGAATATTTAAAGACGATGTCCGACAGAAGGACAGAATCGGTACAGTTTGTTAGAAGAGAAACAATAGATGCAGTTCAATGCAAAGCACAAATATTTAGAACATGACTCTGTTTGTGCTTCTCCTCCATCAAAGCGGCTCCTTCAGCTCCTGATTTGTTTTCTGCTGAGTCGATAAAAACATCCATCATCTCCATCGCTTCTCTCATTACAAGCAGATCTGATGGCTCGGTTGTCAGAGAGTGCTAAAGACTGACGGACTGACGGCTCATCTATTCAGTCGACGTGTCACACTGTGCACACTGATCACTGAATGTGTGTGTGTGTGTGTGTGTGTGTGTGTGTGTGTACGCTAACTGACATCCTGCAGTTCTTTCTCTGTCAGCAGATGTGAACACACACTCTGGGACGTGCTGTCATACAGACATTTATCATGGTTCTGTGTATGTGTGTGTGTGTGTGTGTGTGTTAGAAGGTTTATGTTGGGAGGACAGACTAAAGCTAGACGCCTACAGAAACAGAGCAGTGATTTGCATTCAGTCAACAAAGTCGCTGTGATTTTCTAATAATACGAGCGTCATTATTTCAGTGGTGATGGTCTCACTACCTGATATTCTTAGCTGATAACAGCATCTGCTGTCTTTAGCAAGTGTTGTGTGTTTACAGCCATCGGGCCATTTTGAAAAGTAAAGTTTGGGTAAATGGCTCGCGGACAGGTCACAGGGTCTCCAGACTCTGTCCATGTTTGAAGCAGTAAAACAAATGTGCGGCTAAACCAGCGCTAACGGACAGATGAACAACAGTAAGGGCAGGAGGTGAACACATCATGTCCCTGCAGGACGGAGACCACACTGTGAGCCAAGCTGTGGTTCTTTTCTCTCCTGTCGGCCGCCCGCAGCAGCCGCAGTGATGCGAGCAGAAAGTGGGTTAGTAAAGCAGGCTGCAGGAGAGCTGAGTGATGAAACCACAGAGACACACTGAGACATGAAGTTATGGATGTGACCACTAAATTTAGACCCAACCATTCTCCCAAAGATGGATCTTGAAACTAGACGTGAAGTGATTAACTAATAACTTACTGACGGAGAAAACGGTGGTTGGATGCATCGTCCTTCTTTCCTTTGTTTCTATCGTTGTAAATGAAATACGTCTTGGTTTTGGACTTTAAGATGCTCCAAAGAAATCCTTTAAAAACATCACAGTGAGCTTTGAGAACCTGTGATGGAACAGTTTGAATACTTTCTAACGGTGCGCAGCGGTGCTTTTCAGCTAAATGCTAACATTAGTACTGGAGATAAAAGCCAGACAATCTCCCAACAGAACAAACAACAACAAACTTTCAGACTTTCTCCCGTCGGTCAGATCAGTGGATACTCGGTCAGCAAACATGGCGGGAGGGCGAGGTGTGGCTTGGGGATGCATCGTGTTTTTATTGATGTGTAGTTTTGTGTGTGTTTGGAGGGTGGGGAAAGTATTTTGTACTCTTTTAATGTCCTCCTCCTTTTTTAATGTTTCACTGACGTGCTCAGGGACTACGGGCAGAACATAGCAATTTGCTAAAACTCTGCAACACATCTCTCCTTGTTTAATGTAAAGTTAATGTTCGTTGTACATTTCCCTGCTCAGATAAAGAAACATAACATAACACTTCTAGCTCTGAGAAACCAAGATGATGACTCCCAAATCGCCAAACACAGGGCTTCAAACAAGCAAACAGGGTGATGTCACGGTGGCTACGTCCTGTTTCATATGCGGCTCAAGTTATGAAGCTGAGAGGACGTTAAATCTACAAATCTCGTGTGATGTTAGCTCTGATCGCTTGGTAACACCAAGTATCGACAGGTCAGTGCGTCTGGTTTTCCTGCTGGAGAGAACTGTAACTTTCCCAGCTGTGATGTCTCAGCTCAATGAAACGAGTTAAATAAACACAAGCAAGATGTGTGTGTGAACGTATCACCACTGAGAGTTTACCTGTCTGTATATGCTGAGCATTGAGGTAAGGGGTGTGTGTGTGTGTCACCTCTATGTCAGGCCGGGCCAGCAGCAGAGAGAAGTTGATGCTGTCCTCTCGGGTCAGAATGGCCACCGCTTCCTCTCTGTTCTGAATGTCCACTCCGTTAATCTGAAGAAGAACGTCACTGACTTTATATTCATTCGTAAAAGCACGGCTGAACATGACATCAGAGAAGAATGGCCGCTGTGTGATTATGGTAACCCGTACTGACATCATTCATCCCCTGCCTGGTTACCATGGTGACGCCAGGTGCTGCTGTTGCCTATTCTTATCGCTATCCAACTTTACCTTCTCCCAAACAGTTTGATTCTGGAGGTCAGAGGATAACGAGCGGAGAAATGTCAGGAAGAGAAATGTATTCACGCTCGTCTTATCACAGTCACGCTCTCAGAAAGAACTGTCACCGCGCACACACACACAGACATACACACACATACATACACACACACACACACACAGACACACGTGTGTGTGTGAGTGCGTGTGTCTGTGTGAAGCTTTAGAGCTGAAATAAAAACATTGATGTAACAGGATGTAAAAAAGGTTTAACTGCTAATTAAACTCTCACACCTTTCTGCTCCTTCAAAATAAAACGCCTAATGTCCCAGCGGTTAACGGCACTTTGTGATGCTTCAGTATTATTATAATAAAAAGGTAGTGCATCATATCTGTCAAATAATAAACTCTCTTTATTTCCTACACAATGTGTTTTATATGTTATATATTGATCAGCAGCAATGACAGAGGTGATGATAGAAAATAAAGACATCCACACATCAGTGTCATCTATCTCCCTGTCTCTCTGTCTCAGTCGCTCTTTGTCTTTCTCTCTCTCTTTCTCTCTCTCTTTCTCTCTCTCTCCCTGTTTGTCTCTCTCTCTCTTTCTGTCTCTCGTTGTGTTTCTGCCTCTTTCACTTTCTCTCTGTCTTTTTATGTCTCTCTGTCTCTCTCAGTGTGTGTCTTTATCTGTCTCTGCCTCTCTCTCCCTCTCACTCTCTCTTTCTGTCTCTCTCCTTGTTTTTCTCTCTCTCTCTGCCTCTCTCTCTCTTTCTGTCTCTCTCTCTCTCTCTCTCTTTCTGTCTCTCTCTCTCTCTCTCTCTCTGCCTCTCTCTCTCTTTCTGTCTCTCTCCTTTTTTGTCTCTCTCTCTCTCTCTCTCTCTCTCTCTCTCTCTCTGTCTCTCTCTCTCTCTCCGTTTCTCTCTCTCTCTATTTATAGCCGACAGTAACTGTGCTGCAGACGTCTCCCTCTGATTGGACGACACTGTCCCGGGGGTCCCAGGTATAAATTTACATTGTGTGATTTGAAACTGACGTTAACCTTCATGGAGCTCGGCCTGTTTGTATTCTCAGTCTGCAGGAAAAAACCGTGAAGGTCAACATTCAATATTCATGAACACAGAGACGTCCTGAAGGGTGAAAAGCGAAAGTGACGGGGTCACTAACATCAAAAGGGTTTGACCTCCGGAGAGCACGAGTGTGATGAGAACATTTCATGGCTTGTGATGGTACATCTGTGGGAGGGTCAGCAGTGATCCCATTAAAGAGACAAACAGTCTGTGTACCTGCAGGATCCGGTCTCCCTCTCTGATGCGTCCGTTCTTGGCTGCGATGCTGTTCGGATTCACCTGTCGTCAAAGATTAGAGCAATAAATTATTGACCTCATCAATTATGGAACAGATAAATGAATAACGACTGAATGAAAACATGAATATGTAAATCAGTTGGCTGAATGAAAGAAAAAGAGGGAGTCATTTATGTGATGAAGTGATGAATGGATGGAGGAATAAGAAGTCGAGTAAGCAGAGCAACACCTTCATGATCTGTATTAATGATGCACACACTTTCACGCTGCTTCCCCAACAAATGAGAGAATCAATAAAAGTAAACTCTGGAGAGAAGGACGAGTAGAAGAAGGGATGAAGAGCATCATCATCACCTCTCCAACATAAATCCCCAGATCCTCCTCGTCGTCCGTCCGGTAGCAGACCGTCAGACCGAGCTTCTCCTGCTGACTGGACTTGTACAGCTCCACCTCCTGCAGGAACGGAACAAGGAAGGATTAATAGATCGTCTCAGCTGGTTTATGAAGCACAGTGCCGGTCTTTAGGTGGACGGCAGACCAGGAAGTGACACGTCAGAGTTCTCCCCATGAAATAAGCAAAGATAGGGGCTTTGTGATGTAGTGAATATTCAAGGGGCTAGGAGGTGAGCTACTGTAGAGTGACAAAGCAGATAAGACAGAAAGGAAACACAAGACAAGACACGAAAAGACGAGACTGAAAGACACAGAAAGACAACGCAGAAAGACACCAAAAGATGAGACTGAGAGACGCCAAAAGACCAGATGGAGAGATGCGAAAAGACGCGATGAAAAGACGCAATAAGACAAGACGAGGAAAATCGTGAAAAGACGAGACTGAGAGGCACAAAAAGATGAAACGGCGAGACAAGAAAAGACGACCTAGAAAGATGCGAAAGATAAGACAGAGACACGTCAAATGCCAAAGCAGAAAGACGCGAAAAGACAAGGTGGAAAGACGCCGAAAGACGTGACAGAAAGATACCAAAAGATGAGACCGAGAGACACCAAAAGACGAGGCGGAGAGACAAGAAAAGACAGGTGGGAAGGACATGAAAAAACCAAATGTAGAAACAAGAAAAGACAAGACTGAAAGATAAATGACGAGACAGAAAGACACAGGAAAAGGCAAAAAAAAAAACATCCAATCCCATCTAAGATCACCATAAACCTGTAAAAGACCACTTACAACCATCAAATACAAGCTCAGAGCCTCAGAGCCTCAGAGCCTCAGAGCCTCGTCCAGACCATCCAAAACACGAACACCTTTATCTGATTTTAGCTGACGGGCACGGAGAGTGTAACGTAGCAGAGAGGAGGGGGTGATTTACAGAGGAAATGAGGGATGAAACTAAAGGATACAGAAAGAACATTAAGACGTAATTTAGGGGACATAATGATGTTGGAGATGGAGGAACGAGGGAGGAGAGAGAGCAGAGGACAGCGTGAACATGAATTAGTGAACATGAATTAGAAAAAAAAGAGGAGGAAGTGATTAAGGGCGAACAGGAAGTCCCTGTGGAATACGAGTCAGAGAGCGAGAGCGTTTCCACTGTGCCGACTCCTCTAATGACCAAACTGGTGTTCGTGTCAGAAACAGCGGCGAGCTGATGGAGCGGAAACAGAGAAAGTGCCGTTCAGCTGAACACGGGCTTCATTAGGCTTCTGTAAACTAAGAGCCGCTTTTTAAAGGTTAAGATCACTCATCCTGATTTCTCAACACCTCTGTTGGTAGACGTCGCTTTGCAGCAGAATTATCAGGGTCGTATTTCTGTTTTTATTTCTTTCTTCCAGTTCTACCTTTCCTCTACTATCTCATCCACCATTTCCCCCGAACCTCCATCCTCCTCAACTGAACTCTAAACTGCCTGAAAGTCTTTGAATTCATTATTGGACAGGAGATCATGAAGGAGGAGCAACAATCAAACCTCTGTCAACCAGTGTTTGGGAAACACGTTACTAATCCGTTAGAGTATCTGATACTGTTTTGTTGTAACGAGTAACGTAACTCGTTAGTTCTGCAATCCAAGTAATCTGTTATTTAGTTACTTTTTCATAAGCAGTAATCTGTTACTGTAAAATAAATCACCGTATCTCTCTTTTCCTTTTGTCACCACAGAAACAGAAACTCCCTGAAGCTCTGTTTCTGTTTCTCTCCTCCTTCTCGGCATGTCGCTGCGCACCAGCAGAAGGTAAACACAGCTGTGTCAGAGCGCATGTGTAGCTAGCTAACTCAGCTAGCGAGCTGTCAGAGAGGACAGCGTTTACTTTGTGGAAATATTCACATGATTCTGAATGTTTGGGTGAAAGGGACGAGAACAACATGACGGTGAAATGTAAGCTGTGTGTGGAGGAGAAGTGCTCGTCAGCTGTGAAGAGCTCGACTTCAAACGTGAAGAAGCATCTGCAGCTAAACACAGCTCCACAACACTGGTGGGACTGAGAGCCTGTGTTGTATTGTTGTCATGGAAACAGCTGCGTGTAACACTGTATGCCTCTGCCCAGTTCACTGTCAGACTGTTAGCATCATAGAGAGCTGTAAAGGTTATAATGCGTCTGTCAGTCCTGTTATCAGGCTGCAGAGTTACAGATTATGGGCCGTAAACGAGGCGACACAGAGACGGTAGAGTCGATACATTCAAAGGTAGACGTACAGCAGGCTGCACGCCGTCCTGATGATATAACACACATGTGGAACGAGTCGCGAAGAGGGGTTAATTTTTGGTAACGCAAAAGTAATCTAACGCGTTACTTTTCTCAGGAGGTAACTCAGGAACGTAACAAGTTACTTGTAAAAGATGTTACCAAACAGACTGAGATAAAAGATGCACCAACAGGTGCATCTTTAGAACTTTTACCTCCTCGAGATGAATCAAATAGATCAGTGCCGTCGCTCTGCTTTCTGCAGCGATGAAGATGCCATGCATGTTGCACTTGAAGCGAGACAGAAGATTTCTCTGTGAGCTCACTGACTCGAGCTGTGTTGTGGTATCTGTAATGGAAATCTTTACTGACCTGAGTGTTCTGAACTTTATTTGACTTGACAGGAAACCAGACTTGATCTTAATCAGTTCACACGTGTGTTTCTATCTTTCACCTCCTTGTAACTGGCCCAAACCGGAAACAAGGCGTACTCAAGGCGAAACTACGTTTCTCTGGTGTTTGACGTCTGTGCAAAGGCTGAGAACACAAACTCAAACCACCGCTCTGGCTGAGCTTTATTTCAGAGGTGCTGATTGGAGGAATGATTTGCTGAAAGTGGATGTTGCAGCAGGAACATATTAAACATGAAGCAGTGTAGTGATGGTTAATGAAAGGAAGTGAGATGTGTAGGTGGAAATAAGATACAAATTGAATACTTTGATAGAAGCATAAGGATAATCGTAGCAACAGGATGGTTGCACGTTTTTGTATGTGTCTGTGATGTGCAGGAAGGAGCAGCTGGTTCCACAGCTCTTCTACTTTTCTGTGTTTCTCCTTCAGTTTTTTATTCCATCCCTAACTTTCCTCTGGACTCTCCTGAATATGTCACAGTTCTAAAGGTTTATGTTGTGGTCACTGGCTTTTATTATGACCACCTCTCAGAAGTGTCGGCATATGGGCATGCCGCGCAGGACTGCACTCTGCATATGAAACAACAGCCTTCAGATATGCTGAAATGTGTCTGCCTCTCTTGCCTTCACATTTAATGATAAAGAACCCTGAAGAAGCTCATCAAAGAGTCGTTCCTCTTTGTTACAGAAGAGAAAATAACATCTGCTGAGCCTGCTTAGTGTATTCAGACGGATTCATGAGGCTGAATGCTTTTGTGTTTTTGCACATGTACTTTTCACTGAGTCACAGATGTGCAGCTGGGGACGCCTGTGCTTTCTGTCAGACCTCGAGGCTTTTAAAGTCTTTACAAAAGACTCAATACTTTAAAAAGAGAGGCTGACAATGAGCTGTGTCAGTGAAAGGAAATGTTCCAGACTCTTCATTGTAGGGGCACAGAGTTTATGCTTTCAGAAAGAGGTGGAAAACATCCCTGAAGTTTGTACTCGAGTAGAAGTAAACTGTGTAGTCTAAAAGTAGAAGTACTGCAGTCCAGAAACTCCAGAGCAATTTTTCTAGTTAAGAAGTCGGAAATTTCTACTGGGAAGTTCTTGAGTTCCCAGTTGTCTGGAACGCAGCATTATACCGTTGGAAGACGAGCGGTACACCGCGGAGGGGCACATGCTGTTCGATCTCAGTGCTGCTGTCAGTGCAGCTCCCAGTCCTCCCTGACGCCTCCTCTCCACGTCTGTTTGTCTTCACACGTCTTTTACCTCCTTTTTTCCTTTTCAGGGTTGGTGTTACAATAAATATTCCCCTCAGCTGCATTAAAGCTAAAGCAAAGAGCCGGTTGTGAAAATGTAAGGAGGAGAACGTGCAGATGTTTGTGATGTGGGAGGAACAGAGAAATCTGTAACTGTACCAGTGAAGTGTTTAGGTATCTGTCACTGTCATACAGATATCATTACTTCCTGTCTGTAGTAATCCAGCAGCACTTCTCACCTCGTACTCCAGGTCGTCCTGTCGGTCCACCTCGTGGTTCGACACATCAAAGTAGTCGTCGGGGTCGTTGTACTCGAACACACAGCTGCAGGGAGACAGAAAAATCAACATCGACATTATTGACTCAACACGTCTGCAGTCACTTCACCTGACTTCTAAGAACACCACAGGTCAGAACGTACAACTCATTGATCCCGTACGGCCCCACGAGGTGAGGGAGGGGGGGAGAGGGTGGAGGTGGGGGAGGGGAGGAGGAGCCGCCGCCGCCTCCCCGGCCGTGGTGATGGTGGTGACCTCTGCTCTTCCCCAGAGGAACGATGTTCTGGAAGCTGATATCCGTCTGCGTGGCGTTGTCGACGCAGTCGGGGATCGCGACCATGGCGAAGGAGTAGACAGAGCTGCTGGCGGTCCCATTCCCGCTGCAGACCAACGTACCTGAGAGGAGGAGGAGGAGGAGGAGGAGGAGGAGGAGGAGGAGGAGGAGGAGGAGGAGGAGGTTAAAAAATGCTGAATCCTTTTGTTACACTTTCAACTATCTCCTGTAAAGGAAAACAAATCAAACTCCATGTTTTCTCTGATTCCCACATTTACCACCAAACATCCTGCAGCCTTTAGGAAGGCGTAAAGCTGGAGGATCTTTTTGACTGACTGCTGTATATTTATTTTCTATCTCTGGAAACTGTTGGTGTGAATAAATCCGAGTGAAAAAGACACGAAAGGTTACAGCTGACTTGTGACTGATATCGAAGCGGATAAGCACAAGTGATAAAACGCTGCAGTTACATCAGAAAAGACGGTAAAAGTCAAGTGATAACATAAAATCATCTGATATCTCTGAGAGGAGAAAGATGAGACGAGGAGTCGGGAGGTATATGACGAAGGGAAAAGATGAGAGAGATGAGGAATGTGACAAGGATGGAGACAAGGAGAAACCAGATGAAAATATAAAACGAGACGTAATGAGGCAACGACGTGGGAAAGACGAGAAAGAGGATAAAGTGAGGTTTGTGTTTGAAGTGATGAAGAGAGATGATATTAAAGACGGGACAGGAGAAGGAGGATTCCCGTCTGACAGCCGCTCAAAGCTTCAAACGGCAGAATGAGACCTGTGTGAAATGAAAGGGCGTAAAAGCACGGACTGAAAGATAAAGAGCAAAGCGACGGGGTTCACCTTTCCTTCTGTGGCTCTTGCGGACAGACCCGGGTTGGTGCAAAGGCTCCTGGGAGTTTTGTGGTCGGTCTAGCGGGGGCTGAGAGGATCTCCGACCTTTGGCCTGAACAGGGAAAGAGTTTACAGGATTAAATTCAGGCGTAGATACAAATGAAGGGAAACGTAGTTCATGCATTCATTTGTTTAGCTTTGTTATCTCGAGATAAAGAAGGAGAGAACAACTCAAGCAAATAACATGTATGGATGCATGTCCGCTTAGGGCTTCCGTAGGAAGATAAAGAAACAAATGTGTAAAACGGATGAAAGCCTGAATAATAACTGTAACAACAACAGTTACATGATGTCAGCATTCTTACAGCTTTACCCAGGAAGGAGCTAAACATGTAGATTTAACGCTGATGGTGCGAAAGAGAGGATCATGGGACATTAAGTTCTTGCTTGCTCGGCACATTTCATGGCAGTGTGGTGATTAGGTTATGAGATATTTTTGTGTACAGTTGATTATGATGCTTAGTGTAGATTTTCTCTCCTGATGGAAGGTTATTAAATTCATTCTGTGGGATGTAGACCTGGAGATTCCTCGTGTAAGTGATGGGCCAGACTTCAGCTTTTGGAAGTTTTATTGCACTGGTGTTAAAACTACAAACACAACCCGCTAACAGGAAGTGTTTCCAGATGTGAAAAGTGAGAGGAATCACGCATCTGAATTTGAATGATTCATACAGACTTTAGACAGGAGGCTTCTGAGGAATATTAATAAAGAACTGAAGGTAAAACAAGAATTCAAGGTCAAACACGGACTGCTAATAAATCAAGGTGACTAAATAATTCAGATCTGTGGTCTCTGTGGACGGAGGAAATAAATTCACTTTAATCAGCTGGTGTCTGAAAAGCTTCTCCCAGTTTTGTTTTAAGTCTTCTGAGAAGCAGCAGCTGCTTCGGCTGCTTTCAGCTCCTCAGAGGTCAGACTTATTGTCACAGCATGGAGGGGACTTTGTTTCGGTGCCTCGGAGGACTTCCTCTCTGCCTGCCAGAGTCACACAGAGAGATGCTGCAGATCCAACATGGACTCAATGCATCCAGCTCCCACGAGCGATATGTGCTAACAGGACCGGTTCGCAGATTTTCAACCTCAGTCCTATCATGCTATCATGGGGAGCTGATGCCATTATGATTCACTCTGTGCCTTTGGAGGACGCTATCCGCTTCTCCAACGAGCCCTGGAAAAGCTCCACCAGACTACATCAAACACGTAATCTGGCGGAGGCCAGGGAGCTCGCTAAACTACACTTCATCAATCTAGGACATCGCCTCCGATGTCATGTCTCGTTCAGAATCGTCAGGTTTGAAATGTCGACTGCAGACCTGAAGATGTTTTAGACGATCCACCGGTATGTTCTCGACATATTTCAGATTCCGTCTGGCTCTGAGGCGTCGCCTGCAGAGAAACGGTTGTATTTCACTCCAGCGTCTCTCGCTGGGCCGTTCCTTTCAGAGGGAGGGGTGCAGTGCACTCTGGGTGTTGTAGGAATGTAGAATGGGGGAATCCTCGAGCTGTTTGTACAACGTTCAATTTTAAATATTATTGCTTCTATTGATTACAGAGAACACCAGCTTTGACTGACAGCGGCTTTTTCCAGGGGCGAACTGCTCCTTTAATGACAGAGGACCCTTTAAGTTCTTTAAGCACTCTGATCATTCAAGGGAAGGTGCCAGGGGAGAAGCCAAGAAAAGAGACCCGCACGTGCAAGACTAACTCTAGAGGGGAACCTGAAGCGTCAAAGACTGCAGCATAGAGCCGATGACAGCAGGAGTAAGAATTCATTGTGACAGGAAGTCTTTAAAGTGCTCTTCATAAGTGATCGCCCCCTGCTGGTAAAGATTACGTGATGATAAAAAGTGTCTGAACAGTTGAATTTATTCTTATTTAACTTTCTGATCAAGACTGACAGAACAGCAGTTTTTACCCCCATAATGCAAAGCTTTAAGGTTAACATGTGGACTGTGTGTCTGTCATATTCTTTGGTTAAGGGGCCACAAACGGAATCATTCAGCAACCAAACAGCTTTAAATGTAGGTGTGAATATATACAGTATGATGGAGAACAATGCTGCTCTAAAAGAACATGCACACTTGTCAAACCTTCCTCAGATAAATCAGAGATTAAAAGCCGTCTATGTGACAGCCTGGGGAGAATATTCTCTATCTATCATCAGCTTTATGTGAGTGGGATCTTATTAAAGATGACTGATAGGAGGCGGATGGACAGGAGAGTCAGTGAAGAGGAAGAGGAGTCGGTCGCTGAGAGCTGATGGATGGTAACGTAGACGTTTGTCCTACCTTTGTGTTCCCGTGTCTGTCCATCGGCCGCAGGGAGTTACTCCAGCCTTTCTGCTAATGACAGAGAGAGAGACAGGCAGACAGACAGACAGAGAGAGAGAGACAGAAAGAGAGAGAGAGAGAGACAGAGAGAGGGAAGAGAAGGATGTTGTTACTGAGGCTGAGAGGAGAACAAGAGGAAATGAAAGTCAACATGAAACTGAGAGACATGAACATTAAATGTGTTGGTGAAAGCGTTGTTACTGTAGTCCGTCTGTGTAGTCAGTGTCTGACCTTCATCATAGCTTCAGAATCATTTATAATATTGTTCATTCGGTCGGATGGTGTTTAGTTAAACGTGTTTTTAAAGCCTACAAAGTTCAACTTCACGCCTCATTTGACTTTGTCTGGGGCTGCACGGTGGTGCAGTGGTTAGTGCTGTCGCCTCACAGCAAGAAGGTTCCTGGTTCGAATCCCAGTTCAGCCGTAGCGGGCCTTTCTGTGTGGAGTCTGCATGTTCTCCCCGTGCATGCGTGGGTTCCCTCCCTCCCACAGTCCAAACACATGCTCGGTAGGTTCATCGGTGACTCGGCAGAAAAGAGAGGACAGGAGGATACTTCACTGGCAATGGGAAAAGAGACTATCTGTATTTATTAGCAGGTCTTCCTGGGTCTGAAAAAACCTGCGTCAGTGGGAAAAGGGTTTAAGTGTGAGCCCTGTGATTGACTGGTGACCTGTCCAGGTGTAACCCCACCTCTCACCCAACGACAGCTGGGATTGGCTCCAGCCCCCCCAAACCCCTTGAAAACTTAAATATAAGCTGTAAGAAGCCGTAGCACAGTCGACCGATGCAACGTGTGGAGATGTTCCAAAACTGTTTCTTTCTTACAGATTTTCATACCAAGAAAAACAGTGATAGCTGACATGTTGCTACCTTTGCGAACATTACACTCTCTGCTCGCACAACACTGTTGTTTATTGTCACATGACCATTTACCTGGTTGATTTTAGGGTGCGAATCGGATACAGCAACAGATCCCTGGTGCCTCATTTAAAGTCTGAGGCCGATACAGAGACAGGTATCAGTATTGGAACAAGTCTAGTATTTCTGGCTCATAATATCTGTGTCTAAGCATCTAATTAGATTTTTCTTTCCCCTTTAGTTGCCAGAATATAAATGTACTTATCCCGCGGGGTCTTTTAAAGTCCCTTTATTTAAATTCTCCACCCACTCAGCCTTCAAGCACGGTAACCAAATGACAAGCACCCGAGGGTCGCGTCAAATGAAACCAATCTAGTGTTTAGCTCAAAGGCACTCGCTGCAGGCAGAACAGATGCTAATTTAGCGGGCAGTCTCTAACCTGTGGTTCCCTCCCGCTGCAGTCATCAGCTCATAACTAGCTTCCACACAACCAGCCGCCAGCCGCACACATTAGCATCAATAATACAGCTGTAAGCACAACGCAGAGTGTGCGCCGTCACTCAGGGGGAAATATGAAAGAAACACCTGCTGGCAAATGAATGTGGAGGTAATTATTTATAATTGTGTGTGTGTGTGTGTGTGTGTGTGTGTGTGTGTGTGTGTGCGAACCGGTGTAATGAACATACCTTGTGTGTCTTTTATTATTAGGTTTTCAGACTTTCTGGAATCGACACTTGTAAATGTCTGCAGACGCACACACACGGAGCTAATGCCTGAAGACACACACGCACAAGGTCTCTAGATGCACACGCTAACCTGCTACTTCCAGGTGTGACACACACACACACACACACACACACACACACACACACACACGGCTCATGAATACTCGCATGGTTGCACACAGACACACTGCCCTGTCTTACACACCTCTCCGCCTCCCCGCCTTTGTTTCAGAGCTGATTGTTATGCATTACATGTCCTCTGCAGGTTGTCTGGCTGTGTGTGTGTGTGTGTGTGTGTGTGTGTGTGTGTGTGTGTGTGTGTGTGTGTGTGTGTGTGTGTGTGTGTGTGTGTGTGTGTGTGTGTGTGTGTGTGTGTGTGTGTGTCAGTGAACATAAGGCGTGAGCCAGTCAATACCCACTCAATAACCACAATCATCAGTCAGGCCTGTTGTGGTCTGGTCACTGATTGAGTTTCATCTTCCATTAAATAGGTCGGCCCGGACTCTCCTCCCAGACCAAACACATATCTGTGGGAGACAACAGTGTGTGTGTGTGTGTGTGTGTGTGTGTGTGTGTGTGTGTGTGTGTGTTGAACAGTACCATTCACTCCTTAATGTGTGATTATTTGGAGAATCGCATCACTTGATTAAAGGTCTTATTATTATTATTATTATTATTCTGTGAGGCATTTAAATACCACAGACTGTATGTAAGAAGAGGACACACCCGTCATGACGTCGCCCTTTTGACACTTTGGCTTTTTTTGTCAGTCACCATTTGGGTTTTTGGCGCCATCAAAATAAGCGCATTTTCAGACCCGGGAAGACCCACTTATAAATACCGATTGTCTCTTTTCCCATTGCTAGTGAAGTATCCTCTGTTGGTCTCGTTTCTGCTGTGTCACCGTCTGACATCACAAACGCGCCAGAGACAGGGTTAGTAACCAGAGAAGATGTTACGGTGGTTAGGTCTGTATTGTATCTATGACTCTTTCAGTCTGTTTATCAAACTCGGCGCGACAAATTTGGAACGATGTTTGAGCGCTGCTCGGACGGAGACGGGCGGAACTTGTAGCTGAGATGACGAGGAGTCGCGAAGTTACCGACTGAGCATAGCATCGCGCCGGAAAGGGGGCGGAGATTAACGTGTCGACACAGGTTTGTGTTCCCATCAATGCCGATCGGAGCCGAGGCGATAATTACCCGGGTCTACTGCAGAGTTATGTGACCCGGGTCTGAATGCTGATTGTAACCTTTCCCATTAAGCAAAACAGCCCGGTGTTAGCAGGTGTTAGTGTGATTTACTAAATGAACATCATGCTGTGTTGAAGAAGACTTGAAACTATAAACTTATTAGGAATATGTTTACTGAGGGAATAAATCAGGAGAGAAGGAGGCCCATTTTCTCATAGACTTCTATACAATCTGATTTCCCTTCCAGGGAATCGCCCCCTGCTGGACATTAAAAGAATGCAGGTTTAAGTCGATTCCTCTGCTCTTCTTTTTTATACCTGGATGCTACATCCACTTACTTCATCCACACTGTTTAAAACAGCCCGGCGAATGGCTGACAAACTCATGAGCCAGTCAGAGCCTGTGTGGGCGGGACTAAAGTTAAATGTGATTCAAAGCATCTTTTAAAAACATGATCTCTAAACATTTTTCAGTTTACAATGCGTCAGTGTCGCTTTAATCTGTACTTCAGTTCATCTAATCCTATTTAAACACCAGCTTTAAGTCTGCGTTAAAAAGCGTGATGTTCACACGTTTGTGTTGTGAGTGAGGGCGTCTGTGTTTAGATAAAAGATTAGCTCATAGATGCATGGGACCGGCAGATTACAATAGTCCGTATCATTGTCTGTGTTTGTCTGTGTGCATTTGGCAGCTGACTGTGAATGTGTGATTTTGCTGTGCATGACAATTACAACAGTCCCAGGCTGTGTGTTGCTCTCCGGCTCATTATACTGGCGTGCGTGTGCGTGCGTGCGTGCGTGTGTGCGTGTGTGTGTGTTTACAGGAGACCGAAACAATAAGAGTCCCGACACGACTCTGCCACATTAGCCCGACAGAATCACAGCTAAGTGAAGTGTGAAATTAATAACCGAGAGAAAAGAGCTGACTGTTCTCTTCTGTTGGGAATAACCTCGCTATCAGCTACACGAGAGCGGGCTTTCACCTAATGGAGCTTATATGTGTCGTCGAACAGGATGAATCCCAACCAGACGCCTGTTCAGAGGGATTATTGATCCTTTTCAAAACCCCCTTAATACCTGTAAAACATATAACGTGTTATTTTTGCGTAATCGACTGAGGCTGATTAGTAATTTGCTTTGACGTTTCATTTATGGAAGCATGTGGTGAGACTTCATCTTTCTTCATTACTGGTGGAGTATTGATTGTTATACAGACCAGTAACAAGCAGTGATGATATTCACTTCCTTTATTATGATCCACAAAAGTCCAGACAGTATCGACTGCTTCTGTGCATGTGGATCGACTTCTCATGCATAGAGTCTGATGTTCAGTGTCTGAATAATTACCAGGGAATAAATGAAAGGATGAGGAACTAACTGCTAGTTAACCAGTAGTTATTGAGTTACTTCTAATCAAATTAATCTTTAATAAGTACTTCCCAAATAAATCTAGTTGAGGGCTGCATGGTAGATAAAGAAGTAAGAAATAGAACGGACTGGGATCCAGTATGTATGAAAAATTAGGGTCAAGTATAAACTACTAGAAATTAAAAGTCAGGGAACAGGTACAAAATGTTTTGCTTCAGCCGGCAGCTGCAAAAGGGACTGGGGCAACTGTACCTTATTTAAGTACTTCCTCTGAAAGTGCTCAAACTGTTATTCTAAGTGTCTGACATCGTCACAGGAAGGATCCCTAAAGAGAGAGACCTTTTTGTTAAAGAGGAAGATGATGTTTTTAAACTAGAAACAGCTTTTTCATTGATCTCTGCAAAGCCACCAGACTCCATTGGCGAAAGCAGTCATTTTACCTTGGGGACCAGGAGTCGCTTGTCTTCTGCTGTCTTAATTGGTTCGTTTTTTTGTGTAATTGTGTGCTACACAAATATTGTGTCT